>NC_133165.1:38134762-38449762 GCF_040802235.1 Manis javanica | reverse complement strand
CTCATGTATCAAAGATGGAGGACCCTGAATTTAATCTGTTCCCTGCAGCAATTTCACTTTAGGGGCTTTGATTATTCTCACAGGGCCCCTGTGAGCTCCATGGCTCACAGAAATGTGTGTAGAGGCAGAAACTGGAAACCAGTCCTGTGTGAGACCTACAGTGAGGGCAGTAACATGAGAGAGCCTGGCATTTCCCAGTCTGAGCACTGCTCTGTTAGACTCTGTTTACCTGCCTCATGAAGAGTCTAGCATTAGGCACACTTTTCTGGAGAAATGATATGACAGTGTAGTATTCATGAGTTTGAGGACTTGAATGTTTCTCTTGACAATGTCAAAAGCCTATCACCTAGTCTTTCCAAGTCCTCTCCTTGCTTACATGCCACATGCAGATTTCCCTTTCAGAACAAGTCACACGTGTTTTTAGAACATGTGATTCCCATTATCCTGCTGGCTTTCTCTGAGGGAGCTGCTTCGGTGGGTGTGCAAACATATCCTTCTTTCTTATTCTACCTGCTTGGCACAAGAAGGAAGAGGCAGGATATAAATTCTAGTCTATGATGATAGTGGAATATTTCCAGATGCTTAATGTATAATCCCTTTGGTTCTGCTGTGCCTGCCAAGCGAGAGCATAACAACTGAGTGCTACAGAATAGAGCAGAGAGTAAAACAAAGGTGTAACGCGATTCTGCCAGCATGCTGTGCTTGAGAGGAAATGAACACAATGTCATTAGCAGGCAAGCAGACCCACTTTTCTCCCTTTGCATGTACTTTCAAAGAATTTTGAATGGAAAGATTGTTGAGGGGAAAAGGTAAAAATGCTCTGATCGAGCAAAAAGTATCTATTAATGGTGTGTTTCTCCCGGTCTGATTCAAGGAGTTTCTTTGACAACTGTTGATAAGTGAATAGATTTGTGTTGGCCAGAGAGACAAGGTCACCTGGGAGTGTGGTTGGGGAGAAAACCTTAATGACTCACACTCTTCTTTCCCTTCATGGTGTTGGCTTGTTTGGGGAAAACTTTCTCAACCGTGGGGGCGATGGGTCATTCGCACAGGTATTTGGGAGAGAGGAGAAAAGTGTGCATCAGAGTGTATGTGTATAATAGAATCTGTCTGATGTCTGAGTTCTGGCTATGGGTGGTCCTGGAGTTCTGCGAGGTCTCTTGTGCTCAGAACTCTTGTAGCCCTTCTGGAAGTTGGTCCCCATTGCCTCTTGGTGAACATTACGCATCCTGGGCTCTGCCTTTCTCCAAGGCTGCTGAGAGGCCATTGCCAGAATTCCTGCATGGAATGTTGCATTCCTTCCAACTACTACTGCCACTGTCTGTCTATGGCCCCTGGGTCTTGATCAGTCCTACTCCCAACAGACAGCCCATCGTATGCCAGCATCCCAAACACAAACTTATTTTGCATCCTGTTACACTACCCCTGTACTTCGTTAATGCTTGACTTACATGATTTCTAGCTATCTTCATGGACAGTCACAAAAAGTCCTGGGAACTTGGATTCCCATTTTGGAGCCTCGGGTAACTTCTCTCTGTGTTGGTGACTTCATCCCCCTAAAAAGGACAGTAGAAGCCAAGCACAGTACACCTTTGCAACTTGATAGGCTACATAGTCAAAAGGCGCTTGATAAAAATGAGCTGCATGAGTGTCTTGGTGTGTTTATGGCATCTGCTTGCTCTTCTTTCAGAGTGTATTTCACCTCTCTGAGATGGCAGGCATCCTCAGACTGGGACTCGAGCCTGTGACTCAGCTTGGAGAGCGCTTAGGATAATTCAAAGTATCATCAGGCATTAATTTTTTCTAGTGAAATAATTTCATTAAAACTTTTCACTTCCATTTGCAATATCATAGTCTTTAAATGATAAATCTACTTTTTGGGTCTTTTAACAAAAAATTTCAGAGTCCATTATCACTTTTGTCCAAATCTTGATAACTGCTATTTGATAGTGATGGTGGCTCAGGGGCAGGGATATAGCAAGCATTTTTGGGAAGTGTAAATTCAGAAAATGCAGCGTGAAATGCATGGATAAATTCTTACCTAAGTTGTGAGTATAGTAAGTTTGGGGTTAAAATAAAGTACCAATGGTACCATGTTAATAAACTAGGACATCTTCTGTATTTATTGCTCTTAGGCAGGCATGAGATGAGGTGATGATGAAATCGCCTGTGTTAAATTCTTTGGCAGAATTACAGCGTATTTTTTAAAATTCTGTTGTATTTTAACCTTAGAGAAATTCACCTTGTATGTTAGCCCTCACTATCAGTGAAGATAAAACTGGCCACTTATAGTGTTTATCCATTAGTATTCAATTATATTTCCCAGATAAACAGCTGGAGGCCATCTCTTCAGTGACAAATGTGTTTGATTTGACTTAATCACCACCACAAGGCACATCGTTTACCAACATTTGCTGTAGTACAATTTTAATAAGTAAGGTGATGCACCCTGGGCACAGAGAGGAAAAGAATGCAAAACACAGAGACACAAAGAGCAGAAAAGGCAAGCACAGGGTTAGAAAGGTATCTGTGCCTTTAAAAAGTTCTGCTTTTATTGAACTCATAACCGTCATACAGAAGTGTGCACAAAACACAAGGGTACATACTGAGCCTTGAAACATCACAGTTTGGACATATCCATGTATCAGCTTCCAGGCCAAGAAATAGAACATACCAGCAGCACAGAACCATTTTCTCAAGCCCCTTGTATGCTTTGCTCTCCCAAAGTAATCAATTACCTCTTATGACTTTGTGTATTTCTTTTTAAGGATCTTGGCCCCTTGTGATTCTAGAAGTTTTTTAGCCAGTCCTTGTAAGGAAGTCCTTGGTTTGGAGTCAGGCGCTGGATTTGAGCACTGTGTCCTGAAGTTTGATAGTGGCTGGAAGGGGAGCAGGATATTGCAGTGGAAGAGCTCAATCTACTGTCCTTTGCCCTCCATAGTCTGGGAAGCCCCAGTGCTCTCTTCCTTCTGTACCCACCTCTGCAGAAGGGACACAGGCGGACACTGGGTCTACTTCCTCTCTGATTTGCTGTGGGGCTCTCATTACACGCTAGATGGGAAAATACTCAGGAGGATAAAGTGCTGTACAATTATTACCTCCTTTAATGTGATGGACAGACAATGATAGCATAGTGAGTTATGTTGAATAAAGAGGAAGATAGGTGAAGTGGACATGTATCCAAACCAAAAGAGGTACTGATCCTAGTGGCTTTAAATGGCCCTAAATGTTTCTCTGAATTGGGAGAAGTGCCATTAACTTCACTCTTCAGGGCATCATCCTCATAAAGCCAGAGTCATGTGGCAAATTTCATGTCTTAGACCAGTTAGACGGCTGTGACAAAAATACCATAAACCTGGTGACTTATAACCAACAGGAACTGTGAGAAGTCTGAGATCAAGGCACTGGAAGATTTGGTGTCTGCTGAGTATTAATGATTATTAATCTGATAGATTATGATTAGATTATCAGTGTTTCAGAGTGAAAAATCAAGATATATCTCCTACTAATAGGGAACTATTTTTACATGAAGAGCAGCTATTCTATCATTCATCATGTATGGCCCTCTGGTGGTTTGGTTGAACTCTGGCAATTTCTGTAACATACGGATCCTCTGGTAGGCTTTGGTGATAAAATGGTGAACAGAACAGTCATGCTCCTTGCCCAATGACATTTTAAATTCCTCAGCACATTTTTCTTATCTCATTTAGTTTCCTTCTTTTTTTTTGTTGTGCTTTCATTTCAGTCTGATCTCTTCTTCTGGCTTTCCATTTCCGGGTCACAGAGGTCAGAGATGGCCTATCAAGAATAAGTTTTCTAAACTTTCCCTCTTTACTTCAGTGATTGACATTATCTTTTCAATGTAGGTAGTGAAATTCTTCCCCACTTATTCTGCATTTTTGTTTTACTAGGTCTTCTATTGTTTTTATTAGTATTATTAATTTATTTAGTGCACGGTGGTGGTGGTGGTAGTGGTGGTGGTTGTGTCTCCGTATTTGTCCTTGACAAAAGGGATAAATGTTTGGTCTTGGTTCTCACTAACGGTTGGATATATGCACTGCCTGCTGGGTTCACTTATACTCTGGGTCAAATATCTTTCTCAGAGATTCAGTGAAAACAGCCCCCACGATCAATCCCCAGTGCACAACAGGTTTACTCTAGGGAGGTCTTGCTAACTAAGAAGGGGCCTTTCATTCCCACAGACTAGGATTTCAATAAATGTAGGAAGGGAAACCCTACCTACAGCTCCCAGAATATGCTGCTCCAGTAGCTCCCCTGTGCACCTCCTATCCCAAGGAGTCACCCTCTTGCTGTATCACATATCACACTCCTTTACTCCCAACACCTCTTCCATCCACAGGGCCCAGTTATTTTCTGAGAGTGCCAGGCTCTGACTCAATGTTGCAAAGAGCCCCTGATCTGAGCATAGACAGAGTTTGGAGGAAGAGGAATTGTGTTCTGATGGCCTCAAAAATCAGCCTTCTTGCAGGAGAAGGGATATTGCTTAGGTTTCTGATGATACATGCCTTGAACCAGGGAACAAATATGGGAGAAGGGAGGGATGATCTATGCCTGCTTTCAGCCCAAGCAAACCAGCAATTGTGTTTTTGCTTCCAGTTCCATTGCCTTGTAAAGGAAAATCTTTCCGGTTCTACCTAGAAGCAGGTCCTGGCTTTTCATGGAGTTGTGAATTTTATCTTTCCTGTTTTTTTTTTAAGGCATTTTACTTAAAAATTGGGAAAGGCTGTTTCAGAGCTGTTAAGTAGATGATACTTAAAACTTGAAACTTATAACTGTATTTATCATTTTCCCCCTGTACCTGTCTTCTTTTCCACTTAATAAGTTCTTTATTTTCTCCCATCACAAGTATTATTTCTGTTAAATACATTGAGCTTTTCTACTTCTATTTAAATACAGTCAGAAGGAAACTTTTTCTACTAGTCTAATATTGCTTCAAAATTAAACCTATTTAATGGAATCATTTTTTTTTCTATTCTTGATATAGTTGAACCTACAACTGTGTTTTTGAATCCTGATGGTAGAAAGGATGGGAGCTGTACAAATGGCTCCCTCCCCTCTTTCTAATCCCTACTTTTTGTTATACTTTTGTGTCTTGGAAACTACCTTAATTTTTTTCTTCTTTCCCCCTTATCCCTTCAGGTTTTCATGGTAATATGATACAGTTAATATTTAAGTTATTTATTTTAGGTAACCTTCATCCTTTTAATGTGTGATCAGGTATGACGGGTTAAAGAACACACTTCCAACATACTCTTTGATAAGTGATGTGAACAGGATTTGTCTTCCATCCTTAGAGATTTCCCCAGCACCCCAGTATTCAGTGGCATCCATGCATGTTGAGAAGCACCTGAACCCAGCCTTACCCCTAAAACCAGGCTTGCATATCCAACTGTCAGGCTTATATCTCCTCTTCTAGGTCAAAGAGATATCTCATAACAAAAGGCACCAAAGAAGAACTCTTTTCTTTTCTTTTCTTTTATTGAAGTATATACAATAAAATGCACAAATCTTAGCATACAGCTTGATGAATTTTGACATGTGAATATACTCATGTAACCATCACCCAGAGCAAGATATCAAACATTCTCACTAATTTTTCCTCCTTCACCTATTTCACCCATCCTCCCATGTGCTTCCCATATGGCAACCACCAGTCTGTATCTGTGTCTATGAGTCGATTTCTTTTTTACTTGTTTGTTCATTTTGGTTTTAGATTCCACATATAAATGAAATCATGTGGTATTTGTCTTTCTCTGTGGGACTTATTTCACTTAGCATAACATGCTGTGTAGGTCTATCTATGTTGTTGCAAAGGCCAGGATTTCATTCTCTTTTATGGCTTTATATTTATGTGCCACATATTTTTTATCTATTCATCTATTGATGGACATTTAGGTCAAAGGAAAGCTCTTAATTCTTCTTTCCCCACTTACATTCCCCTGTATTACATCTCTCTTGTTCTCAGCAACTCCATTTCACCAGTCATCTAGCTAAAAATATCAGAGCCACCTTGGATTCTTCTTTATGCAGCATATTCTATCCAGCCACAAATCCTGCCAGCTCTACTTTTAAAATCCATCTTAAATCTGAGCACCACTCATCACCAACACCTCTGCTTCTGTCTCTACCATTACCTCTTAACTGATTTTCCTATTTTTACTCTGATTCTCTGTAGGCTAATCTGTCCCCAATAGACAGAATGATCCAAATTTGACCTCAGATGCAAACTGGATCATGTCCCTCCTCTGTTTCAGCCCTGGGGAGCTCCCCATCTTGCTCAGGCTGAAATGCATAGTCTTCTCCATGGCTGTCCAGGCCCTATGTGATTTTGCCCCTGGCTCCCCCTGTCTCTCCCAAATCCCTTCCTATTCTCTGTGCTTGGGATATTCTTCTACCAGATGCACTTTCGATGCATGGCTCAGTCCCTCTGTCTTTTAGGTCTGTTCACATACCACTTTATCAGCAAAGTCTTTTCTAACCACCCTGTTAAAACAACACCTTCAGTCCCAATCCTGAGACCTTGCTTTGTGTTTCTTTGGAGCAGTCAACACGTTAAGTATTTATTACTTTGTGTGTTTACTGTCTTTCTTCCCCATTATTTTGCCCCCTGCTCTATCTTTAGTGCATAGAATAGCTCCAGGCACAGTCCATATTTGATAAATATATGAATGAATAGATTTTAAAAGATTAGGTTTGCACTTTCCAGTTTATCATATACTTTCAGTCTGGTTAGTGGTTTTCAAACTGTTTTTCCACTTTAGAGCATTCTCTGCAAGCAAAGTCTTGTGAAGAAGATGAATATGAGAAACTGATAGGATTGGAGTGACTTGACTGAGTGAGAGGGTGAGAGCTGGGATGGAAAAGTACCCCTGTCTCTGAGCTCCTTTTAACCCTTCACCCCTCATGGCAGTCCCTGGGTATGTTTGAAAACCACCAACAGAGGTCATGGTACTCAATCCCCGTAAGTCCTGTAGGAGGCAGATGTAATTACCCCCATTTCATAGATGAGGTGAATTTTCTTGGAATAAACTGACCAAGACAACAGGTGACTGAATAGGCGAGGCCAGCTGGCTGCCAACTGGCAGTGCCCAGTCCCAAGTCTGCTGACTCCAAATCCTGGTTCCTTCCCTCAGTACTACTTGGTAGGTCCCTGAACTCTCAGCAGTTAATTATCCCTTATTCTTGACATCCTGTTTTCTTTTTCTTTCTGTTTGCACTGTTTGTAATTACATGCTTTGGGGCTTTTCTTTTCGGGATATTTCTGACTAGAATCCTGAGAATTCCTTCAATTTGTCTACTGAAGTCTTTTTATAGAGGTGGGAAATGTTTTTCCAATTATTCCCTTAATTATGATTTCAAGGCTACCTACCTTCCCTATTCCTCCAGGGAGTCTTGTTACGTAGAGTTTGGATACTCTTGATCTATTTTTAGGGCCTTCACTTTCTTTCCCCTTGAAAATGGAGAGCTGTTTGTTAAAATCTGTTGTTTTGACATGGAAAGTGTTATTTGCTCTTTAGCATTAGGTTTCTTGGGTGTATTCATTATTCTCTTCTCTACTCACAGCATGGCCTTGAACCTGGACCTCTGCCCTTGGTTTCTCCTGACTAGCTCCTGGGGGGCATGTCAGTTTGTGTGACTGCTATGTCTGTGTGTGTAGGAAATTGCACTTCAGATAGAAAGTATCAACACAAACCTGCAAAAATGTTCTTTTTCTTCAAAAAAGAGTTATTTTCTAGATTCTACACTTGGTTCTTTTGTCTAGGAATTGCAGCTTTTCTAAAATTTCTCATGCAATTCTTCCATAAACACATTCTTTCAAAAGTGTTTCCACATTTCTTTCAGTAGTTTTGGCTTCTAAGAGATGTATAGCTACCACACACTCTACTATCTTCTTGAATGTCCTGAGTAAAAATCATAAATCTACCCCCAGCATAACACGATTTAGAAATAAATATTAAACAGCATTAAGTTGATAAATTTTAAACTTGAGACCATTTTACCTTCTAGAAACGTGATTGGCATCTTGACCATGAAGGCTTAGGCTTTTCTTCCAAATATTCCCCAACATTCTGTGATAGAAATTTTTGCCAGTTGCAAGAATTTTACAGTGAACACTCATATACCCACTACTTAGATTCTACCATTAACAATTTATTTTACGTGCTTTATTTCTTATCTGCTCATCCTCCAGATGAGTTTTTAAGTATCAGGAGCGGCTGACTTTCAACAGAGGAGAAACTTCATATGGAGTCTGAATAAATTACTTCTCTCTGAACCTCATTTTCCTCATCTGTAGAATAAACACTGGAGTAGGCGGTGGTTTTCTATCTGTGTTTCATGGAGCCCTTCAGTTCTGTGGAGGGGTCAGAGGGCTGCTGTGTGGGGCACAAAGGAGAACATACAGCGGTGTGGGTCACTTGAGCATGCCAGGCTTCAGGCTCCCGCATAGCTTCAGCCAGAGCACCTTGGCCTGATTTGTTTTATATTTTGAGTTTCCATGTGTTTGCACAGCTGAATCCATTTTTAAAACTCCTGGATAGCATAATTTTAAAACTCCTTTTCAGCTCACAGAGAGGATGTGTCTGTTCTTTCTAACTAGCTTATAAAATTTTAGAGAGGATAAATGAACAATCATTTTTCAGACTCTCCTGTGTGCCAGGCACTTTGCCAGATACTTTCCTATGTTATTGCATTTACTTCTCATAACAACCCTATAAGCCAGGGATTGTTAACCTTCCTTTATAGGTGCAAAGATCCAGGGCTTAGAAGTTGACTTTTTCAAACTTGCCTGCCCTGTAATTGGAGGAATTTAGGGTAGAACTGACACACTGGGCATCCACCTTATGGCAAGAAGGCATTTACCCTTTGGTATAATTGTAACCCAGTGGGCATCTCACAATGCTTTCTTCGAGGTAGACCATGAAACTCGGGGTCCAAAGATCTTCCATGATGTTACCTCAAAAGGCTGTGAATACAGAATTCTGCTTTCAGCCACAAAGGATGTTACAGAGACACCCTCTTATAGGAGAATGTGAGGCTGAAAATTCCAACTAAAAAAGTAGAGCAGGGTAAGATGGGGGCAGGGTCAAGATCAACATAGGCCTATAGTATCCCTTTGTAGAGGTGTTTGTCATCTTTATTTTTGCTTTCTAGAAACCAGCCTCCTTACCTTTCCTGGGGAACCATCGCACTGAGTGTGATGTTGACCTGTACTGTCTACAGAAAATGTAGATCCTGTATTGTGGCCCCATGTGACTCTAGCTCAGCCAGTTGGATGCCCTTTTCTGAGTCTCTGTCTCTAGAAACAAGTGAAACATATGTAAGGATCAATTAGAATTCATGCTTGGAAGCAGCTATGGAGGTGTCTAAAAATAGTGACAGCTAGAATGTCGTGGTCTCCTGGGTCACATTATGCTGTTCAAAGATGATCGTTTTACCCATTTCTTGATCCTCAAGGATACGATTTTCCTTCCATTCTGCTAGATATGGTGGCCACTGTCACTGTTTTGTGTCTTCTGCAGAATTGCTACTGTTGCTGTGTTTTGATGTGAAAATGGAGACAGTGCTCATTCATCTACTCTGTACTGTATTTTGTCACCTGCTGTGAAAACACGCATTTTTATCCTACAGTTGCATAAGGACCGTTGTATTGGTCAGGCTAGGTTAGTTTCTGCTGGCAATTAAAAACAACTCCAGAATCCCAGAGGCCCCAAACAACAAAGGTTAATTGCTCCATTACTACATGTCCATTGCTGATCATTACTGATGCTTTGCTCATCATAACCAGGCAGGGGCCCAGGCAGAGGGAATGGCCACCATCTGGAATAGTGCAGGCTACTGTGGCAAAGGGAAAGGGGGCCTGGGCAGATCAGCATGAGAAATTAAATGCTCAGCCTGAAATCGACATACATCAGTTCTACTCCCAGTTCACTGGTCAAAACTAGTTACACTGCTCCACTCACATAAAAAGGATCCAGGAAATGCTATCCTATCCTGTGTTTGTGAAACACAACTTTTATGGAAACAGCTTCTTCAGCTTTTTGTCCTGTGTCATCTCTGTCTAGGAGTTAAAAATGTGTTTACATAGCCTGATCAAGTCAGTTTCTATATCATCCTCTTTATTATTCTCCTTTCCATCTACTTCTACACTTGAACAAAGTTTCTCCCTCCTTTTTTACAAAATGACAACTCAAATCCCTTATACAACGACAAGGCAAGTCATGTATGTATGGAAGCCTGGAGGGGTAGTCCAGTGAGCCAGTTCCAGAAATTGCCAGACTCTGAATTCCAGTTTGAGCTCATTTGGAAGAGTGCTACAAACCTGCACACACAAATACATCTAAGAGGTGTGTGCTGTACACATGTGGAAGACAGATGTCAGCTATTATCTTGTTTCTTGGCCCCTTAGACAAACTGATTTTCTCACCCCACTCCAGTCACAGAATTTCAAGTTCTTTCCAAGTAATCCAACTTCTCAGAAGTTTAAGAAGCAATATAGACTTCAATGACAATTTTGTAGGAGGAATGGGGGAAAGGATATTATGGAGATATCTATACATTGCAATTTTGCCTCCTTATCACATTCGGTAGGTTTTTCAAAGAACCTGACCTTTACAAGCTCACTTGAATCCAGGGTGTCCCATGTGACTTCTTGATGACAAAGGAATGTGGGTAGAGTGATGTGTACTGTTTCTGAGCATGAGCTTTTAAGAAATGGATGTGCCTTCTCCAATGCCTGGTTCATTTCCCCCCAGCTGGAAGCCTTAGTGAGTGGCAGACCCACAAGGTAGGCAGAACCAGAGTCCCTGAATCACCGTATGGAGAAAAGCTATCCACTGACAAAGACCATCTGCATTAGAGTTTTATTTATTTTTTATTTCTTATTTTTTTAAAATTTTTATTAAGATATGATTGATATACACTCTTATGAAGGTTTCACATGAAAAAAATAATGTAGTTACTACATTTACCCATATTATCAAGTCCCCATCCATACCCCAGTACAGTCACTGTCCATCAGTGCAGCAAGATGCCACAGATTCACTATGTGCCTTCTCTGTGCTACACTGTTCCCCCCATGATCCCCAACACCATGTGTACTAAACATAATACCCTTCAATCCCCTTCTCCCTCCCTCCCCACCCACCCTCCCACACCCCTCCCCTTTGGTAACCACTAGTTTATTCTTGGAGTCTCTGAGTCTGCTGTTATTTTGTTCCTTCAGTTTTGCTTCATTGTTATACTCCACAAATGAGGGAAATCATTTGGCATTTGTCTTTCTCCACCTGGCTTATTTGACTGAGCATAATGTCCTCCAGCTCCATCCATGTTGTTGCAAATGGTAGGATTTGTTTCTTTCTTATGGCTGAATAGTATTCCATTGTGTATATGTACCACATCTTCTTTATGCATTCATCTACTGATGGACACTTAGGTTGCTTCCATATCTTGGCTATTATAAAAAGTGCTACGATAAACATATGGGGTGCATATGTCTTTTTGAATCTGAGAAGTTGTATTCTTTGGGTAAATTGCAAGGAGTGGGATTCCTGGGTCAAATGGTATTTCTATTTTTAGTTTTTTGAGGAACCTCCATATTGCTTTCCACAATGGTTGAACTAGCTTACATTCCCACTAGCAGTGTAGGAGGGTTCCCCTTTCTCTGCATTTCTCACTAGCATTTGTTGTTGTTTGTCTTTTCGATGCTGGCCATCCTTACTGGTGTGAGGTGGTATCTCATTGTGGTTTTAATTTGCATTTCCCTGATGATTAGTGATGTGGAACATCTTTTCATGTGTCTGTTGGCCATCTGAATTTCTTCTTTGGAGAACTGTCTCTTCATATCCTCTGCCTATTTGTTAATTGGGTTATTTGCTTTTTGGGTGTTGAGGTGTGTACATTCTTTATATATTTTGGAGGTTAACCCCTTGTCAGATATGTCATTTACAAATATATGTGCTCATACTGTAGGATGCCTTTTTGTTCTGTTGATGGTGTCTTTTGCCATACAGAAACTTTTTAGTTTGATGTAGTCTCATGAGTTCATTTTTGCTTTTGTTTCCTTTGCTTGAGGAGATGTGTTCAGGAAGAATTTGTTCATGCTTATATTCAGGAGATGTTTGCCTATTTTTTTCTTCTAAAGAGTTTTATGGTTTCATGACTTAAATTCAAGTCTTTAATCCATTTCAAGTTTATTTTTGTGCATTGAGTTAAATAATAACCCAGTTTCATTTTCTTGCATGTAGCTGTCCAGTTTTGCCAACACCAGCTGTTGAAGAGGCTGTCATTTCCCCATTGTATGTCCATGACTCCTTTATCATATATTAATTGACCATATATGGTTGGGTTTATATCAGGGCTCTCTGGTCTGTTCCATTGGTCTATGAGTCTGTTATTTTGCCAGTACCAAATTGTCTTGATTACTGTGGCTTTGTAGTAGAACTTGAAGTTGGGGAGCATAATGCCGCCAGCTTAATCTTCCTTCTCAGGATTGCTTTGACTATTCAAAGTCTTTTGTGGTTCAATATGAATTTTAGAATGATTTTCTCTAGTTCATTGAAGAATGCTGTTGGTATTTTGATAGGAAATGCATTGAATCTTCAGATTGCTTTAGGCAGGATGGCCATTTTGACAATATTAATTCTTCCTAGCCAAGAGCATGGGATGAATTTCCATTTATTAGTGTCCTCTTTAATTTCTCTTAAGAGTGTCCTGTAGTTTTCAGGGTATAGGTCTGTTACTTCCTTGGTTAGGTTTATTCCTAAGTATTTTATTTTTTGATGCAATTGTGAATGAAATTGTTTTCCTGATTTCCCTTTCTGCTAGTTCATCATTAGTGTATAGGAATGCAACAGACTTCTATGTATTACTTTTGTATCCCGCAACTTTGCTGAATTCAGATATTAAATCTAGTAATTTTGGAGTGGATTCTTTAGGGTTTTTATGTACAATATCATGTCATCTGCAAACAGGGACAGTTTGACTACATCTTTGCCTATCTGGATGCCTTTTATCTTTTTGTGTTGTCTGATTGCCGTGGCTAGGTCCTCCAGAACTATGTTAAATAAAAGTGGGGAGAGTGGGCATCCTTGTCTTGTTCCCAATCTTAAAGGAATAGCTTTCAGCTTCTCACTGTTAAGTATGATGTTGGCTGTGGGTTTGTCATATATGGCCTTTATTATGTGTACTTGCACTCTATACCCGTTTTGTTGAGAGTTTTTATCATGAATGGATGTTGAATTTTGTCAAATGCTTTTTCAGCATCTATGGAGATGATCATGTGGTTTTTGTCCTTCTTTTTCTTGATGTGGTGGATGATGTTGATGGATTTTTGAATATTGTACCATCCTTGCATCCCTGGGATGAATCCCACTTGATCATGATGGATGATCTTTTTCATGTATTTTGAGTTCGGTTTGCTAATACTTTGTTGAGTATTTTTTCATCTATGTTCATCAGAGATATTGGTCTGTAATTTTCATTTTTTGTGGTGCCTTTCCCTGGTTTTGGTATTAGAGTGATGTTGGCCTCGTAGAATGAGTTTGGGAGTATTCCCTCCTCATCTACTTTTTGGAACACTTTAAGGAGGATGGGTATTAGGTCTTCACTAAATGATTGATGAAATTCAGCAGTGAAACCATCTGGTCCAGGGGTTTTGTTCTTAGATAGTTTTCTGATTACCAATTCAATTTTTTTGCTGGTAATTGGTCTGTTCAGATTTTCTGTTTCTTTCTGGGTCAGCCTTGGACAGTTGTGTTTTTCTAGAAAGTTGTCCATTTCTTTTAGATTATCCAGTTTGTTACCATATAATTTTTCATAGTATTCTCTTATAATTCTTTGTATTTCTGTGGTGTCTGTAGTGATTTTTCCTTTCTCATTTCTGATTCTGGTTATATGAGTAGACTCTCTTTATTTCTTCATAAGTCTGACTAGGGGTTTATCTATTTTGTTTATTTTCTCAAAGAACCAGCTTCTACTTTCATTAATTCTTTCTATTGTTTTATTCTTCTCAATTTTATTTATTTCTTCTTTAATCTTTATTATGTCCCTCCTTCTACTGACTTTGGGCCTCATTTGTTCTTCCTTTTCTAGTTTCATTAATTGTGCATTTAGACTGTTCATTTGGTATTGTTCTTCTTTCCTGAGGTAGGCCTGTATTGCAATATATTTCCCTCTTAGCATGGCCTTCACTGCATCCCACAGTTTTTGTGTTGTTGAATCATTGTTGTCCTTTGCCTCCATATATTGCTTGATCTCTGTTTTTATTTGGTCATTGATCCATTGATTATTTAGGAGCATGTTATTAAGCCTCCATGTGTTTGTGGGATTTTTCATTTTCTTTGTGTAATTTATTTCTAGTTTCATACCTTTGTGATCTGGAAGCTGGTTGGTACAATTTCAACCTTTTGAATTAACTGAAGTTCTTTTTGTAGCCTAGTATATGTTCTATTCTTGAAAATGTTCCATGGAACATTTTCAAGAATAGATCACATACTTGAGAAGAATGTGTATCCTGTTGCTTTTGGATGGAGTGTTCTGTATATGTCCAGTAGGTCCATCTGTTCTAATACAGTGTTCAGTGCCTCTGTCTCTTTACTTATTTTCTGTCTGGTTGATCTGTTCTTTGGAGTGAGTAGTGTGTTGAAGTCTCCTAAAATGAATGCTTTGCATTCTATTTCCCCCTTTAATTCTGTTAATATTTGTTTCACATATGTGGGTGCTCCTGTGTTGGGGGCATTGATATTTATAATGGTTATATCCTCTTGTTGGACTGACCCCTTTACATTATGTAATGTCCTTCTTTGTCTCTTGTTACTTTGTTTTGAAGTCTATTTTGTCTGATGTAAGTACTGCAGCTCCTGCTTTTTTTTCCCTGTTAGTTGCATGAAATATCTTTTTCCATCCCTTTACTTTCAGTCTGTATATGTCTTTGGGTTTGAAGTGAGTCTCTTGTAGGCAGCATATAGATGGGTCTTGTTTTTTAATCCATTCAGTGACTCTCTGTCTTTTGATTGGTGCATTCAGACCATTTACATTTAGTGTGATTATCGATAGGTATGTACTTATTGCCATGGCCAGCTTTAGATTCGTGATTACCGAAGGTTCAAGGGTAATTCCCTTACTATCTAACAGTCTGATTTAACTCACTTTGTGTGCTATTACAAACACAACTGAAAGGTTCTCTCTTTTTTTTCCTCCTTTTTCTTCCTCCTCCATTCTTTGTATGTCATGAATCATATTCTGTACTCTTTGTCTATCCCTTGGGTGGCAACTATTTATCCTTAGGAACACTTCCATCTATAGGAGTCCCTTCAAAATGCACTGTAGATGTGGTTTGTGAGAGGTAAATTCTCTCAACTTTTCTTATCTGTAAATTGTTTAATCCCTCCTTCAAATTTAAATGATAGCCTTGCTGGGTATAGTATTCTAGGTTCAAGGCCCTTCTGCTTCATTGCATTAAATATATCATGCCACTCCCTTCTGGCCTGTAAGGTTTCTGTTGAGAAGCCTGATGGGTTTTCCTTTATATGTGATCTTTTTTCTCTCTCTAGCTGGTTTTAAAAGTCTGTCTTTATCCTTGATCTTTCCCATTTTAATTATTATATGTCTTGATGTTGTCTTCCTTGGGTCCCTTGTATTAGGAGATCTGTGTACCTCTGTGGCTTGAGAGACTATCTCCTTCCCCAGATTGGGAAAGTTTTCAGCAATTACCACTTCAATGACATTTTCTATCCCTTTTTCTCTCTCTTCTTCTTCTGTTTCCCCTTAATATGAATATTGTTCTGTTTGGATTCATCACATCAGTTCTCTCAATATTCTTTCATTCTTAGAGATTCTTTTTTCTCTTTGTGCCTCAGCTTCTTTGTATTCCTCTTCTCTAATTCCTATTCCATTTACTGTCTCTTCTACTACATCTAATCTGCTTTTAAATCCCTGCATTGTATGTTTCATTCAGATATGGAATTTCTTAATGATTGAATCTCTGACTTAAATTCACTCCTGAGTTCTTGAATATTTTTCTGTACCTCCATAAGCATGTTTATGATTTTTATTTTGAACTCTCTTTCAGGCAGATTGGTGAGTTCTGTTTCATTTGACTCTTTTTCTGGGGTTTGTGAGATTTTGTTTTGAACCATATTCTTTTGACATTTCATATTTCTCTGTGGTGCCCACTAGTGCCCAGAAGCTCCGGTCTCTGGAGCTGCTCAGCCCCTAGAGTGAGGTTGGGGGTCATAGGGGAGCAAAGCTGGTGCCTGGGGTGAGGAAAGATCTGTTTGCTGATTCCTGTCTGTGGTGCTTGTCTCCTGTGTCAGAGCCAGTGGACCAAGCACACAGGTGTAAGCCTCTGTGCTTTGCCTCTCTAGCTGTTGTAGGCAGGGCCTCCCTCTGGCTGGCCTGATGCCAGCACAGTGACTGCAGTTTTGTGAACCGGTGTTGGCAGGCTAGGAGGAAGGTGAAGCAGGCTGTGTGTCACAGTGGAGGGCCTCAGAGCTGAGTAGGCAGCCGGGGGGATGGGGCACCTGAAGCTCCTCAAAGTTCCCAACCAGCTGGGCAGAGCACACCCAGACAACCTTGTCCAGCTCTCCCCTCCCCCAAACAGCAAGCTCTGTGCAAACCCCACTCCTTCTGCAGCCCTCTCGCTGCTAGGAAGCCTCTTAGACTGCCTGCTTTTCCCTTCTTTCAGAGTGGCTGGGTGTGGATCCCCTCTTCCACAAATGGCCAGAATCTGTCTCTCAAGCACTCCACCTGTCTGAGCTCCCCAACGTCCAGAGCACCACACAGTGTAGGTTTCTGCTCCCAAAGGAGACCTCCAGTGCTGGGTGTTCAGCAGTCCCAGACTTCTACCCACTCTTCTACTCCATTTCTCTTCCTCCCTCCAGTGAGCTGGGGTGGGGGAAGGGCTTGTGTCCTGCCTGATTAAGGCTTTTGAACGTTACTCTGTTTCTTGAGGTCTGCTCTGTTGGTGAGGTCTGTGTGCAGTCTGGTTCAGCCTTCTTTCTTGCTGTTGTTTCAGGGTTAGTTGTATCAGTTAAATACATTTTCACACTATCTGTGGTTTTGGGAGGAATTCTCCATCTCACCTCTCACACCACCATCTTGAATGTCCAGAGAATTATTTGGAAGCATAGACATTTATAATGGTTATATCTTCTTGTTGGATTGACCCCTTTATCATTATGGAATGTCCTTCTTTGTCTCTTGTTGTGACTTTCTTTGTTTTGAAGTCCATTTTGTCTGATACAAGTACTGCAACTCCTGCTTTTTTCCCTCTACTAATTGCATGAAATATCTTTTCTATCCCTTCACTTTTAGTCTGTGTATGTCTTTGGGTTTAAAGTGAGTCTCTTGTAGGCAGCATATAGATGGGTCTTGTATTTTTTATCCATTCAGAGACTCTATGTCTTTTGATTGGTGCATTCAGTCCATTTACATTTAGGGTGATTATCGATAAGTATGTACTTATTGCCATTGCAAACTTCAGATTTGTGGTTACCAAAGTTTCAAGGTTAACTTCCTTACTATCTAAGAGTCTAACTTAACTCACTTAATATGCTGTTACAAACACAATCTAAACGTTCTTTTCTTTTCCTCCTCCTTTTTCTTCATCCTCCATTCTTTACATATTAGGTATCATATTCTGTACTTTTTGTCTATCCCTTGATTGACTTTGGGGATAGTTAGTTTAATTTTGCATTTGCTTAGTAATTAGCTGTTCTACTTTACTGTGGTTTTAGTACCTCTGGGGACAGCTATTAAACCTTAGGAACACTTCCATCTATAGCAGTCCCTCTGAAATAGACTGTAGAGATGGGTTGTGGGAGGTAAATTCTCTCAGCTTTTGCTTATCTGGGAATTGTTTAATCCCTCCTTCAAATTTAAATGATAATCTTTCTGGATAAAGTAATCTTGGTTCCAGGCCCTTCTGCTTCATTGTATTAAATACATCATGCCACTCCCTTCTAGCCTGTAAGGTTTATGCTGAGAAGTCTGATGTTAGCCTGATGGGCTTTCCTTTGTATATGATCTTATTTCTCTCTCTAACTGCATTTAATAGTCTGTCCTTATGATCTTTGCTATTTTAATTACTATATGTCTTGGTGTTGTCTTCCTTGGGTCCCTTGTGCTGGGAGATCTGTGGATCTCCATGGCCTGGTAGACTACCTCCTTCCCGAGATTGGGAAACTTTTCAGCAATTACCTCCTCAAAGACTCTTTCTATCCCTTTCTCTCTCTCTTCTTCTTTTGGTACCCCTATAATGCAAATATTGTTCCTTTTGGATTGGTCACATAGTTCTCTCAATATTCTTTCATTCTTAGAGATCCTTTTTTCTCTCCGTACCTCAGCTTCTTTGTATTCCTCTTCTCTAGTTTCTATTTATCGTCTCCTCCACCATATCTAATCTGCTTTTAATACCCTCCATTGTGCTCTTCAACGATTGGATCTCTGACCAGAATTCATTCCTGAGTTCTTGAATATCTTTCTGTGCCTCCATGACCATGTTAATGATTTTCATTTTGAATTCCCTTTCAGGAAGAGTCATGAGGTCTATGTCATCTTTCCCAGGAGTTATATTAATTTTATTCTGAACCAGGTTCCTTTGGCATTTCATATTTTTATATGGTGCCCTGTAGTGTCCAGAACCTCTACTCTCTGGAGCTGCTCAGCCCCTGAAGCAATGTTGGGGGTCTCAGGGAAGTGGTATTGGTGCCTGGAGGGAGGAAAGAGCTGTTTCCTGCTTCCCAGCC
The DNA here is from genome assembly GCF_040802235.1 of Manis javanica. NCBI lineage: Eukaryota > Metazoa > Chordata > Mammalia > Pholidota > Manidae > Manis > Manis javanica. The sequence continues at coordinate 38,430,995 of NC_133165.1, read as the reverse complement.
ACTATGCCTATCTCCACTGCCTGAACCAGTGGTCTGAGCACACAGATATAAGCCTCTATGTTTTGTAGTTGCTTTAGACAGATATTCCCTCTGGCTGGCCTAACACTACGGTAGGGTTTGCTGATTTGTGAGCCAGGTGGGGCTGTCTGGGAAAAAGGTGCAGAAGGGTGCGTATCATGGAGGGGGTAGTTGGAGCTGTGTAGCCAGCCAAGGAGCTGGAGCACCTGAAGATCATGAAAGCTCCCAACCTGCTGGGCAGAGTGCACCTTGACAATTTTGTCTACCTGTCCTTTCTCCTGAGCAGTAAGCTCTGTGCAGTCCTTGCCCCTTTAGCAGCCTTCTTGCTAAGGGCTTCCTTGTTAGGAAGTCTCTCAGGCTGCCCACCTTTCTTTTGTCCCAGAGCCACTGGATATGAATCCCTGCTTTCCACAAGTGGCTGGAATCTCAGTCTCTCCAGGAATTCTGCCTGTATTAGCTTTCCAATCCCCTAATCATGAGAGTATCATGAAAGCACCGTGAAATGTATGTTTGTGCTCCCAGAGCAGATCTCTGGAGTTAGGTATTCAGCAGTCCCAGGCCTCCACTCCCTCCCCACTCTGTTTATCTTCCTTCTGCTGGTGAGCTGGGGTGGGGGAAGGGCTTGGGTCTTGCTGGACTACAGCTTTGGTATGTTACCCTGTTCTGTGAGGTCTGCTCTTGTCTCCAGGTGTATGCAGTCTGGTGCAGTCCTTTTTCCTGTTGCTCTTTCAGGATTAGTTGTATTAATTATATCTTCATATTATATGTGGTTTTAGGAGGAAGCCTCTGTCTCATCTCTCACACCACCATCTTTAATCCTTGTCTCTACCTCTGCATTAAAGTTTTACTTAAGTGAGAAATTGTGTTCAGCACTGAATTTTTGGAATTTATTTGTTTTACCTGATAACATTGCTCTAACTAGCATAGGGTTTATATCCAATGCAACTCAGCCAACAATTGAAGAATCCTTAGACATTTTTCTTCTCTGAAGTCCATTATTGGCCACACTGCTAAGCTTCCCCTGCACTCCTGTTCTTTCTCAAATAATGCATAGTTTTACTAGTTTCTCTCCCTTTCTCCAGGATTATGACCCGCTAATCTGAATTTTATGCTTCTGACCACTCTGTTAAGCAGAGATGTTCTATCACATTTCCTGACCCTGAACTCTATTCTCATACTCAAGAAGTAAGTCAGAAAAACTCCATATAACAGGATCTATTCTTTGAAAATAGCTGAGAAACTATCTTTAATTCCTTGAACTTACCTTTTGGGTTTTCGACTCTATCTTAAATGGATCAACTTTCTTTCTAACACATGATGTACTGTTCCCAAGGGATTGATTCCAGAGAACATTTTATATTCTCCTTCTTGTTACATATGCACTCCCTGATATGTGAAAGCACTGTGGGGTGACAGACACAGCTCAGCCAGGGAACTAGGAGACCTGGGTTCTTGTCCTAGCTCAGTATCTTAGCAGCTGTATGACTCTGCATAAGTTATTCATTTCTCTGGATATCAGTTTGCGAAGCTTAGTCCAAGAGGGTGACTATGGAAGAAGCAACGGTGCTCCTCCCACTCCGGCCCTTCCTAGTTCTTCATTGGTTCTGTGCTTGGGGAGGTGGATGACACTAGGTTTTCTACCACCCTGCTTTTGGAACAATCAAATGGACATAACACCGGACTGAAATTCAAGGTGCTGACTCATACAATTGCATTATTTTGATGCATATCAGCTTTGCTTTAAGGGAAATTCGTAAAAGCTGTTTTATCTTTTTAAAGTACCAGCTGCTTTTTCAGGTGTCTTGAAAAAACACAACTGTAAACCTTGTCTTTAACTTCCCCACTTCCCCCCTTTCACCACACATGGACACACACAAACACACACACACACACACACACACACACACACACACACACACACACACACACACCATAAGCCTTTAACCCTAGTATGAAAAGGCAGGTTGGCTGCTTTGAATCTTTAATTGATTTAGACATGCTTTTGGTGAGTGACTGACAGTGATACTGAATGAAGCTTTCTGAGATAATAGAATAAATGAAATTGAAACATGAAGAGGAAAAAAACTTCTCAGGAAACGTTTACGGAAACAGTTTCTGTCTCATTTGGGTTGTATACCCTTGTCTATGGGGGACAATGCAGAGGGTAATCTTAAAGACTGGAGAGACAGAGCCTCCTGAGCATGGTGGCATCAATGAGACCTCATTTCACTGCTTGATAAAAGTTAAACGTAAAAGACTTCCTGCTCTACAGAAATGGAAATACAAGCTTTTTTGAACTGAGAAATGCTACCTCTCGTAATTGAGCCTCTAGATTACTGTCCCGCCTTGCTTCGGGATAATGGTCCATGGCTTCAGAGGCATTTGTTCATCATTGAAGGTAATTGCTCATTATATCTCAGAGGGTTTGCAAACACATCTGCCCAGAGTCTTAAAGCCTTGTCAACAGGATTTCAGGAAAACCCTTTACCATTGGAATTCTCTTTGCATGGAGTCATTGACTCCAGTATTTAGTCTGCTTTGTGATCTTGGAGCAGGAGCTCTGAAAATAACATTTGCTTCATTAGGCTCTGCCAAAGCTGAGCTAGACAGAGACTGCAAGGGGAGGAAGAGCCAGAGAACTACTTTTTCCTGTCTGTTTCCTGTGGTCTTCCTATCTGTTTCCTGTGGGCTTCCTCTCTCTTTCCTTGGACTTCCTGTTCTTGTTTGTGTCACCCCAACAGTGGTGGTTTCTTCCTGTAGTAGGAACTGAATCCAGTTTGCAGTTTTCTCACTCTTGCAGAAAAGCTTCATTGTGCCTCTTGGTGTCACCAACATCAGCTGGCCATTCCTCAGAGGTTGTGAGCCTCAAAGCCTCTTCTTTGTGTTCTCTAAGTTTTAATAATTCCAGTGTCTTCTCTTTGTTCCTCTGGCTCTAGAGGTGGTAGCTACTTCCTGGAGTTGCTACTTTTGTGATAAAGAACTTCCAGTTATCTAGGTAACACCTCTATATATAGTTAACCATTTCTTTTTATTAAATTTCCTGTGTTGAAATAATTGTTGTGATTTTTGAGTCCTGTCTGGTCTCTGATACACCAGTATGAACCTGTTGATTTTTAAGTTGCTGATTTTTTACTGTGCATTTATGCATACACATGCATACACCTATGTATTACATGTCTTCATTATAAGGACATGACAATTTTTACAAAAGTGACATTATATTCTTTGCCCACTGTTCTGCAGCTTTTTCTTTTCACCTAATTTTAAATATGAAGAAATAATAAGAAAAAATATAATCTGAAGAACTTTTCATGTCAGTACATATGAAGCTTCTTTATAACATTTTATGTCTGCATAGTGTTTCATAATTTGTTTAATGATGATGACTCATAGGCCCTTTTGTTGTTTCTAATTTTTTGCAATTATAGGAAAATGTTTTAGTGAATATACTTATACACAAACCCACACAGATAAATTTTTAGTGTATGTTTTAGTATTTATCTTTAAGATAGATTTTTAGTATTAGAATTACAAAGCAGGCACTCTAATATTTTTTTTGATTCTTAAATTGAATTATAGTTATATTGGTTTCAAGTATACAATATAGTAATTAAACAGTTATATTATTAAATGCTCACACCAACAAGTAGTTACTGTCAACAGTCTTTTCTATTGACTGTATTCTCTATGCTGTACTTTCATCATCATGACTAATTTATGTTATGATTATGATTTTGTGCCTCTTTATCTCCTTCACTTATTTCACCCACCTACCCCAACTTCTCCTCCATGGTAACCACCAGTCACTTCTCAGTGTCTATGAGTCTCTATTCCTGTTTTGTTCATTTTGTTTTGGTTTTAGATTCCACATATAAGTGAAATCATATGGTATTTGTCTTTCCCCACTTGGCTTATTTCACTGAGCATAATGTCCTCTAACTCCATCCATGTTGTCACAAATGGCAGGATTTCTTTCTTTTTTATGGCTGAATAATATTCTATTGTATATATGTACCACATCTTGTTTATCCATTCATCAATTGACAGACACTTTGGTTGCTTCCATACCTTGGCTATTGTAAATGATGTGACAATAAACATAGGAGTGCATGAATCTTTTCAACTCAGAGATTTTGTTTTTTGGATTGTACGGTATTTCTATTTTTAGTTTTTTGAGGAACCTCCATACTGCTTTACATAGTGGCTGCACCAATTTACATTCCTACCATCAGTGTAGAAGGGTTCTCGTTTCTCCACATTTTTGCCAATACTTGTTATTTCTTGTCTTTTGGATAGTGGCAAATCTGACTGGTGTGAGGTGATATCTCATTGTGGTTTTGATTTACATTTCCATGATGATTAGCAGTATGGAGCATCTTTTTAATGTGCTTGTTGGCCATCTGCATGTCGTCTTCAGAAAAATGTTGATTCAGGTCCTCTGTCCATTTTTTAGTTGGTTTATTTGTTTTTTGGTATTGAGTCATGTGAGCTCTTTATATTTTTGGATGTCAACTCCTTATCATATATGTCATTTATGAATATGTTTTCCCATTCTGTAGGTTGTTTTTCCTTTTGTTGTTGATTTCCTTTGCTATATACATAAGCTTTTTAGGTTTATGTAGTCTCATTTGTTTATTTTTGCTTTTGTTTCCCTTCCATTAGAAGATGTGTCCAGAATATTAGTCACACAAAAATCAAGAGATTTTTTCCCTATGTTTTCTTCTGAGAGTTTTATGGTTTTGTGTCTTCCATTTAGGTCTCTCCTTCTCTTGCATGTGGCTGTCCAGTTTCCCCAAAACTGGTTGTTAAAGAGGCTGTCTTTTCCCCATTGTATATTCTTGCCTCCTTTGTCCTATATTAATTGATCATACATGCACGGGTTTATTTCTGGGCTCTCTATTCTATTCCATTGATCTATGGGTCTTCTTGTGCCAGGACTATACTGTTTAGATTATGGTAGCTTTGTAGTATAGCTTGAAGTCAGGGAGCATAATTCCCCTAGCTTTGTTATTTTATCTCAAGATTGCTTTGGCTGCTTGGGGTCTTTTGTGGTTCCATAAAAAACTTTAGGATTATTTGCCCTAGGTCATTGAAAAATACCATTGATATTTGATAGGGATTGCACTGAATCTGTAAATTGGTTTGGGCAGGATATCCATTTTGACAATATTAGTTCTTCCTGTCCATGAGCATGGGATAGATTTCCATCTATTTGTGTCTTCTTTAATTTCTGTCACCAGTGTCTTACAGTTTTCTGAGCACAGGTCTTTCACCTCCTTGGTTAGGTTTATGCTTAGGTATTTTATTCTTTTTGATGTAATTGTAAATGGAGTTGTTTCCCTGGTTCCTCTTTCTGCTAGTTCATTGTTAGTATGTAGGCACATGACAGATTTCTCTGTATTAATTTTGTTACCCACAATTGCTGAATTCAGTTATTAGTTCTAATAGTTTATTGTAGGAGTTTTTCTATATATAGTATCATGTTATTTGCAAATAGTGACAGTTTAATTTTTCCTTGCCAACTGGATACCTTTTATCTTTTTGTCTTGTTTGATTGCCATGATTGGGACCTCCAGTACTATGTTGAATAAGCGTGATGAGAGTGGACGTCCTTGTCTTGTTCCTGATTTAGAGGAAAAGCTTTCAATTTTTTGACATTGAGTATGATGTTAGCTGTGTGTCTTTATTACATCGAGGTACATAACCTCTATTCCATTTTGTTGAAAGTTTTTATCATGAATGGATATTGAATTTTGTCAAATGCTTTTTCAGCATCTTTTGAGGTGATCATTTGGTTTTATTCTTCTTTTTGTTAATGTGGTGTATATTACACTGATTGATTTAAAAATATTGTACCATCCTTGCATCCCTGGAATAAATCCCACTTGGATATGATTGATGATTTTCTTGATGTACTTTTGAATTTGGTTTGCTAATATTTTGTTGCAGATTTTCACATTGATGTTCCTCAGGGATATTGGTCTGTAATTTTATTCTTTTTGTATTGTTTTTGTCTGGTTTTGGTATTAGAGTGATGCTAGCCTCATAGAATGATTTTGGAAGTATTCCCTCTTTTACTTCTTGGAATACTTTAAGAAGGATGGGTATTATCTCTTCTTTAAATGTTTTGTAGAATTCAGCTGTGAAGCCATTTGGACCTGGAATTTTGTTTGTTGGGAGTTTTTTTTTATTACAAATCAAATTTGTTGCTGGTAATCGGTCTGTTTCGATTTTCTGTTTCTTTCTTGGTCAGTCTTGGAAGATTGTATGTTTCTAGAAATTTTCCTGTTTCTTCTAGGTTGTCCAATTTATTCAGACATACTTTTTCATAGAGCCCTCTTATAATTCTTTGAATTTCTGTGGTATCATTTATAACTTCTCCTTTTTTGTTTATTTGTGTCCTCTCTTTTTTCTTGGTAAGCCTGGCTAAGGGTTTGTCTATTTTATTTATTTTCTTGAAGAATGAGATCTTGGTTACACTGATTTTTTTCTATTGTTTTATTATTCTCTATTTTATTTATTTCTTATCTGATCTTTATTATCCCCTTCCTTCTACTATCTTTGGGATTTGTTTGTTCCTTCAATTGTGAGTTTAAATTGTTTACTTGAGATTGTTCTTATTTCTTGAGTTAGGCCTGTATTGCTATGTACTTCCCCTTTACCACCACTTTTGCTGCAAAACAGATTATTTTGAACTACTGTGTTACTGTTTTCACTTCTTTCCAAGTATTGTTTGATGTCCTCCTTGACATGTACCATTGATAATTTAGAAGCATATTGTTTATCAGTGACAAAATTGAACTGGTAGTCAAACAATTCATAACAAACAAAAACCCAGGGCCAAATGGCTTCACATATGTTTATGGGTATATTTTTGTTTTTTTCAAGCAACTGATTTCTAGTTTCATACCACTGTGATCTGAAAAGATGCTTTATACAATTTCAATATTTTTTAGTTTACGGAGGCTCTTTTTGTGTCCTAATATGTAATCTATTCTGGAGAATGTTCCATGTGGATTTGAAAAGAATGCATATCCTGCTGCTTTTGGGTGGAGAGTTCTTTATATATCTCTTAAATTTATCTGCTGTATTATGTCATTCAATGCCTCTGTTTCCTTATTTATTTTCTGTCTGGATGATTTATACATTGATGTAAGTGGGGTATTAAAATTCCTTAATATGATTATGTTGCTGTCTATTTCTCCTTTTAGGTCTTTTATTATTTGTTTTATAAATTTAGGTCCTCCTAATCAACAAGTTAAAAAAGAAATTAAACAATAAATGGAGACAAGTGAAGACAAAAATTCAACATTCCGAAATTTGTGGGATACCACAAAAGCTGTACTGAGAGGGAAGTACATAGCAACACAGGCCTAACTCAAGAAACAAGAACAATACCAAACAAACAGTCTAAACTCACAGTTAAAGAAACTAGAAAAAGAACAAATGAAGCTCAAAGTTAGTAGAATGAGGGACATAATAAAGATCAGAGAAGAAATAAAAAAAGTAAAGAAGAAAAAAAAATAGAAAAAAATCGATACCAAGAGCTTGTTCTTTGAGAAAATAAACAAAACAGATGAACTCCTAGCCAGACTTCTCAACAAAAAGAGAGAGAGTGTACAAATAAACAAAACCAGAATAAAAAATGGAATAGTCACAAGACGTAGCACAGAAATACAAAGAATTTTAGAGGGTACTATGCAAAATCATATGCCAATAAATTGGACAAGCTAAAAGAAATGGACAAATTACTAGAAAAATACAACAAAAAGTATGACCTAGGAAGAAACAGAAAATCTGAACAGAACAATTATCAGGAACAAAATTGAATTGGTAATCAAATAACTCACAACAAACAAAAGTCCAGGGTCAAATGGCTTCATATTTGAATTCCACCAAACATTTAAAGAAGCACTAATACCCATTCCTCTTAAAGTATTCCAAAAACCAGAAGAAGGAATACTTCCAAACTCATTCTATGAGGCTAACTTTACTCTAATACCAAAATCAGGCAAAGACACTATAAAAAAAGAAAATTACAGACTAATATCCCTGACGAACATAGATGCAAAAAAGCAAATTCAAAAATACATCAAGAAAATCATCAATCATATCCAAGTGGGATTTATTCCAGGGATGCAAGGATGGATACAGCATTCTTAAGTAAATCAATATACCAAATTAATAAAAAGATGGATGAAAATCACATGAGCATCTCAATAGATGCTGAAAAAGCATTTGACAAAATTCAATATCCATTCATGATAAAAACTTTCAACAAAATGGAATAGAGGTTATGTACCTCGATGTAATAAAGACACACAGCTAACATCATACTCAATGTCGAAAAATTGAAAGCTTTTCCTCTAAATCAGGAACAAGACAAGGACGTCCACTCTCATCACGCTTATTCAACATAGTACTGGAGGTCCCAATCATGGCAATCAAACAAGACAAAAAGATAAAAGGTATCCAGTTGGCAAGGAAAAATTAAACTGTCACTATTTGCAAATAACATGATACTATATATAGAAAAACTCCTACAATAAACTATTAGAACTAATAACTGAATTCAGCAAAGTTGTGGGTAACAAAATTAATACAGAGAAATCTGTCATGTGCCTACATACTAACAATGAACTAGCAGAAAGAGGAATCAGGGAAACAACTCCATTTACAATTACATCAAAAAGAATAAAATACCTAAGCATAAACCTAACCAAGGAGGTGAAAGACCTGTGCTCAGAAAACTGTAAGACACTGGTGACAGAAATTAAAGAAGACACAAATAGATGGAAATCTATCCCATGCTCATGGACAGGAAGAACTAATATTGTCAAAATGGATATCCTGCCCAAACCAATTTACAGATTCAGTGCAATCCCTATCAAATATCAATGGTATTTTTCAATGACCTAGGGCAAATAATCCTAAAGTTTTTTATGGAACCACAAAAGACCCCAAGCAGCCAAAGCAATCTTGAGATAAAATAACAAAGCTAGGGGAATTATGCTCCCTGACTTCAAGCTATACTACAAAGCCACCATAATCTAAACAGTATGGTCCTGGCACAAGAAGACCCATAGATCAATGGAATAGAATAGAGAGCCCAGAAATAAACCCGTGCATGTATGATCAATTAATATAGGACAAAGGAGGCAAGAATATACAATGGGGAAAAGACAGCCTCTTTAACAACCAGTTTTGGGGAAACTGGACAGCCAGAGAATTATACTGTGTTATTGTCTAACTCCATAAACAAAAGTAAACTCAAAATGGATCAAAGACCTGAATGTAGAACATGATACCATAAAACTCTTAGAAGACATAGGCAAAAGTCCCTTGAACATATGAGCAATTTTTTTCTGGGTTACATCTCCTCAGGAAGGGAAACAATAGCAAAAATGAACAAGTGAGACTGCATCAAACTCAAAAGTTTCTGTACCACAAAGCACATCATCTTCAGAACAAAAAGGAAACTTGCAGTGTGGGAGAATGTATTCATAAATGATTTATCTAATAAGGGCTTAATATCCAAAATATACAAATAACACATATGCCTCAACACCAAACAAACCAAATAACCTGATTGAAAAATGAGTGGAGGACCTGAACAGATATTTCTCCAAAGAAGACATACAGAAGACATGAAAAGATGCTCCATATTGCTTATCATCAGAGAAATTCAAGTCAGAACAACAATAAAATATCACCTCACACCATTAGAATGGCTGCTATCCAAAAGACAAGAAATAAAAAGTATCATGCTATTTGCAAATAGTGACAGTTTAATTTTTCCTTACCAATTGGATACCTTTTATCTCTTTGTCTTGTTTGGTGAGGATGTGGAGAAAATGGCACCCTCCTATACTGGTGGGAATGTCAACTGGTACAACCACTGTGGAAAGCAGTATGGAGGTTCCTCAAAAAACTAAATATAGAAATACCAATTGATCCAGTAATTCCAGTTCTAGGAATTTACCAAAGAAAACTAAGTCCCTGATTTGAAAAGACATATGCACTCCTATGTTTATCACTGCATTATTTACAATAGCCAAGATATGGAAACAACATAAGTGTCCATTAACAGATGAATGGATAAAGAACATATGGAACATATACATAATGGACTATTATTCAGCCATGAAAACAAAAGAAATAGTCTCATTTTTACCAATATGGATGGATCTAGAGGTATTATGCTCAGTGAAATAAACCAGGCCAAGAAAGACAAATACTACTCACTTCTTTGTGTAATATAAAAACAAAGCAAGACAAAAGTAACAAAACAGCCATAGACTCATATATACTGAGAAGTGACTAATGGTTACCATGGAGGAGAGGTTGAGGGGGTTGGGTGGGAGGGTGAGGGAGATAAAGGGGCACAAAATTTCTCAATCATAATATAAGTTGGTCATGGGGATAGTAGTACAACATGGAGAATATAGTCAGTGATTCTGTAACATCTTTCTAGGTTGATAGATAGTAACTCTACTAGTGGGGGTGAGGATTTAATAAGATGGGTAACAGTTGAACCACTGTATTGTCTATTTGAAAACAATATATGATTGTATATCAATAATACTTCAAGAAAAATTGAGGTCCTTTTATGTTGGGTGCATAGATATTTACAGGCGTATCTGCGTGGACTGATCCCTTTATCATTATATATTGTCCTTCTTTGTCTCTGTTAGTTTCTTTGTTTTGAAGTCTATTTTATCTGATATAAGTATTGCTACTCCTGCTTTTTTTCCCCTCTTATTTGCATGAAATATCTTTTTCCATTTCTTCACTTTCGTTCTATTTATGTCTTTAGGTCTGAAATGAGTCTCTTGTAGGCAGCGTATAGATGAGTCTTGTTTCTTTATCCATTCTGCCATCCTATGTCTTTTGATTGGTGCGTTCAATCTATTTACATTTCAGGTGTTACTGATAGGTGTGCACTTACTACCATTTTATTGTTTTCTAGTTGTTTTTGTAGCTCCTCTCTGTTCCTTTCTTCCTCACTTATACCCTTGTCTTGTTATTTGATATTTTTCTGTAGTGTTATGCTTAGGTTCCTAAAAAATTTTTTTGTTTCTCTTATAGGCTTTAGGTTTGTGGTTACCATAAGGTTCATAGTTTCCTAAATATATAGTAGTCTATATTAAGCTGATGGTCACTCAATTTTGAACATATTCTAAAAATAACTACTTTTTGTTCTTCCTCCTTCTCCACACTTTATGTGTAAGATGTCATTATACCTTTTGTGCATCTCTTGACTAATTTTTTGTGAAGTTGATTTTACTACCTTTGTTTTTTTAACTTCACAGTTGCTTAGTAAGTGATTGGTCTGCTACCTTTACTGTAGGTTTATTTTCCTGATGAAAAATATTTAGACTTAAGAACATTTCCATCTAAAGAAGTCTCTTTAACATGTCCTGTAAGGCTTGTTTAGTGGTGGTAAATTCTTTTAACCTTTATCTATTTGGGAAATTTTAATCATTCTTCAATTCTGAATGATAACCTTGATGGGTAGAGAATTGTTGGTTGTGGGTTCTTCCCTTTCAGTACTTTGAATATTTCATACTACTCCCCTCTGGCCTGTAGTGTTTCTGCTGAAAAATCTGCTGATAGACTGCTGGAGTTTTCTTTATAGGTAACTACTTCTCTCTTGTTGCTTTTAAGATTCTCTCTTTATCTTTGCTGTGTTAACTACTGTATATCTTTATGTTGTCTTCCTGGGGTTCCTTTTGCTAGTGACCCTGTGCATTTCCCAGGATTGGGGTGTCTATTTTCTTCCCCAGACGGGAAATTTCCAGCTATTATTTTTTAAAATAGACTTTCTACTCCTTTGTCTTTCTCTTTTCCTTCTGGGGCCCCTATTAGGCAAACATTGTTTTATTTGGAGTTGTCACACAGCTGTCTTAGGATGTTTTCATTTTTAGAAATACTTTTTTCTCTCTGGTCCTTGGCTTGTTTACTCTGCTGCTCCCTGTCTTCCTCCACTGATTCTTCCCTTTGCTTCCAGCAGTCTATTCATTCCCTCTATTGTATTTTTCATTTCAGTTATTGTATTCTTCAGGTCTGAGTGGCTCTTTTTCATATTTTCTATCTCCTTGTTGAAGTTCTCACTGAAATCATCAATTATTTTCCCCAGTTTAATGAGCATCTTTACAACTGTTACTTTGAATTCTTCATTTTCATTTCATTTAGCCCTTTACTGGTGTTTTATCTTGTTCTTTTGTTTGGAACATATTTCTCTGCCTCATTTGTCTGGGTTTTTCTGTTTCTTCCTTTGCATTAGATATATCAGCTATGCCTCTTGGTCTTGAAACCAATGGCTTTGGAAGTGAGCATTCTGTGGTTCCCAGAAGCTCAAAACTGCTCACCTGTGCCTGGTTCTCTTCTGTGATGGAGCCACAGTTGCTGGTGGTGGGTTATGGGTGGGGGCAAACGTTCTGCCTGTCTACCAGCAGTGGCTGATCACTAGAGCTCGTCTCCGCCTGCCCTTTGTGTTACATGAGGCACTTCTGTTGTGATTTATTGTGGATGGGGCTATCCTCTGCCTTCTGGTCAGCAGTGCCAGGCTGCTGCTGGGACAAGTGTGCTTGGGAGGGCAGCACACTTTGGGGTGTTTGAGTTGAGGCAGTGGGGCAGGTGGAAGGTTTGTAGCTGGCTCCTGCAAGCATCTGACAGTGGGCTGAGGAAGGGCCAAGAGAACCAGGAGACTGTAGTTCACCCCCTGCCTGAAAGTAAACACAACAGACTGCTGCTGGGCAGGATGGGTGTGCAGGGGAGTTCTGTGCAGGGCTGAGTGGCCATCATGGGACATGGAAAATTTCAGAGCTAGATCCTGCAAGTGCCTGACTGGTTGGGCTAAGGGAGGGCTGAGGAAGCATTGTCTTCCTGCCTTTTCTTCTCTGGAGAAGGCTCTCTCTGACTCCACTTCTCTGGCACACTTTCTGCTTCTGGTAAATCTTTCGAACAGCCACCTCTGTGTTGGGTCTCAGTGGGGATAACAGAGCATTTCTGTCCTCCACCAGGGGCAAGAGTCTCAGCCTCCCAGAGTGCTTCAACTTGCCCCCCTGGTGTCCAGCCCCATTAATCACCATAGTCCAATCCAATGCAGTGTGGCCTTGTATTCCCAGAGCAGATCTTCAGGGCCAGGTGTGCAGGATTCCTGAGTGTTTATCCCATTCCCACTCTATTCCTCTCTCTCTCTTGCTTGTGGGCTGTGAAGGGGGAAGGGTTTTGGTCCCAACTGATCATGGCTCTGCCCCTTTATTCTTCTCTGTGTGGTCTTCTCTTCTTCACCAGGTGTAGATGGGCTGTTCTGCAGTCTTCAGATCATTTTCAGGGTTAGTCTATTTGCCATAGTTGCTTTCTTGGTATGTACATGGTAGGAGGTTTTCATCTTGCCTTCCTAGTTCACCATCTTTAACCTGAAAATCTGGTCTACATTAGCATTTTTTTGGATACATGCATTCAATGCCCTCAAAAAAGGCCACCTGACATTGCCACCAATAATGTACAATTGTGCCTAAAATGAAAAATTCAGTGTTTTCCTCTTGCTGTAGGGAAAAGCCTCAGTTCATTCCATCTCCTGTGTGTTTCTTAGTCCTCACACAAAATTCTTCATTTCTGATACTTCCTGTCACCAAATACGTGGGGGTTCTGCCCATACCAAACAATTCTTTGTGATACTTACCTGGTGTCCAGAATTTAACTCAGTTCTAACACTATCTACCTGGAGATAGCATCAGATCCCACAGGTGAAGGGCTCAGCCCCACAAGACTGCCACACCCAGCCTCCCAATATACTTCAGATGCCAGTTTCAGGCCCACATTACCACCTGTGCTTCTGATCAACCAGCTACAGATCGAGGTTCCAATGACCACCTATTTGGGTTTAATTAAATTGCTAGAGCAGCTCATAGAACTCAGGAAAACATTCACTTATGTTTACCATTTTATAAGGGGTGTATTAAAGATATAATGAACAGCCAGATGAAGAGATACACAAGGTGAGGTCTGGAGGGTCACGAACGCAGCGGTTCCTGTTCCTGTGGAGTTGGGTCATGTGACCCTCCTGGTACATGGATGTGTTCACCAAGATGGATGATTTTGAGCCCCTGCCATTAGGATTTTATGGAGGCTTCCTCACATAGGTTTGATCAATTATTAACTCCATGTCCATTCTCCAGAGGATGTGGCTGGGGCTGAAAACTCCAAGCTTCTGATCACGGCTTGGTTTTTCTGCTGGCCAGCCTCCGCCCAGGAGCCATCTAGGAGCCCACCTGGAGTTGCCTCATTGGAGTAAAACAGATGTTCCTAATGTTCTAATCACTTAGAAATTTACCAGGGTTGTAGGAGCTCTGTGTCAGGAAATGGGGGCAGAGACCAATATATATTTTTTCTGTTTTCTCACAGTACCCATCTGCTTTCTCTCTTACATGAATTCCCAAAAGCTTCTCGTCTGCTGATGACACACCTTCTCGTATTTCAGTGATAGTACTGATTTTCTGTTTCTTCTTGGGTAGAAGGAGTGACCAAAGCATGTGCTCAGCTGCCGTCTTGATCTAATTTTTCCAAATATCAGTTTTCCCCTATGATCTTGATATTATCCTTTCAGTAACTCTTTAAGTATCCAGTTGCCAGCAATCTTGCTTTCAGGGCAGTCTTGAAAATGTTTTGGATTTTTCTCACATATGTACAATGATTTGAAAACTTTTTTCCCACATGAGTGACTTTCTCTTTCCTTGAAGGATGAACCCTTGCAAGGAGTATTAAGAAGGAGACTTATGGCCAAGAATTAATAGTAACTGTAATAAAAAATAGCATTTGTTGAGAAATTTTTTCCTCTACATGATGTTAAGCACTTTTACATTGAATATATAATTTAATACAGCAATTATGTTTTATAGACGTGGAAACTGAGGCTTATGGAGTTGTTACTTGCCATGACCACACAGTTACCAAGTGTTAGAGCCAGAATGTAAATCCAAGCAGTCAGGCTTGTTTTTACTACTGAACCAAAGCTTACTTATCAATATGTGTTAAGTGAGCACTTAGTGGGTTAGCCAGCCTCTAAGATGGCCTCTAAAGATCCCTGCCTACTGGTGTTCACCAGGAGGTAATTTTCTCCCACAGTGAATAAGACTGACCTTTGTAACCAAGGTGATATTGTAGAAATAGCAGTGAGTGGCTTCCAAGTCTACATCATAAATGGCATTGTGACCTCTGCCTGCTCTCCCTTGGCTCAGACCTTCTGCCTGCAGCCATGACAGTGAGCTATCTTGGAGACTGCAGCCCCAGCTGACTTCCTGCCTGTAATCTCACGAGGGCTCTTGAACCAGAACCCCTCAATTGAGCTGCTCTCAAATTCCTGACACACAGAAACTGTGAGATAATTCCTGTTTCATGTCATTTTATGCTTCTAAACTTTGGGGTGGTTTGTTGTACAACAATAGATAACTATTACATTTGCTGTGTGTTAGGCATGGCCCTGGGTGTTGGAGATATAAAAGTCAGTAATACAGACAAGGTTCTTGCTCTCAATGGGACTTAAAGTTCTCTGGAGGAAAAGGATAATAATCCAATTGTGATGCTTAATTTAATTTGTTGATTTGCCACAGAATGCCCAGATTAAATGTAATTTCTAGATATGCCTTTGGTGGTGTTTCTGGATGAGATTAGAATTTGAATTGGTGGACTCAGGAAAGTGCTTTGTCTGCCTTAATGTGAGTAGACATTGTCCAATCCATTGAGGATTTGAAAAGAACGAAAAGCAGAGAAAGGAGGAATTTGTCCCTTCTTCTGTTTCAGTGTTTGGGCTGGGACACCTCACCTCATCTTCTGCTCTAGACTGGGGTTCACACTATTGGTACCCTGATTCTTAGACCTTCAGACTTGGATCAAAGGAAACCACTAGGTGTCCTGGGTCTCCAGCTTGCAGAAGACATATTGTGGAACTTTTCAGCCTCCATGAAATCTCTGTATCTACCTATCTGTCTGTCTATCATCTATCTATCTATCTATCTATCTATCTATCTATCTATCTATCTATCTATCTATCTATCATCTATCTATTGTCTATCTACCATATTTATCTCCTATTGGTTCTATTTCTCTGGAGAACACTGACTAATACACAAACAAATAAATAAAGGATAAATAATCCAATAAATAATAATCTAAGAAAAAAATTTGTTTTGTGCAAATATTCCAAGTACAGTGAGTTGATGAGGTCATTTAGCTTGAATAGGTGGTGGAAATACTCATGGAGATGGTAATATTTAGGTTGAAATCAGCAAATTACAGAGGAGCCTAGAAGGTGGAGAGCGTCTAGAGAGAGAGAATGTCTAGTGTGAGGACCCAGATGAAGGAAGGGGCTCGGCCAGTGTGGCTCATCAGAGAGAAAGGAGGGCAGGGTGGAAATGAGGTCCAAGAAGAGGCACAGACAGGGTTACAAAGGACTTGTGGCATTTTCAGGAGTTTGGATTTTACTGGATGTACAATGGAAAATTGTTGAAGTAAATGCATGATGCAATTAGATTTAATTTTTAAAATAACATTATGACTTCAGTATGGAGAATGAATGGATTGCAGGTAGGCAAGATGGGCATGGATATCATGCTGATAGAGAGGTGAGGTAGAGAACAGTTGAGGATTCAGGGGAATATGAAATTTTATTTTAATCAACTGGGAAAATGGATACCATTTATTAAGATGGGAAAAGAGGGGAGGAGCCGGCTAGTGGAAGAGTCAAGAGTTTCATTTGACCATGTTAATTTTGAGTTGTCTGGCTTCAAGTGAGGCCTGGAGTTTCTAGAAGTCAGGGCTGGAACCAGATTCCAGAACTTCTGATCTCAACCTATATGCTGTGGTATATACAAGGGTTTTAATAAAGTGTACTAAAGGTCATCTCAAAGAGCAGCCTCTGTTCATGAATGGACAATGGAGCAGGGAAGTGGTGAATGACTTGCTTAAAGTCATACCTGGATTAATACTGACAATTGCATTTTATGGTTGTCTCAGCTGTTTTGAAAAAAGCAACTTAGCTGTTTAACTCAAGCAGCCAGCACTTCCAGGAGCAGAGTATAGCTGCAGCATGTTAGGGTGTTAATGAGGGTATTGTTTAAGCAGGAGATGTGAATACAATCTTGAAACTATTCAGAAGTCATATGTGGCTTTAAGCTGCATTTTCTATAAGGTGCATAATTCAATAAACATGCATACCAGGCTCCCCTCTCTCTCCTTTCCTCCTCCCCTCTCCTTCCCTCCCTCCCTCCCTCCCTCCATCCCTCCCTCCATCACCTTCCATCACCCCTAAGGAGACCCCATACCTATCAAGCAGCCATATGCATTCCTCTGTTCTCCCAGCCCCTGGCAACCTCTAACCTGATTTTCCTCTAATCTATGGATTTACCTATTTTGGATATTTTATATAAATGGAGTCATAAAACACGTGGTGTGTTTTGTCTGGCTTCTTTCACCTAGCATGTTTTTAGGGTTCATCTTTGTTGTTCCATGTATCTGTACCTTGTTCATTTCCATGGCTTAATAGTATTCCATTGTATTTTGTTTGTCCATTCATCAGTTAATAGACATTTGGGTTGTTTACACCTTTTGGCTATGGTGAATAGTGATAATATGAATATGTATGTAAAGGTTTTTGTTTGACCACCTGTTTTCAGTCTTTTTGAGCATATACTTAGGAATGGAATTGCTGGGTTACATAGCACTTCTATGTTTAACTTATTGAAGATCTACCAAACTGTTTTGCCCAGTATCACAGTGTTGTTACATTTTTGTGCTTCCTGGCAAGGCCTACCTTAGTTTATGATACTGTGTTTGAAATATCAGTCTTTTAAGGCATATATTTGCTTGAATTTCTGTTTTTCTATATGACCTGTACATATTGAAAGATATGAGTTATAGATCTCTAAAAATTGTGTTTTGATGGTAAATAATAATACATTTGGTGGTGCTTCCAGGTGTTTAAGTCATTCTGATAATAACATTTAATTTGAAATTTAAACAAAATATTTTAAAAAGAAAAAAAAGTCACTGATAATTCTACCATACTTATTTTGGAAACAATTTTCAGTTTTAAATTCTGTTTCAGGTGGTCTCTATGCATATAAGCATATTTTATACTTGTAATAAAAATAAACACATAAATGTAAATTCTATATTTCTTAATGCTTTACTAGAAAATTTCTGTAATGTGACATGTTCTCATAATTATTTTTAATGGCTATATATCATCAAGCTGATTTCTTCTCTTAGCTATTTCCATATTACTAGATATTTATTGTTTGTTATCTCCCAATGTTGAACATAATTCTGAGATCTTTATTCTAATGCATGTAGATTTTTGTTTCTCTTACATTATTTCTTGAGAACAAATCTCTCAAGTGGAATTACTGTGTTAAGAGGTGCATTTATTTGGTTTACTCCTCCCTCCCTCCCTCCGTCTCTCCCTTCCTCCCCCTCTGGTTCTTTCTTTCCCTCTTCCTTTCTCTGCCTTCCTGCTTTCCTGCTTTCCTGCTTTCCTTTCCTTCCAGCTCCACAGGGGTAAAACAGCACTCTGTGGTTGCTTTGATGATCATTTTTCCTTATCTCACCACTGCTTCAGAAATGTCTTTTACTTTGAGGGTAGTTTGAAGAGGTAGACGTTATGAGGCAATGACAAACAACTGGCAGTGCGAGGATTAGCAGGGTGAAGACAAACTGTGTGGAGTCTAAGGGGCTTCAGGAACCAGTTATCGTTCCAGAAGCTAATGAACATGACCCATCCCGGGTGCCCCTCCAGAGCCAGGTCTCATAAGAATTCCCTTTACTCTCCCTGAAAAATACGGAACTAGAAGGAGAGACAGGACTCCTGATATCTTTCAATACCTGATTTTCATTAGGTTTGAAGCAGTTCTTTGTTGTAGTTTAAATTGGTTCTTTTGTTCAGCTTGAAACCTGCCACCCACTCTGCTTTGCAGGATGAGAAGGCCCACAGGGTTCAGTGGTAAGTTATACGTGTGGGATACTTGCTCCCCAACTGGTGCGAATGAAGGATTGGGTGACAGGTGATTAGCCAGCTGCAGCTGCAATTGCCTTTGGACTCGCCTACCTCCTGCCTCCAGGAGAAAGCATTCAGGCCTGGGGAGTGCCGTGCTCCGCCCCGGGACACTGCCCAGGAGAGCACAGGAAAGGAAGCAGAGTGGAGGGTGTGTGATCAGCTTCTACGTTAGAAAGACCCCCTGTTGCTTTCCTATATTCAAAATAAAACACTGTCTACCTACCACCGCAATTCTTTCCTTTTCTTATTGTGTACAATATACAAACAGAAAATATACCATCTTAGCCATTTTTAAGTCATTCAATGGTATTAGGTACATTCACATGGTTGTGTAACCTTTGCCACCATCCATCTCCAGAACTTTTTTCATTTTCCTAAACTGAAACTCAATACCCATTAAACACTACCTCCTCCTTCCCGCTCCCCCAGCCCCCGGCACCCACCATTCTGTTTTTTTTCTCCGTGAATATGACTACTCTAGGTACCTCGTATAAGCAGAATCATACATTCATCCTTTGTCTTTTCTGTGACTGGCTGATTTTACTGAGCATAATTCAAGGTTCCTCGTGCCACAGCATGCGTCAGAATTTTCTCCTTGTTAAGGCTGAATACTATTCATTGTGTGATGTATCCCTTTGCTCTTCATCCACTCAGCTATTGATGGCCCGGAGGGTGGGGGTGTTGCATCTGCCTCTGGCTACTGAGAATAATGCTATTGTGAAAATGGGTATATGAGTATTTCTTTGAGTCCTTGCTTTTAATTCTTTTGGGCATATACCCAGAAATGGAATTTCTGGATCCCATGGTAATTCTATTTTCATTTTTGGAGGAACTCCATACTGTTTTCCATAGCAGCTGCATTGTTTCACTTTCCCACCAGCAATGCACAAGTAACTGCCACCTCAATTCTGAATTACTGGGGTTATATAAACATGGCAAGGTAGAAAGAGGCTGACTTTCCCAGGTATCCTCTGCAGGACAGAGACAGGAGAAATTAAAACACAGCCAGCTATGACAGATCAGATCCACTGGGTCAAAGTTGCTCAGAGTCCTTTCAAAATGCTGGAGCAGTGGCATATCCGATGCAATGTTGTGCCTCTAATTCTGACACGTACAGCCACTTTGGGAGGCCAGAGGGGTCTATTCTTGAATAATATGATTACGGGTTTTTTAAATATTTTAATTAAGTGTAGCAGAAAGGTTTATAGGTTTTCTTTAGACTGTGAAGAATAAAACCTCTCTTTATTCATCTTAAAATTGGGTACTCCAAATTCTAGTGGCTGCCAAAAATATGTTTTCAGTGATTACATATTTAATGAGGTTATTAAAAATAGTGTTCTCTCATCTTCCTAGGTAAAATGTTCCCAAAGTATGTTCCTTTGGACATTAGTTCTTCAGGATATTGGTGGACAGTACATGAAGGAAGGACTTGGGTTTGAGACAGATTTCTATTTAAATCCAGGAGCATTTGTGAGACTTTCCAAGGAGGCTCCACCACACCTTAGCTCTGGCACTTACTTTCCTTGGATCATTATTTTCAAGGATCATCTCAAGGTAGCAGTATTGCCGAGGACATATTTTGAGACACACTTTTCTACACAGATGAAGCCTCATATTTTGACTTTTTCCTTATATGGCAATTTCTGAATTCCACAGGGAAGCAACACTACTGTTTTAGACTCAGGCAGAATTGAGTCCAAATCCTGCCTCTTCTATATGTTAACTCCCTGAGTGTGGCAGAGTTCTTTAATTTCTTCAAGTCTCAGATTCCTCTTTTGTGAAATGGGGAAATTTTAGCTTCTTCAAAGGATTACATAAAATAATGAACATGGGTCACCTTCTTCCACCCACTTCACCTGCTGAGCTGTTGATTCTGTTCATGGCAACCGTCAGATTCCACTGGAAGGGGATGCGTTTTTGTTGTTGTAGATACCATGTTCCTTTCTTGGGTTGTAACAAGATCTTCCAAGGCTATTAATAGGGAGTTTGGGTCAATTTTTGTCAGATGCCGTCATGACAAAATTCATAAGCTTGAGGAGTCAGATCCACCCAGGTCAGCCATCTGGTCTGACCCATGACAATACAATAGAAGGCTGTCCAATTGGCCCATCCAGATGCTGCAGACTCTCACAAAAGTCCATTGTTTTGCCCCCCATCAGCCCCTGCTAGCTCTCATCTGGCACTGACTCATGAAATCTGATTCTTGTACTTGGTGGGAGGAGATGTGGAATTTCTTGTGTAGACCCCATATCTAATCTCCCCCACGTCCCATCCCTGCAGACCTCCATCCCCAAATGACCTCATTGACTATGTTCCAAATTTCTCTCACTTTTCTTTTCTGTGCTTGCCTAAACCTTAAACATTTCTTCTGCTCCACTGGCCCTGTCTTAGTGATGACAGCTCGTGGAGACCTTGCCTCCCTACATAGATAAGCTAGGATGTATCTTTCAAGATCTTGCCTTTAACTTGCTTACTTTTCTTTCTGCTTTTATACTTTGTGAGCCCTCCAGCAAATACTTGCTGTATATTTTAAGTGGTAGATAGCTTCCAAAGATGGCCAGCAGCAATTTCTGCTCTCTCTGTCTCTCTGTACATCTTGTTGCTTCTTTCAACCAGGAGTGGAGAGTCCTCTCTTCTTCAGTCTTGACTGGCCTGTGAGGTGCTCTTACCAATAGAACACCATGGAAGCAATGCTGTGCAGGCTCTGGGCCTGGATAGCTTCAGCTTTTTTACTCCCTTTCTTGGAAGTTTCCATAAAGAAACGTGGGATGGTCTAATGCATGATGAGGGGCCAGAGAGAGAGTCTGCACGGTGGAGAACTGAAATACCCCAGATGTCAGCACTGAGGCCCCAAACATGAGCAGACCATCATGGATGCTCCAGCACTAGCCAAGCTCTCAGATGAGTACAGCTTTATAAGTGACCATGTAGAAGGAAAAACACCTGCTCAGCTGAGCCCAGCCAACCACAGAATTTGGAGAAATGATAAATCACCATTGCATTAAGCCAAGGGCTGGCAAACTTTTTCTGGAGAGGGTGAGACAATAAATATTTTAGGTTTTGCTGGAGGGCTTTATAGTCTCTGTTGGAACTACTCAACTCTGCCATTGTGGAGTGAAAGCAGCTATGGACAAAATGTAAATAAATGAGTGTGGCCACATCCCCACAAAACTTTATTTACAAAAAGAGCTGGCAGGCTGGGTTTGCCTGTGGACCATAATTTGTCAACCCCTGTGTTAAGCCATGAAGTTTTGGGGTGGCTTTGATCATGTGACCGCTAACTGAAACTGCCTCTTCATGGGCTCCAGGTACTGTGGCTCATGCTGAGATATAATTGTCAAATGACAAACTCATTCCTGCCTTCAGGGAGCTTGCAGCTTGTCCTAGCTTTATGATAAAAGGGAGTAGAGCCGGTAATTCCTATCCAGATAACCTCCAAGGCTCCAGGTCAACTAGTAAGAGTTCAGGAAAATGGATAGCTATTGAAGGAATGAGCAGAGTTGAAGCTGAGATCTGTTTTGGTAACTACTGCTGCATAAGGGACTGCTCCAAAACTTAATGACATAAAACAATAATTTGATTATGCTTGTGAATTCTATGGGTCAGGAATTAGACAGGGATGGCTTGTCTTTGACCCATTTCATCTGGGTTTCAGCCAAAAAGACTCAATAGCTGGGGAGGTTTGTCATCTGGAGGCTACAGTTGCACTGAAGCATCCTCACTCAAATGTTGGGTGGTTGATGTAGGCTGTTGGCTGAGCTCTTAGCAATGGCTGTGGACAGGATACCCCCACATGGCCTGAGCTTCCTCTCTCAGGATGGCTCATATGGTGCAGGGCTCAAGGGTGAGCATCCCAGCGAACAAGGCAGAAGAAGCCTTGGAAGTTGTCATGCTTTGTCATTTCCAAGGTGTTCTATTAGTTATATCACTAAGTCCAGCTCACACTCAGAAAGGGGGCACAAGGTGCTGCCTTTCCATGGGAGGGTGTCACAGAATTTATAGATGTGTTTTAAAATTGCTTCAGTATCCTCTATTGGCTATATGAAGAGGATTGAATAATTCAGTTTTGAACAGGCCTGTGAATTTTGAACATTTCTTGTTAAGGCTGATCAGAGTTCACGATGATCTGTTCAAAATGACTTTGGGGAATAAATATCATAGGAAATTATGCCTATTGATGGTCACAGTTTTTGCTGGATAAGACCTGTGTTTTTTGCTTTTTCTGATATCAGCACAGAACAGTGATTGAGAGCCTGAGTTAGTCCTAAACTACTGTCCCAGCTCTGCCATATGCTTGCTATGCGACCTTGGGCTAATTTCTAAAGATTCCTAAGTCTTAGTTGCTTTATTTAAAAAACAGAAATAATATTATCTTTCCAAGAATTGCTGTGAAATTCCAATGAGACAAATCATGTAACTATTAACTGGGGGGTGCCCAATAAATAGAATAATCTTACAGTAGATTATACCATGACTTTTGAGCAGTTAGTAAGTTTTAAGGGCAAGGATAGTGGTAAAATAACATAGAAAAGAACTAAAGAAAAGTAAAAAATAACTGAAAAAATATACTTATTCTGCAAGTAATTTTAATCTTGGTAAATATACATTCAAAAGGCAAAAGGTCTCTATGTCTCTTTATATTTAGAGACATGAAATTACACACACACACACAAATATCTATACAAACAGAATTTTATGCAAATGGCATAATATTCATGGTATCTTATAATCTTAAAAATATTAATTATTAAACTTATTTAAACTAAACTAAAAGAAAAAAAACAGTCCACCCATTCTTCTACTCCCGCCCCACACATCTGTCTTCTGTATGTACAAACTTTTTTTTTCCCTGATAACCTTTTAAAATCACACTATATCATGCATATCTTCCCAGAAAAACAGATAGCTGTCCACCACTATTTGAAGAACCAATAGTAGCCCACTGTCTGGACTTACAGACAGTGGTAAGTGTCTTAGTTACCCCTCATCCTAGTTGATGGACATTTAGGTCACTTCCGTTTGTTTGCATCCAGCAAAGTGGAAATTCTGCAGTGAAAATGGTAATAATGGTGCCCTTAGAAAGTGAAATCTACAAACTAAACTTGGTCACAGCCCAGGGTGTTCAGTGGTGTCCTGATCCCTTCAGTTGACAGCTCTGCCTTTTATTGGGAAGTTAGGATGCAATATAAACAAGCTCTCAGGTACCCTGACCACCCACAGGCCTTGTCATGAGCCCACTATACTCATCCACATTGCTCTCCAGTTCCAACCTCTGATGTCCATGTCTCCTGACTCTTACTCATTCCCTGTCTCTGGAGGTTCCCTTTCTCCTAATATGACTCCTTGAGCAAACACATGCTCCTTGTGGTGCTGGCATGCACAGGCCCCTGGCTTCCAGCAGTTCCAGAGACATCCATCATGAGTCACATGGCGGGCACTTCTACCAGTTGGCCCAGCCTCAAAGAAAGGGGAGCTGCTTATATGAAAACCTATAATGATGTGTATTCCATAAACCCAATTTCACAGAGACAGTGAAATCATTTTAATGGTAGAATCATTGCATATCACTGCAGAAAATGCCCCAGGGCTTTTATGGATTTCTCAAGGGACCTATGGTCCAGTCTTTCTGCCATGAGCAGCTAGCAAAGGGGATATCCCTTAATGCAAATATAATGACAAGACAAAGGGTGATGTATTTTAAAAAGCATAGAAGAGGAGAAATGTGATTGCCTCTGTTTCAGAATCTGGGACTGCAGAGGTCTCAACTGTTGCAGGGAAATGTTTCCAAAAGGATTTCTTCTCTATAAAAATTGGATGAAAACACATCTTAACAATAGATTGGACTATAAGGTCTCCAAGTTGTCTTCTACTTCTGGGATGGGTGATTCTGAATCCTCCAAGCTTATGTTTTCTGTAAAATGAGACTAGCAAGACCGGTTTCATAGTGCTATTATTACATGATAATGTCAAAGTGCTTTGTAAGAGATAATCTTCTTTGCTACCATCATAAATATCCTTAGGAGCTACAACCTTAATATAGCTTCTGTCTGCATGTTGTAGGTTCTCAGTATTTGTTGAATTAGTGTGTTAAACAATGTAAAAAATAAAAATAGTTAGTAAGGAAATTCCTTTGTTCAAAACTTCTTTTTCTCAGACTAGATGACAATTCTAATATTCCCAATTTAATTATTCATAATAGCTAAAAGGTGGAAACAGCCTAATGTCCATCAAGTGATGAATGGAAAAATAAAAGCTGTACATCCATGCAATGGAATATTATTCAGCAATAAAAAGGAATGAAGTGCCTACGGCATGGATGACCCACAAAAACATCATGCTAAGTGAAAGAAGCCAGTTACAAAAGACCACATACTATATGATTCCATTTACACAAAATGTCCAGAACAGGGAAACAAAAAGTAGATCAATGAGACAGAAAGTAGATTAATGGTTTCTTAAGATATGATAGCTGAAGTGTACAGGGTTTCTTTTCAAAGTGGTGAAGAAATGTTCTAAAATTGACTGTGATTATGGTTGTACCCATCTGTGAATACACTAAAACCACTGACTTACACACTTTAAATGGGTGAACTGTATGATATTTGAATTATGTATCCATAAAGCTGTTAAAAAATTCCCAATGCAGAGACCCAGCTAAGCAGTTACAAAGTTAAGGATGAGAGGTCTATTTCAGCTCACAACCTATAAAATATACTGGAAGGAAAATTCCTGCTGTCAGGAGGCAACCCCAGGCACATGGGGCTGCCTGGCCACTCCAACCTGGGAGAAGACAGCCGAGAGCAAGGCAGTAGACTACCAATAACACCAAGCCAGGGGCACCCAACTCCATGAATCAGTGACCCGGGACACACTCCCGTCACTGTCTCATGGGTTGTCAGTCTCTGAAGTTTTCAAGATCTAGCAGTGCACAGCTCCTGTTGCATTCAGAAATAGAAAGCCTCTGACTTGATAGCCTTAGGGGTTCCTGAAGTCTCTGAAGGGGTGTTGAATGATGAGGTGGGACTGAGGCAGGCAGAAATGGAAGAAATGTCCTGGCTACCATCATCTACAGTAGTATTTATGCTGTCTAATTTTCTTGTTGCTTTTGCTATAGTTTCTTGGCACAGATAATGAGGGAGGGGCCCAATGATTTCCCACTTGCATTTATGATGCCTGGGTTTCTATCTCTGTGAAATAGGGTTTATGGAATCCACAGATTATTTCTCTCTACTCAGCTCTATTGGCCTTAACATTTACCAGAAATTTCTCTCAGACTTCTGACACCACAGGCTTTTTAGAGGCAACGGTGAAAAGAAGATACCAGAGGCTGTTGCCTGATGCCTTTTTATTACATTTCTTAATGTCAATATCAATGTTCCAAAGTGTTCTATAATTCTAAAGCAACACTGTTCATTCATATTTGCATTTGGAAACGGCTTAGAGAACAAATTTGCACAAACATTTAACTTTGGCTCTTCAAGATTTGGGATTCAAATTATCTAGGCCCAAGTTGATATTAATATAATGGAACCACTTTTATGCTTTATATGTTTCAGAGGGCTTTACAAACATAATCTTATGAGATGATGTTAGCAGAAAAAGAGCTGGGTCAGGAATTGGGAGTTCTAGCTCCCTCTGTCCCTCCAACCAGAGGTGGGACCTTGGAAGACCCAGTTACTCTTCCTGGAGCTCAGTTTTCCAGTTTATAAAGTGGGTGAGTGGACTTGATGGTCTCTGAGATCCTTTTACATCAGATATTTTATGACTCTCTGTTCACCACTGAGGGTCATTTTGATCTAGCAAAGAGAACTAGATCATTAGTGTCAAAGAAAACAAGCCACAGTTTATGAGTGATGGAAGCTTCCTATTTAATGAAGGCTTTAGTTTTAACTTTTCCTAATAAGTTACACTCGAGCTTTGAGTTTTACTATTATTGCTCCATACTTTGTTTTGAAAGATTGGAATTCCAGGTACTCCTCTAAGGTGTTCTGCTTACAACTACAACTGACATAAGGTACTTTGCTCTGGCCCAGGTCATGGCCAAGCTTTAGTCAGGGCAATGGTTCGCACACTTCAGTGTGTAACATAATCCCTGGAGGGCTTGTTAAAACACAGATTGCTGGCCTCATTCCTAGAATTTCTGATTCATTAGGGCTGGAGTAGAGCCTGAAGATTTGCATTTCTAATGAGATGATGCAGATGCTATTGGCGCAAGGACCACACTTTGAGAACTATTGAGCTAGAGGTATATTAGTTCAGTGAGATTGCTTTGTTCTGCCTCTATTGCCAGAGAAAAGCTAAGCATGTTCCTAAGTAATTAAAGGTAAGGGATTAGTTTATGTTGGACTCTTCTGCCTCCCCTTTTAACTTTCTCTGATTAATTTCTAGCACTAGCTAAGGCTGCTTAGCCTGGTTATAGAGTTTGCATTCCAGAGGCTGAGGTGGGATGGGTGGGCTTTCTACTCAAAATCGTCAGGAAGTAAGAAGACAGAGAAGTCATAGTAGTTGAATATTAAAAATTGTATCTTCTGCAACCAAGAAAGCAATGGGTGACAAGGAGGGAAAGCAGGAAAAGTCTATATAGCTCTGGTGATTCTAGTTTCCAACACTGTGGCTGATTTACTCACAAAAATTGGTGTTCATCTCTTTTTCTTGAAAACACAGATAAATCATTTCTAGCTTCCCTTGCAGCTAGATGTGGTAATTAATTAGTTATTTCTATGAAATATGAATGGATGTGATTTGTACTAGCTCCAGGAAAAGACATTTTAGAGGAGACTGTGCCTCCTCCTTGCTTTCTTTCTCTTCTTCTATCTTCTGGATGGAAATGCAAGGAACCTGACTCCCTGAATCACCATGTGGAAGAGAGCTATGTGTTATCGGGAACTCTTGAATTCTTACGTGATTTAGAAATGCATATCTAAGCTAATGTATTTGAGCCATTATAAGCTTTTGGATCTAATTTTTCCTGCATACACATCCTAATCAATAAACGTATATTATATTACTTCTCAATATTAGAGGACCAAACTGTGGAGATGAGCTAAAACAAAATGTAGGATCAGATAAATGTATATCAGATCCAAAAAATGAGATGAGAATTATACTAACCAGTATCCTCTCTAGGATTAGAGCAAAGAAGGGGATCTCTTGGCACTTAGGAGCTGTGAGTAGAACCCAAAGAAATGCACCTATTGAGAAACCCCAATTATTTGCTTCTATTTTCAAGATAAGACATATGCACCTCTATGTTTATTGCAGCACTATTTACAATAGCCAAGAAATGGAAGCAACCTAAGTGTCCGTCAGTAGATGAATGGAAAAAGAAGATGGGGTATATATACACAGTGGAATATTATTCAGCCATAAGAAGAAAAGAAATCCTACCATTTGCAACAACATGGATGGAGCTAGAGGGTATTATGCTCAGTGAAATAAGCCAGGTGGAGAAAGACAAGTATCAAATGATTTCACTTATATGTGGAGTATAAGAACAAAGAAAAACTGAAGGAACAAAACAGCAGCAGACTCACAGAACCCAAGAATGGACTAACAGTTACCAAAGGGAAAGGGACTGGGGATGATGGGTGGGAAGGGAGGGATAGGAGGGTGAAAAAGAAAGGGGGCATTACCATTAGCAGACATAATATAGCGGGAAGGCATGGGGAGGGCTATACAACATAGAAAGACAAGTAGTGATTCTACAGCATCTTACTACACTGATGGACAGTGACTGTAATGGGGTATGTGTCAGAGACTTGATGATGGGGGGAGTCTAGTAATCACAATGTTGCTCATGTAATTGTAGATTAATGATACCAAAATACAAAAAATACAAAAATACAAAAATAAAAAGAATATTGCAAAAAAAGTTAGCACAGGCTAGTTGGAAAACATGCTGCAGAACAAGGAAAGGGGAGTATCTCTCAGTGTATTCAGTGGAGAAATATATCTGGAATATTTACTGAAAGAACAAAAAGAAACTTTAGAAAACTATTTGGTGACAACAATAGTTGCAAGAAGACATGACCTTGGCAAAGAAAGGTAATGGAAGACCATAAGGAAGTAATGGAAGAGGTGAAGAGTCTAATGGGATGAGGTTCAGATTTAACAAGCTGAGGCAAAAAGAGAGAAAGAAGAATTAAAGGAAGAAATCAAAGGAAGCTGACATATGCATTGTCTAGATTAAAATCCTCAATGATGTGGAAGGTAAACTTGAGAAGCTCTTTCAGAGTTCAGGGAAAAAGAACTAATACATGAAAGCAGAAGAGTTAGATAGATATAGAGGACATAAATCAAGATAAAATTTAAGAATTGTAGAGATTTGTGAGGAACAAACAAAAAATTGTAAAATTTAAAGGATATTGAAGTAATCTATATGAATCTGAAGGAAACATCTGAATTTAAAGATTGAAATGGCTTGCTATATTATAGACAGCACCTGCCCACAGCTACTCATATTCTGGAAAGTCTAAAAAAATTCTAAGTATTAAAATAAGCCATGAAAAATTATTCAAATATCCAGGCAGAAAAAAAAAATCAATTTTAACAGAAGAGAACAAAAAATCAGATTGGCTTCAGATTTCCACTCCATAATGCTAAATGCTAAAAGATGATAGAATAATGTCTCTAGGGCTTTACAGGAAAATATTTAGATTCATGGACTGAAATTCCATTCATGGTTGAAGTTAGAAGCAAAATATTCTAGGAAATGTAAGGGTCTAGGAAATTTACCAACATTTTGTCCTTTGGGAGAAAACATTTTTTTAAAAGACATTGTCCAGTTGATCTAGAACTGAATCAATAATTATGATTTCAAAAAAGTCAGTGCTCTGATACCCATTGTATAAAAAATGGTCTCTGAGTTTCTGCTCCATCCTCCATATATCTGCTAGCCTGGGTAGCCCTTTTGGTCCTCTACTGTGTATCCTATTCGGGAACCTGGGACAGCTCAGAACAGCCAAATCTCAGAGTGTTTCCTTACCTGAATGATGCTCTGCAGCCAAACCCAAAATGGTGCAAGGAAGCCTCAGAGGCAAGTGATTTTCAGAGTCCTCAGTGATAAATGTAGCATAGTGTCTCTTCTACAGACTGAATGTTTGTGTACCCCCAAAATGTATATGTTGAAACCTAATCCCCAGTGTGATGGTATTTAGAGGTGAGGCCTTTGGGAGGTGATGAGGTCATGAAGGTAGAGGCCTCATGAATGGGATTATAAAGGAGACCTTATAGAAGAGACCCAGAGAACCCCCTCATCCCCCTCACCATGTGAAGGCACAGAGAGGCCATCTGTGAACCAGAAAGTGGGCCTCAGTAGACATTGAATCTGCCTGAGCCTTGATCTTGGACTTTGCAGTCCCCAGAACTGTGAGAACTAAATGTGAGCTGTTTACAAACCACACAGTCTATGGGATTTTTGTTATAGCAGCCTGAACAGACTCATATGGTCTCCTTTGCTGTCCATATTACCTTTATCCATTTATATAACTGTCCCTTTCAGGCTGAAGATGGGGAAATAAGCACACATACGTCAGAGGGTGGGATTTCCCCTTTACTCTTTCTATCTGGACCTCTCTTTAATAAATATATTTAATCTAGATCATAAAAACAGTTGGTTTGGGATGTGTTGGGGAAGGGAAAGTTAAGAGATTTAAACAAACCTTTCTTAAGAAATGCCTGGGATTGTAAGGTATGGTCTAATACCAATTCTACTTTTTAAGTACAGAAGCTGAATTTTATGTTAGTTTTCCGTACTGCTTTCTTTTTTTTTAACCAAGCAATTCATACTATTTAATTTAATTTTGTTATTTTTATTTTTTTATTGAAGTATAGTTGATATACAATATTATATTGGTTCCAAGTACACAGCATAGTGATTTGATAGCTATCTGCATTATTAAATGCTCATTCCAATTAGTGTAGTTGCTGTCAACACAGAAAGATACTACACTATTATTGACTTTATCATTTATGCATTCTTTCTCTAATAAACTCCCTCTAGGTAGATGGGAATTATAGGCTGATTAGGGCTGACTAGGATGAAGGCCATTCATAGAAAGAGGCAAAATGTTACTATGCTTCTCATATATTAGATCATCCTACTTTATACATTTTGTATACTGTGTATGTTATACATAACTACATAAAATTCATCAAGTTATGAACCATAATTATTTCTGGGTTGTAGTAATAGATATTTTTTTCTTTATATTGGCCTGAAATTTTGTAGTTTTAAGCTCATCATAATGCACATGCATTGCTTCTGTCATAAAAACACAAAAAATATTGCTTGAAAATATTGTAAAAATAAGAAGTGTAGAGACTTACAATAGCCAAACAGACAATATGTAACAAAATTCAAAATGGCAATAATTACTTTTATGATACAAATGCAAGATTTGATATGTTAGTAAGTCTATATGCTTAAGGTCAAATTATAATTTTGAAGAAAACAAATGTGTTTACTTTTAAATAAGTACAATGTTCAGGTAGAAAAATCTACTTGTTCATGTTGCCATGACTGTTCATGGTGCTTATCATAACAATATGTGAAATAATAAAAGCAACATATTTTATGTAAATAGGCATTGTTTTGTCAATATGCATAGTTTTCCTGAAATTGACCTGAGGGTTTTTATTGAAGGTTCTGGCTGGAAAAAGCTAGAATTCTGTTCCAAAGCCTGGCTTTCATCACCTGTTCCTCTCTCTCTTCAAAGGAGAGAGATGGAAAGGACGTTATAAAACAGGAACCACAGCTTGTTGGGAAAGATGAATTACCAAGTGATGAATCAAACCAGGGTCACTGATGGTGCCCTAAATCATAAGACCAGCCTGTCAAGGGAAACCCCACGGGAGATTTAAAACTTGTCACCACCTATCCATCTCATCAGGGCGCATTAGTGGGCTTACGTGCTGGTGTCACAAGTGATATTTTTGGATAAGGGGCTCCTGGGGTTCTTATCACAAACTTCTCTGACTAATAACAAAGGAATCAGTCTCCCTGCCTTTCCCTCCTGGGGCTGTGTTGCTGTCAAGAAGTGCTAGAAATGGATGTTTGCCTTTATGTCATTCCAACTCCATTCTGGCTGCTTAGAATAGCACCCAACACTTGGCAGACTTCTCTGCCCTTCTCCTGGAGCTAACAAAAGGTCAAGTTGAGCAGTACATCAAGAGTTCTTTTCCTGAAAACTTCTGGATTATTAAAACAGAAATGACATTCCATGTGGAGGAGAGTGCTGACATGTCATTGAATAATAATCCCACCTCACCAAATCCCCACAAGGAAAGATTGGACTTCTTCAGAACTATTTGGTTCCTTCTTCCTATTTGCTATGGGTGCAGCCTGAGCATGGGTGCCTGGGAAAAACTATGCTCCTGTGACATATTTTAGGATGGGATTTTCTAGAATTGCCTGGTTTTCCTTCCGGCAGTTCCACTGTTTCAGTTCAGTGTCTCTCTTAAATTGGAGTTAGCTGTCCACCAGTGGCCATTGTTTGCACCTCTCCTGGCTGCTGGACCTCCTGCTAACTCTCCTTCAAGTGATTTTCTTAACTCATGTTGAGCCTGTAGTTGTCAACTGCC
Organism: Manis javanica; assembly: GCF_040802235.1. Classification (NCBI taxonomy): domain Eukaryota; kingdom Metazoa; phylum Chordata; class Mammalia; order Pholidota; family Manidae; genus Manis; species Manis javanica. Next base: position 38,398,339 of record NC_133165.1, on the reverse strand, counting down.
CCACCATTTGAGCTTGGGCAGACAAGTGACTATAACACCCAGCAAATGAGTTTAAAAGCGATGATGTTAAGCAGAGTGTGAATTATTTTCAAAACAAACTAGCTGAATTCAGTCAAGCAACCAAGCTACTAACTGGTTGGTTATGATCCAACCATCAGAAAGCTTGATGTCTGTCAAAGTTACCTGCATTACTTTCCATAAACTGATATCCCTATGATCACGCCTTTTACTTAGCACATTACTACTTTGCACTCTTTAGTTTTTTCATGCTTGATGCTGTGTTTCATTAGGGAGTTAATTTATTCTAATTAATTTTAAGGCACAATATTCCTGTGTTAAACCTGATTCCACTTAGGGAAAGATCCATTCTTTCAGCATGATGGAATTATATAGGAGCAAGCAATTTCAGTTTTAATGATCTTTTGGGTCTGGAAACTAGAAATACACTTTTGCAGTGAGCTCCTTCTGTTCTTCTTCCTCTTCCTCCTTTTTCTCCTCTTTCTCTTCGTTCTTCCACAATCTCCCTGGGCCTCAATATGTAACATTATTAATCTAGATTCTAGAGGTAAAGACACTTTCAGGTGTGGGAAAGAACATGAATCACCTCCTTCCCCACCTTTCTTCTGTGATTGTAAATATGTGAACCACAGTCCTAGGAAAACACACTGGGTAGAGAAAAATAAATATATAGGGAAGGAGGAAAAATACCTGGCCAATTTTCAGCCAGCATCCACAAGGCATCTACCAGACAGGCTAATAACTTTAGACAATGTCTGACAAGTTGATATTTTGAGCTCACTTTCCTAAAAAATATTTTGGGACTCAAAACATTGTAGTGTCTACCTGCCATGTGAAATTCTAAAAAAGAAGATTCAAAAATGCAAAGAAGAGTGCCTAGGAAAAGGATTGCTTCTGATTTTGTCAATAAATGTCTCAGGTTATAGAAGTTGTTGATTTAAATAATCTATTACAAGACTTGCTCTGTGGGGTGTGTTCCCAAGAAACAACTTGCTGGTTGGACTTACTGTTCAATTTTAGTTACTTATCACAATAGACACTGGTTCCACAATTTCATTTCTCTTAAGGCTTGCTTGGGTCTTTATGTCCTCAGGACCCTTAGATAGAGTTGAACTCTGTTAACTCTACTGCACTGGCTTCCTAAACCCAACCCAGTGGGAGAAGAAGTCACACCTCTGACCTCTATCTCACATGCTGGGATCCTACACTTTGTGAATTCCATCCTTTACCTTCTTGGTCCCAGGTGGTTCAAGCAGAGCATCTTCTTAGCCACTGATGTTTTCCTGAATTGCCCACAGCAGCAGCTGCCATGGATACTCTACACCGTTGACCTTAATATCACCATTTGCTCCATGAGCACTGCAATTGTTTTGTTAGGGTCTCCACATGGTGGCCTGTGTTCTTTTCTTTCCTAACCATTCTCACTTTTCATTCCACTGGGGCCAGCAGGAAAGGGCTTACAGTGCCACCATCCTCTTCAGGATCTCCAGATCTTGCTGCTCCTACCTCCATTGCAGGGAAGAAACTCTGGTGTTGAGGGAGTGTTCTCATTCCTCATTCCTAGTTAAAGAGAAGGGCATCAAGTGCTGGCTGCTGCACAGCCACGAAAAAAATGTGGAGACAGGGGACCAGGCAACCTAGAAGGGCCATTCCTTAGAGCTAGTTATGGTGAGTATGCAGCTTTTCAGTGACTTACTGGTTATTTGCCTGGATCTGAGAAACCCTATTCTCCAGAGGCTGCTGCTCCCAGGGCAATGGTTTATTTCCCCTCACAACATCTGTTTTACATTCCTACTCTCCGTATATGTGCATAGTTGGCTATTCGCCTACACTTGCTCCTCCCTCCTCCCCCTGCTCTTTCCCCTCTTCTAGACAGCTTTTCTCCTTGGAAGAACAACAAGATCATTTCTCTCCTGAGCAGGTCTTTCCTTGGAGGAAAATGGTGAACAATACCAAATGTGGTCTTTGGTGTGTTTGTTTCTGTGGCCACACCCAGGATATCGGGCAGAGAAGTGCCTCTGGAATCGTTTCCCATTTTGTGGACACAGTCCTGAATTCCAGCCTTTCCACTAGTGCTTCAAACTGCCTTTGCAACAGCGGTTGAACTGTTATGGCCAATCTGAGCAGCTTCAGATGTAACTCCTAGAGCACTGAGCTCCAGGTTCTTCCTCTCCTGCTCCCTTACGTCCCCACAATCCCTCTTGCCTTCACTTCTAATTGGAAAAATGGGGGAGGGAGGCATGTTTAAAGCAGAGATCCTAAAATAGGTCAAGCCATGTAGGTTCCAAAATAAACACCATTAATGCCAAGTCACTGAACCATCCAGTCCAAGCTGACAGTGCCTTACTTTCCTGCTTATTCTGATATGGGATTTTAAAGAAACAGTGAACATTGATACAAAGGATTTATGAAAGAGCCTCCAAGGAAGGGAGGGCAATTTGGGGTGAGTTGGGAAGAAGACGAGATAAAAGAAATGAGGAAAGAGGCTCCCATACGAAGGTATAAGTGCAAACCGGAATTTGCCCTTTACAATCCAGGTTGCTATTTTTGGTTATTCACATGAGGTTCAGAGGGGAACCGGAACAGAGAGGAATAAATTGCTCCTTGCCCCAGTGAAGGTATGAACTTTATGAGGATGGAATAGCAAGTACACAAGGTAGGATTTTATGCATCAGCAAAACTTTGTGTTAAATTGTTCTCAGTGGGTAACTTGTAGGGGAATGTGAATATGAATGGCCCTGTTGTTCTGGAGGTTGAATTGCAATTACCAAAATGTGATAGGAAACGTGGTCTTAACGCTGCCCAGTAAAACAGTATTCCTCCACTTATGTATGATACCTATGGTCCATTTAGTTTCATATACACAAAGTAATCTCTTTGATAGTTAAACTCCCATGAGCCACTTAGAAAACAGAGAAGAAAGAACTCTGTTGCCTAGTAACCAATGGAACATTACAACACTAGATAAATCGAATCAATATTGCTCTAAATATTGAACCCTTAGATGATGAAAAAAACCCTCGAAGCTACATCCATAACTCCTCTGCTCTTTCCTTTCCTAGGCTCGGCAGCGGAGAAGGACTATCTTGTGTTTTGACAATCTCCAGAGACCTATAGAGAGGGAGAGGACAGAATGCTGAGTTCCACAGGAGTAGTCATTCCAGAAGGGAGACCCTGAAGCCTGGATCCCTTGGCTTTGGAGCCTCTTGCCCTCCATAGCTGCACTGGCTGGCCTAGGGTGAGGTCATTGCCTGAGCTCTGACCTCCTGGCCTCTGGTCAGGGCTCATTCAAGTTGAAGAGATGAAGGTCACTCTGCCAACAGTTTCTTAAGCAGAGCTGAAAGGGGGTGCATGCTGTCCTCCTGTTTGTCCCTAACTCACCAAACCCTGGTGGTGGACTGTTTCCTTGCACCCTTCAGCCCAGTGTAACCTGAAAGTCTCTTTTAGGCTATTTTAACCCAACTCTTGCAAAAGATGTTTGCGCAGGGCCCCACACCTTGGTAGAAACCAATCCAGTTTGGGAGAACTTTGACCAGCATCCAGCTGCCTTGGTCTTCTAACCAGTGACTTTTTTCTTCCTGGCAATAATGCTGGGCTGTATTCCTAGAAACGATTTCCTGGCAGAGTACCCTTTCTGAAGAGGCTCTATTAGGTAGTCTTGTACAAAGCTTTCCCTGGGCACCCCAGCTTTAAGCTTCTGATGTAATGCCATTGAAAGCACTCTTTTTTCACTTGTGAGCTTAGAGGGTTGACCTTGGTGGGAATTACTAAGACATGGAGGAGGGAAACCAACATTAACCCTACCAGGTGCCAGGTACTACATCACTGCTTCAAAAAAACTGGGGTTGCTCATGTAAGCTCAGTGATCCCATATGAGATAGGAGCTCTTATTTCCATTTTACAGTTGGGGAAACTGAGGCTTAGCAAGGTTACAGTGACTCATCTCTGAGAGTTGTGGTATCCTAACAGGTGCTAATTTCAGGCTGCCCTCTGGTCTTTGTGTGGCCACTGAGTGGTCTATGGCTGAGCAATGGGCTCTTCTTACTTCCAGTGGGCCACATGGTACCATTTTGAAAAGAGGGGGTAAAGAATAGAACTTAAAAGTATCCTGCACAATAATGTGGAGGATGGTCTCCACTGTGCAAGAAAAGAACCTCTTAAATTATGAGACAGGAAAATACATTTGTCTTCCTTCTGGATTTTGGTAGTGCTAGCTCTGATAATTCATGTTTGCCCCTGGGAGGTATGTGTGTGTGTAGAGTCCAACATTTACTTCCAGGACAATGCAGGCAGGTCCTGCTTTTCATCAGCCTCCTGACATTCTGTTTTCCATTATATTGCCACCCAAGTTTGGGTTACATTGTTCTCATGGATGTGCGGGAAACTCAGGGGACTGACGTCATTGGAGGAAGAAAGTGAAACTGTCCAATATTTCCAATAGGGCCCAGCAGACTCTTTCTCAGGGGTCCTTGTGGGACATTTTTCTTCCTCCACTGATCTCTACCATCAGGGTCTCTTTCTACCAAGCATCTTCTTCTCCCATCTCCATGAGGTGCATTTGCATTTACCTTTTGGGAAATCTACCTCCTTATTCTCTAGGAAATCGCTGAATCTCAAGATCCATTACCACTCTTCTCTATCTTACTCAAAATTGTACACTTGTCCAAGTCTGAGTCATTAAATTAATGACGATACCCTGGACAAGGTGGGTGAGGGTGTGTAGCAGGGAAATTCTTGTGTTTCCCAAGTCCCAAGACAAGGTACCTGGCAGAGCTGGGAGCTTCCATATCTTTTCTCTTTCAGCAGACTGTCCTGCTGTCCCAGGGAAGAAAAACTACAGAAGCCCGTCCAGGTCTCAGGCAAGGTCCTGCAGAGCTCTCCACCCAGTGCTCTGTGTGAACATACTCCCTGGACAGGCCTCTGAGTCACTTAATGTCACTGTTGTAATGACTATTTGCTGCTCTGCTCCTACACGTCAGCCACTGTGCGATGCATTACGTGACCTGATCCTGTAATAACATTACCAAGTTAGGCATCATTAGCCACAGAGAAACAAATAGAAGCACAGAGAGATCATGCAGTCTGCCCAAGGACACCCAGCAGATAAGTGGGAGTTGTGATTTGAAATGTTTGGTCTGAAGTTGGCTCCTATGTCTGTTTGGAGGGGGTTATTTTTGCACAGGGTGGTGAGAGGAGCTGGCTGACACCAAGGGCTCTCACAGCATCGGAGGGACCTGAGAGCCTAGAGGTGACTGGCAGATTCCTGCCCTCACCTGGGAAATCAGGAGACCTGGATTTTCATCCCAATTTTATTCAAATTTATTTAAGTAAACTCCTGGGCTGCTTTTGTAGCATCTATAAAATGAAGGAAGGCTCAGTGACCTTCCAATTCTCAGGATCCAGTTCATACCAATGGTCAGAGTTCCTGAATCCAGCCTGCAGAGCTTAGAAACTGGATGCAAACCCCTGTGGAGCTCACGTGTCTGTCCTTCCATTCTTCAGCCCTAGCGGATGGAAGACATCAAGTGATCTTCCCTGACACCGCCACTGCCGGGAGACAGCAGAGATGGATGGCCCAGGTCTCCTCCTGCCTGGAGCAGTATCTTTCAGTCCTGTTTCCTTGGGTGTTATTTCTTCACATGTGAATAAAAGTCTCTGTAGGAAAGTATTTCCGCTTTTAAAGAAGTGAATCTATAAAATTAATCAATTGTTTAGTTGCTATGAATGTTTATATTACAAAGACATCTTGAGGAATGCCTTCATTTGTGTTATTGTATAATTATGATTATTAACAAAGCAAATAATGGAAGGGTAGTTTAACATTAGAGATAGAGAATCGGCTAAATACAGCCAGCCTACTGACTGGTGGGACATGACCATTTATACCTCCTCACCTTAGAAACATTGGGGTGACATCTGTCTAAGGCAAAGCTCATTCCCATGTAGAACCTTTTCCTCCCTCTTTCCTTCTTCTTTTGAAAATGCCCGTGCCGATGTCTATCAACATTCTGCCTGCCTAATCCTACTCTTGCTCTTAATCGTACATTGTTTTGCATTATCAACCAACCGAACCAGGCATGTTTGTGCCAGTTGTTGCCATTACTAATTTTTCTTCAGAGCAGCACCCCTGTCTAAGTCCCCCACCCCGTGACTAGTAGGATATTTCACAGGCATTCAGTGTATGCGGCCTGACAAATGAACAAAGTCAGTCCCCAGAGAAACTAAGCCTCTTTGCAAAACTGTGATATGCAAACTGCTTATGGGAGAGCAGGTAATTCCAAAACGGAAGTGTATCTCGCGAACGGATCGTTGTTTGCAATTCAAGCCTTCCCCGGATTAGAATTATTTTCATTCACGCCCTTTGTCCCATGAGACTTGGAATATTTTCCACTGGAGGCAGGAGAGCATATTTCCCTCCTCAAGGTCTAGCTAATACAAAGAGCACATATGAACGCAGGCCAAACCGGCACGGTCCTTGATTGTTTCTGCTTGTCCTTTTGCAGCGAAGTCTGCACTGATACGTAGCTGCTGCTCCAAAGAGAGGTAGAGACCCCTGGAACTCTGCCAGAACTCTGCAGCCAAGCTAAGCTGACCCACATCCTGAAACTCCGCAGACCTGGGAGCTAGAAAAAGGAATGCTTGCAGCTGTAAGGCAAAGAGTTTTAGGGAAGGTAGTTTAGCTGCATTATTGCAGCAATAGCTGATTAATATTTTTTTTTATATAACGCAAAGTGGGGAAAGAGGCAGGGTGAGGGGGGCAGATGAGACAGGTTTGCAGGTTCCCCGGGAAGGACAGGACGCTGCTGTTTGTCTATCACAGGTCCTGAAGGACCTTGTAGCAAGAATTTCTCTGAACTTTCCAGACCCATCAGTGTGCCAGACAGGCCATTATACTAAAATTATTTTTAAGGCAGGAATTCAATGGTGACCTGTACAGAATGAAAGGGCAAAGCTGAAAGGCAGTAAGAGGATAACCTTTACATCAGGTGAAATTGATGGCCTGATTCCACAGCCCTGAAGGCTGGGACAGCTCAGCAACTTAGAGCGACCTTCATTCTTGTTCACTTAGGTGAAGTGTATGCATTCTAAGAGCCAGGGTCCCTTACTCTGCCCAGGTGCAGGAGGAGACTCAGAACAGTTAAACAAATGCAGGCCTAATATAATTCAACCCCGATGATGATAGACATTTCCAGAGAAATGCCAATAATATTCAAATCAGTATTATGATCATGATTTGGAATTGGTCACATGATGCTTTAAACCACTGTAATGGGGTTCTCCTGGGGTAGAACGACAGAATTAAAAGAAAATGGAACACTTAAAAAACCACTTGGTACCAGCAATGTTATTCCAGAGGGCTTTGAAGAGTATTGGACTAAGCTGAGAAAAGTGGTAATTATCTGTTACCTAGAAAAAGCAGGTAGGTCACTGCAGAGAGAGCAGTTTAATTTTAGTCCATGTTATTTCAACACAGATTTAAGCCTCCTGTGCAATTAGCTAAAATAACTGAAAGAGAGGAGTGTACAAAGGTCGTGCTCATGTACACTAATTAATGATTCAAATTAAGCAGAATTTATAAACCTTTTGACAGTGACTTGTCTGACCTGACTTCTCTTTCTGTGATGCTGAGCCCTTCTGTGGAAATGGACAGCCCAGACCACGGTGATGCCTGCCTCTGCCAGGACCAGAGCTGCTTAGCTTCTGAACCAGTACTTGACTAGAGGAGAACGCACCTGGAATGTTAGCTATATTTCTATGTATGTTGGTCTTGTCTTCCAAAAATTTCTGAGGGCAAGCCCTGAGCCTTAAACCAGTCTGTTTTCATTTCTGCGTCACTGTGCTGAGCATAGCATGGTGTCTTGAACATTGGAGTGCCGTAAATATAATTTTACTGGGATGGGTTTAGTTGGTCTTCACCCATGATTCCTTTGTGGCTAGCCATCTTTACTCTAGGCACATGTGACACAATTCTGGCCAGTGGGTTGTAAACAGAAGCCACTGGGTGGGACTTTAGGGAAGTGTTTTTCAAAAACTGGCATGCCACTTTAGCTTTTTCTTCCTCCTGCCTGACACGCACTTGTGAGCCTTAAAATGGCAGAAGCCATCTTGCAACCACGAGGCAACAAGCATGTGGATGAGGGTCTACGCATTGAACGTGGCAGAGCAAAATTATGTTAAGATCTTGCATTCGGTGGTGTGTTGGAAATGTCTCATAACAGTTGGCAAGAGTTGACTTAAATTTTCAGGAAATTTGCAAGCCTGTTGTTCAGCACAGTGATTATTTAACATTGCCTGCTAGATGCTTACAATTAAGTAGATTATGTTAAAACAAAGATAATACCCCAAACTCATAATTTCCTAATTCTTCTTTTACATCTTACTATTATCTAATGCTGTTTAGGTTATTTACATTTATTATGTGTGTGGTAGAAATACTTTGTAATGGTGAGCTACTAAATATATCTCTGCATCCAGTTATATCACCTTGGCATCTTAAAATCAAACCATGGTGGAAGTACATACACTATGGGAACTGGCAAGCATGGTAAATCAGTTTGAACTTCAGAAAGATCATTAAACATTTAACACTTCTTGGTGCATGAGTTACCATATTAGTTTTTGACTACCTTCTCCTAGACATCGGATTAGACATATATCAGATGAGACAAATAAGCCCAAATGTCTTTAAGCCAATTAGTCAAGTTTTTTGGTATTTGCTGCAAAAAAGCAAGTCTAACTTATATAACGATTCAGTCGTTTATCGTAACTCTACCAAACACAGGTGGAAAATATTCAGTGTAATACCATGGAAGTGCAACTGAAGAAAGAAATCCTTCTTGGAACTTAAATCAGGCAAATGGAATTTGCAGAAGAAAATCTTGGCAGCCTGTAGTGTTTGAGGCATTACATAAACATCTGATACTTGACTTAATAACTATCAGCACTTGGTGTCAGCACATAAGTGTTGGGTTGGAAAAGTAGATAAACTGATTTTCCATTCCTCTCATTCTAGCGTCTTCCTTTATCACTGATGTAGCTACAGATCCTATTACTAGTGTTACAGTCCATAATGTAAACATGTGATTTCTCTGGTTAAAGAACAGTTCTTTTGAAAGTTATACAATGTGATAAACTCTCTCTGAATTATGACCATAAAAATAATAATTCACTCTTTTCTCCAAAGCTATAAAAAATTTCACAAGCTCTATAACTTATAAAATCTCTAACCTTAACCCATGGTTGTATATTTTTCATGTTTTTTATCAGTCAAAATATACTTGGGAACTAAGAATAGGCTGGTATTGGTATACCTAGTTTACATTTGGGGATATTAAGGCTCAGAGGGTTTAAGTCATCTGTTTAATGTAAAAAAATAAAAAGTGAAATTAGATTGTGTGAATTGCTATCTTCCTGTTACTTTTTTACTCTCAGCATCACATTTCTGTATTTCAGGATAAATATTGAGTTTAAATGCATGAAAATCATCTTTCTGGTATCAGAAAAGGATGGGTGGATTTTTGGTTTGGCATGACTCTTGAGGCTGTTAAGAAGAGCCAGCGATCAAGTACTTGGGTCTTTGAATGCAAAATAAAATATCGCAAATGGAACTAGATTCTCAATTGGGGATTCTTGGTGGAGTAAAACATATTTTGGTAAAAAGTGAGCAGGCTGATTGCCTCATCCTCCTATGATAAAGTTTCCTTTTAGTTTCTTATATTCTATTTATTCATCTTTTATTGAATTAAAATTTACTGAATGCCTGCTATGTGCCAGGCAGTCTTATAGATTCTGGAAAATACAGTAGTGGGGAAAATAATGTTCCTGCTGTCATGGAATGGGTGTTGTGGAGATGTGGAGTAAAGAGGGCGATTATCAAGTTAACAAATAAGAGTGTTGTGCAGAAAATAGAATAAGGTGATGTGTTACAGTGTAGCTATAGTTGGGTTTGGGTAATTTGGTAGAGTCCTTAGAGGTGGTTAGGAGGAGGCCTTTGAATGGCAGTCCTACAAAGATTGGGATAGAGTATAGGGGCAGAAGGATTAGCAAGTGCCAAGTCTCTGAGGAAGAAATAAGCTTGGTATGTTTATACAGGAGAAAGAAAGCCAGTGTGGCTGGGTCACAGTCGGGAGCAAGTTGGATTATTCAGGACTAGTTTGTGTGTAACTTTTAGGCCATGGTGAGGATGTTGTGTTTTATCCTAGATGCAGAGGAAAACCACTAAATGTTATTAGGCAGGGGGGTGACATGAATTCATGTATATTTTTACAAGAATAGTGGCACCAGTGACATAATTAACAGGATCATCTATAACACAAGAAATACTGGTGGCTCGGCTAAGAATAGTCAAGACAGAGGGAGGTTTATGGATTTGAGAACGATTTTTGAGATAGAGTCACAGCAGGAAGTGATGGACTTGATGTAGTGGAGGAGGCATGTGAAGAAGTTGGAAGAATTAGGGGTGATGCTCTGGTTTTTGGCTTGAACAGCTGAAGTACCATTGACTGAGCTGAAGAGACTCAGGAAGGAAAAGGCTTTGAAGGGGCAAATCAAGAGTTGTGTTTTGAACATGTTATATTAGGGAGCTCTATCAGACATCTCATTATATAGAAGGCAAATAGTCACTTGGATATAGAAGTTAGGATTAGTGGAGTTTTTATAAATTATCTTTAAAACCAGTGGTGTAGATAATCTATGGGGAGTAGAGAGAGGGGATAGGCTAGAACTTGGGGTTTCATTACATGGTCCTCAGCCTTAGTCAGTCTTCTTCTCTGACTACCTTTCCGATGTCCCAGTAACTCGTCTTCCTCTTCTAGCTCCTTCTTATGGGAGGTCTCCAAGTTACTGCCATTGGCTTCCCTCCCCCATTCTCTACAGTATATTATTTCTGGATGATCTCATCATTCACTTGGCTTCAACTGACCTATATACTGGTGACTTCCCAGGTCTATGAGCCTGTCCTTATCTCTCTCTCCCAACCTTAATTAAATTAAATCCATTCAATCCATATCCATTTAAGTCAAGAAGCATTTGTTGGACAACTTCTCCATACCAGGTGCTATGCTACCAGGCTGGTTGGTCATCAAATAGCTGTACAGGATGGTATTACTTTGGTGAACCTAACCCTCCACCTTGGGGGCTTGAAAGCTTAATTCTCTCAGCATGTTAAGTGGGCTGATTTCTCAAGGTGCAAATTGACCCAGCTCACAAGAATCTCATGTATATAAATCAAAATGTCAATTCACTAATTTACAATGAGTAATACAACTTACGAGAGGAGCAGACATTCACATTAGGTTGATCTGCAGATTTTCTGTCTTGGAAAACTACACATAAAGCCAAATTATCAGAAGGTTGCCTGGGTTATAAGAGATCAGAGCAAGGGGCCTTGGTGGCAGATTTGAATGTTTAATATCATCAGGCTTTGATAGTCTGGTGCCTCTATGTCCACAGACAAATCAAACAAATCATGTGTTCCTGTGGACTTCCCAGGAAACCAGAAGAATACCTTGATGGATGCTGCCAGGATGAATCTCTCATTTTCCCTTTTATATGCTCTATGATCACATCCTACTTCTGTTCGATACAGTTTTTTCTCTGGATAAGTTAATGCAATCAGTTAACTAATCACTAGGTTTTGCTCTTACCTAGGAACCCTTCTATTTCAGTAAGGGTAAAGCACATGTTTTGGATTTATTTCTTTATGTGTTGAAGGTTTTTCTTAGCTCTTAAAGAGCAGATTTATTTTCTTCACTTCAAATTCTGTAGCCTCAAGTTCCTAGAATAATAACTTGCAAAATAAACATCTCATAAAATGTTTGTTGAATGACTGAATGAGTCACCTAGATCAACTTTTGCCTTTATGTAGCTTGGATGATTAGCAAGAAAAATAGATTTTATTTAACATATTTAATTGACCTTAATAAAAACTGAATGGCTGATGAAAGACTTTTATTAGCCCACAAGAGCAGGTGTATAGCCATATTGTACTGCTCAGGGCAACTTCATGCCAAGATGGGGTCCAGCTCCATTCTACATAAATACTCAAAGAAGGAAAAGATTTTGCTCTGCTTTCTTATCTAGTTACTCAACTTTAGCTCTTCTAAGACTGAGTGGCAGAAATCACTTTTAGTCTGTCATCTATCATTTCTCCCCAGTCCTAATATTCTATTTTTCTGTCTGGATGAATAAAAGATTCAGACTCTCTGCATGGTCAGGGTCAGGTGAGACCCAGATCAGACCTAGTGGGTGGTACAATAACTCAGTGTTTTTCTGGAAGTCAGGTTGTATCAACATAATAAGATACTGTGGCCCAATAATTCCACTTCTAGGAATTTACCCTGAGGAAATAAAGAAGGAGTTAAAGATTTATATGCAAGGATACTTAAATAATTATGTCAGAGCAGTGCAAAACAAACACTAAACTAAAAAACATCCAACAATGACTGGTTAATATGGCTAATACAGAGTATTAGCACAGCCATTAAAAATCATGTTTTCAAAGAATGTGTAGAGATATGAGGAAATACTCACTGTACACATGTTATTTTTGTTCCCAAACATCCTTTCCATTCCTTTTTATTGTTGTGCTGAGAGCCCTGTTATGTTCTACATGGTCCCAGTATTCACATGCCTAGAACATATAAATTTTAAAATGTAGTGAGCTCAGCTTCTCAAACACCAAAAGTCCAAGCTTATTATTCCTATAAACTTCTCTATGGTCCCACAAATAGGCTACAGGAATAGGAACATTGAAGGAAGAATAACACAATGACTGATGAGGAACTATTCTGAGCCAAGGCTCCTTATGGGTGGCACCCATGGCTGTGTCAGAGGGGGAGCTAGGCATGGATCTCACGAAGTACCACAAAGCAAGTGGAATTAGGTGGGTATTTAGCCTGGCATTTGGAATTTCAGGCTCAGAATAAGAGAGTCAGTTACTATTCTATAAGTCTTTTACTACAAATAGCCAATGAAGCATGTGAAAAAATCAAGGTATCAGATTCACCTAAAGGTGGAAATTCACATGATATGTTTCTCTCCTCCTATTCATGTCTCAGCATTGGCATCAATGGAGATGAGAGTCAGAGGACAGCAGGAATCCTTAACACATGTGACAACAGCAAGGACAAAAGTAGACAGTATCACTGACACTAATTCCACTAGAACATTCTCAGTCCATTAAGTTTGGAGGTGGAGACTATTCTTATTGACTCCAGGAGAGGGTATGTGACAAAAGTTTGGCCAATCAGAGATCATATTCCTGTTGGCTCAGAGATGAGCAGGTGACTGAATGAGATCAAATGATAAGGGACATTTCTCAGAAGTTGCTGCAAAGCTGGGAAGACAAATCACAGAGCTGTTAACCATTTTGCCAAAATGAGAAGAAAGCCAAGCAGAAACAGAGAACATATTGGGGAACAGAGCAGAAGTGAGAAGGTCAGGCCTTAGGGGACATAGTTTGGATCTCTGGATTCCCCCATGTCTGACCCATGCTTATCCCTGTTCAGCTCTGTGAGCCAATAAATACCTATTTCTGCTTAAGACACTTGGTGTTGTATTTTCTGTCACATCCAGAAGAGTACTAACTAACAGGCTGCTTATGAAAATGAGTTGATGAAAATAGCAGGAAAAAGTCATAAATTGCAAATTACTGTGTGTGTAAAGAAATGGACTAAAATGTTAATGATGATTACCTCTGAATTGTGGGTTTGCAAGTGTGCATATTTTTTAAATTTTATTTTCAGTGCTGTCTGGAATATATCAGATTTTCCAAAAAGCTCATATATTAATATTAATGTTAACAATAAGGAAACAAAAAGACCTCCAGGTCTGTAGGTTTTCCTTCCTCAATGGCCAGGCAGAAGGTCTATGGCTGCCTTTATAATGTCAACACACATTTCCCATTTTCCCAACCCAATTTCAGATGAAGATCAGTAAGCCTGACTTGTAGGTTAACTTCATGTTTGGTTAGATACTAGAAAAGAAACTGTACTGACTAACATTCAAAGACTAACTTAAATTCTTGACTCAGTCTCAAAAAAGATAGTCAAAAGGCTGGCCAAAAGACCCAATGACAGGACTGAACACTAGTCCCAAGGAAGGAATTCAGTGGCTGCTGATGGAAAGAAATTGTTGGGAAGCCTAAACAACAGAAAGATCTGCAATAAGCCCTTCTACATAGTCTAAGGGTCTCATGTGTTTTGTATGGCACATTTGCCCCCCAGGCTTTGAGGAGAGGAGAAGGAGGAAATGGGTAGAGAAGAGACGGGGCAGGAAGGAAGCACTGGAGAAACCCCCTTGGGGGCCATGGCCGGTGCTGAGGAAAGCACCACCTCCTTCCTTACCCTGCAGTGCCCACTGAGGACTTCATGGTCCATAATAGGCAATGAAGTGAATTAAGAGCCTGAGTTTTTAAAAGGGGCTGCAAAACTTGACAGCGGGGACTATGATAACATTTATAGGTCTCCACCAAAAGGAAGTTAAATAAATCTCCTGCCTGCAGACACAAAATAATCACCTGCCACCTTTATGTGGTCAGGAGGGAATTGCCTGCTCCAGAGGCCCATCCCCTGCCAGCAACTCTCACACAGGCTGAGGCCACAGGGATGCAGTGTTCTCATCCTTCGAGGGTCAGCTTTCCCTATACCTCTTTGCGCACAAGAACTAATTGCCCTTGTGGACTGAGCCCATATTTTAAGCACATTTCTAGTTATCAGAATACAGCCAGACTCCCGCTTATTGTAATTCCACGAATGTAAGCCTACTATCTTCCTATCTCCTCAAGGGCAAACTTTGTCTTGCTCTTCTTTTGAATTTCCTCCATTTCACCCCCTCCCTGACCCCTTAATATAGATTTGATTTTTAATTTTCATAGCTGGCTCTTTCCACATTATCCTCCCAACTGAAGAAATCTCCTCACTGCAGAGGTCCAGGAAGACTGCGCTTCTCCAGCTAGTAGCTCAAAAGGGGTTCTTGGCCCTGCACCCTTCTATAGCCCACACTTCTGGGGACCCTGAGGTCTTCAGCTGCCCCAGGGCTGGTAATGTGTCCTCCATATACAGCAGTCCCTTCTTATTTACAGTTTCAGTTTTTGTGGTTTCAGTTACCTGAGGTCAACTGTGGTCTGGAAGCAGATGGCCCACATTCTGATGTATTGCCAGAAGGTCAGGAGTAGCCTAATGCTAAGTCACAATGTCTCCATCATTCAGTTCACTTCATCTCATCATGTAGGCATTTTATCATCTCATATTATTGCAAGAAGAAGGGTGAATACAATACAATAAGATATTTTGAGGAACAGACTGCATTCACATCACTCTTATTACAGTAGATTAATACTAACTTACTACCAAATTTGTAAATTAAACTTTATCATAGGTATGTATGTATAGGAAAAAACACCCTATATATAGGGCAAGGTACTCTCCATGGCTTCAGATATCCCCTGGGGGTCTTGGACCATATCTCCTGTGGGTAAGGGGGAGCTACTATATTGCCTTTTTCTTTATAGATTAATATATACAGTAGGTACATGAGGACTCAAAGATTTTTACTTCACTGCTGGAGAAAGGACTGTATAATGACTGAAGTATGGAAACAATGGAAATAATTGAAGGCTTTGGAGTCAGATAGCCATGGCTTTGATTTCTATTCAAAATTGAACAAGTAACTCAACCCACAAAATCCTGTTTCCTCACCCATTTTATAAGGTGGTTGTGGACATTAAAAGGAATGAAATGTATTTAGCCTTAGGCAAGTAGCAAAGGTTCAATAACTATAAGTTATCATCTTCATTTTTTTACTTTTTTGGGTTTTCTTAGTTTTCCTAGGTTTGCCTCGAGTTGTCTTGGCAGTAACACAATGGCTAGTGATGACTTAGCTAACAGTCTCTCCCTAAAAGCCCTGCATGTTGTTTCTCTCAGGAAGGTAAGGTATACAAGTCAGGAAGCCCATGGCTGATATGTGAGGTGGCCCTTCAGTTACATGGCAGGCAGCCAAGAAGGAGTTTCAGGTAGGCAGCTAATTCTACATACCTCAAGTCAACAATGCACAGATGTTGCCCCAGTCCTGAATGGTAGGGAGGCCAGTCCCTTGCACAAAGACACCAAGAGTTTCAGATGTGAACTTAGCAACCATTCTCACAGACACATTGAGACACAAATTTCCCCTCTATACACTGGTCGTCACAGGGCAAGGTTTGCATGCAGTGGGGATTTTGATGAACTGATGATGAAGTCCTAATCAGCTGAAGTCTTATATTCTCAACAGTATCAAAGCTTGAGAATGAGACTGTATTCTCTAAATAAAACCAGGAAGGGAAGTCAATTTGGGAGCCACAGCCAATACCCTCATGATGCCAGCCCTCCAGAAAAGAGGCCAAAGCAGTTTAGTGGATCCCCAAAGGTCTCCCAGTAGCTAGACAAAAGAAGAGAGGGCTGGATTTCCAGAGACTTCCTTGGATGCTCAGCAGCAGTTCCTGTGGCTGCACCAGCTGAGGACCAGGTCTGCACATGCACCACCTGGCCATCCTTTTTCCTTTCTTGCATCTAGAGCCCATGGGAAAGGGCAGACACCTGGCAGTCAGAATGCTCAGGGCTTGGAGCCTAGAAGGCAAAGCACATTTAGGTGAGACCCAAAATGACATTTCATCTGTTTTTTTCTAACAGGGGCACAGAGCTAGGATACCTTTTGGTCAGTGTTGACCTATAATGGTCAAAGGAGGAGAAAAGCAGCCACTGTCTTGATACCTTCATCAGCAGAAACCTACTCTGTCATTCTGTCTGCCCAATAGGCAGAATAATCATTAAACAGCTGCTCTGAGGCAGGCCACAAGCTAGGGCAGTAGGTCCCTAACTCAAGGTCCATGGACTTGCAGGCTGGTGGCAAAAGAAACAACTTTAGGAATTGTTAAAAAGACCAATTCTGGGGCTTCTCAATAGGTTTAGGTGAATTTCAAATAATCTGCATTTTTTTTAAAGTTTCCATTTGAGTTCCCCTAAAGTAGGGATACAAGAAAGAATGACCAAGACTCTGATCTAACTTACAGGAAAGCAGAAAATTAAAATATGAAGTAAGGGCTGTGATTAAAGCATGTATAACATGTTATGGAACCAGAGGAAGATTGTTAGCACCTTGTGAGAGCCACAGAAACTTCCCAAGAGAGGTGATATTTGAGCTGGGTATTGTATAGAGGGTGCAAATTTTCCAGGTGAATAAGAAAGTAAAAGTCATTTCAGGGAGAGGAAACAGCCTGGGTGCCAAGGAGGAGTTTGTTTGCCTGAGGAATTGTGAGTGTCCTGGAGGTATTTATGTGGCCAGAACATGGGCCTCATCTTGGGGTGGGGGAGTAGGTAGCAAGAACTGAGGAGGCAAGATGGGTCAGGCCAGATCACACAGGGTGTTGCATGCAAAGCAAGCTAGGAGCTTGCACTTTATTCCAGAGGCCACTGGGCACCAGTGATACGTAGAAGCAATAAGATCAGATTTACACTTTAGAAAGATCACTCTAACTGGAATGGGTCAAAAGTACAGGGAAAAGAATTAGAGCCCCTTGTAATCACCTAGGTTCTTGAGTATGAGGGCCCCAAGCCTGTGCTAAGACCACTGCTGTGGGAACAGAGTCTTGGAGATAGCATGTAGAGATATTAATACCTCTGTGATTATCCTAAATATGTGTCAGGAACTCACATGTTTCTAAAGAGGCAGCTGCCCCTCTGTGGTCTCCAGGCTGCATATGGCTGGGCATGACCTCCAAATGGGCCACAATTGCTAAATTAAGTAGCATGAACCACCGTCATCATTAATGCAAACACACAGGGCAGTTTTAGAAATCCTGGCAATGCTTTCTGGCAAGTGTAATGAAAAAATTAATTGAATAATCATCCCATGTAAATAGATTTCATGTGAGCTCTCCTTCTGGTGGGAGGGAAGAGAGGCAAGGGGGAGAATCCTGTGATTTATGGCTTTGAGTGTTGTAATGAATTAGGCCAGGTGCCCTGCGGGGAGCCTGAGTTTGCCTTGGCCTATGTTATGAGGTGGTAAGATCGTTCTGAGCAGTGTGGCTCAGGTGACCCAGGGCGGGCATGAGAGACGGGGGTCATTAAAATCTGCCACACTGCAGGAACTCTCTTTAAAAAGAGACTCAAAGGCCTGCTTTGCGGTGTAGTGGCATTTCTCTTCGGGATACTGGGTGTTCTATCACTTAGAGAAAACTGGTGCAGATTCAAGCCAAAACAATAATGATGGAAAATAAATTGATGGCCTCAAAGGGAGAGATAGGGAAGGAGGAGGGAGAACGGTGATGGGGAATTACCTACAACCTGTGGCAAAGGCTCCTATAAAGGAAATGATGAATGAATCAATAGCAGGTAGGAAATATTGGCTCATGTGCATGAGACTCAAAAATAGAATTTCTGAATCCACACAGCCAGTGTGGTCCAAGGGAAAGAGCAGCTGGGAGTTGAAGGTTACTTATTAATCCCAGTTTGGACACTTGCCCCTCTGCTAAAGCTTGGTTTCCTCACATGCAAAATGGGGATATTAATACCTTTTCTGACAGGTGATTTTGAGCATCATATGTGATTATGTATTTTGAAGCTTTGTATGTGTGTATTTTTATGCATTTGCTCACAGGAAATCAGGAACTAAACTCAGAGGATGCAGGAAGGCATATTCTCACCTTTCTGCTGGAGGTTAACACAAAAGGCCCTGACTAGAAGGGCTGAAACCCAGCCTGGACTCTTCACTGGAGGCCCCACAGGTGAATTGGTAGTGAGTGCACTAAGCTTTGGGAAATAAAATAATATTGAACCAATGTGTTTTGGGGTACTGAAGGGCAAATCATACATTTGAAAGGGTGTAGGTTTCCATTGTCATTCAGCCTCGGGTGGGGATGGCAGATTTGAGAGGGAGACCCCAGACTTTGAATCTTGTAGAACTGTGTTCTGGACCTTGGGTGGTGGAAACACATACTGGGCTTGCTACCATGGAGATGAAGGGAGGCTGACTTCTACAACCTGGCAGGATTACTGGAATTTGGGACTGAGGGTTTCGCTCTGCAGGGGCCAGATCTGTGCTTCTGAGAACAGCTAAAGAATTAAGCTCTCCAGGGAGAAGACAAGTAATAACTCTATAGCATCTTAGTATGGGTGAATGTCAAAACCACAATGTTGCTCATGTGAAACCTTCATAAGATTGTATATCAATGATACTTTAATTAAAAAAAAAGAATTAAGCTCTCTGTATTGTCATTCTCTTTGGTTAATCTGAAACCTTTCATGAAATAAAATTAGTATTTCAGTCCTGTCTGCCCCCAGTGATTGAGCAGCAGTAGGCTGAAAGAAACAGTAGAGAGGCAGGTGCCCCCTTCTTGGGTATGTCTCCTGAACTGCTTGTGGCAGATTATATTTTCCAGAGATGGTTGCAACAGTATCTCCCATCCCACATCTTCCTACCATGTGACCTTGATAACTGACCAGTCAAGTGGTAGGTTTCAGGTCCCCTGCCCTTGAATCTGGGCAGACCTTTGTGATCGCCTCAACCAATGGTATAGTGGAGATGATGCCATGTGATTTCCTAGAGGCATAGTAAAAATATCATGTGCTTCTGCCTTGTTCTCTTGGGATACTTGCTCTTGGAACCCAGCCACCATGCGGTGAGGAAGCCCAGAGCACATGGGGAGGCCACAGGTAGATGTCCCAGTGAACCATTCATCTGAGGACCTGGTGAGCATTAGTCACAAGATATTTGAGTGAAGATACCTACAGATGGTCCAGCCCCCAGCTGTCAAGTCATGCCCCCAGCCTTGGAGTCTTTCTAAACTGAGGTTCCAGACATGATGCAGCAGAGACAAGCTGTCCCTCTATTTTTCTTAAATTTGAGACCTACAGAATCCATAAGCATGACAAAATGGTTGTTTTATGCCACTAAGTATTAGGTTGGTTTGTTATACAGACAGGTCCCTGAAATGCCCTTCATGCTTGCATTCTAGTTGAGGTTCACTGCCAACTTAAATTCAGAAACACCATTTTAATAACATGAATGGTCAGTATAATAAGCCACAGGAGACAAAATAGAAACAGACATGAAATGAATTGGTGGACAGAGTTGGAGGGTGGGGGCACATGACAGGAAAGTAGAAGAGATATTCATCTTATCCAAGATTTATTGCCTCAGAGGAGGAAACAACTTTATACTGAAAGATTAAATAAAAAACATAGCAAGCTATTTTACTTGAAATAAAACTTTGTTTTTACTAGGAACTGGAATTTAATTTAACTATAAACTAAAACTAACCACATTAATTTACTGAACCCATGCAGAACCAGTTCCAAATATCACTTTAATTTTTAATGAACCACAGACCAAATCAAAGTTGTTTAAAAAATATGAATACAAGCTTTCCACTCAAATTACCACCAAACCTATATATCTTATAAAACAATTTTGCCATATTAAAAATGACCATACTATGAAAATATTATGTTATTTTCTAAAATGAACCTGAAAAAAAACCAGAAATAAATGGATACATCATTGTTCAAAACACCCTGGGGTATACACTAATTCATTCAAAATTGATTAGCAAGATTGTGAGAAATGCATTATATGAACTGAGGAGGGGCATGCTGCCTCACACAACATTTCCCAATAACCCTGAGTACTTTGTAAGTTGAGAGAGCTGTACAAACACTTGTATATCACATGGTGTATTAGGAAGATCCAGGGTTTGAGAATCTTATAGACCTGGGTGATTATCCCAACCCAGTTACTCTGAGACATCAAGAATTTGGCAAAGCCTGCTCCAACATTAGTAAGATGGAAAGACTTTGTCTATTCCATACAGCTGTCCGCATGTACATAACTATGTGTGGGGAGCTGGGGGAGGCAAGGGGCAAAGGGAAGGAGGGAGATGGCTGCTTTTCTTCTCGAAAGTGTGCTTCCTTTGCTGTAGTGTTGAGCTGTCTTCAGGAAGGGACCATCCAGCTGGGAGGTACATTTTCTGGCCCTTGTTGTGTCTAGGTGAAGCCCGGACTGGTCTTGTCATGTGCACAGAAATGATTAGGAAATGAGGTGCCTTCCCTACCTCTTCTGCCTTTACCTGTCAGTTCGATGATAAAGATCCCAGGATCCTTCAAGACACATGGTGGGGCCATTAGATGGAAAGAACTGGGTGCTGTGTTCATTATGTGGACAAAAGCCACCTGTTACCCAGGAAAATCTATAGTAGATAATTAGGGGAGAGAGTGTAACAATCCACTGAGATTTTGGGGTTTATTTGTTACAGTGGCTAATGCTACCCTAGGTATTCCATTATAAAAGAAGATACTTTATGCAAATAATAAGCCCAGTGACTGACAGATAGCAGGGCTCAATAAATGTACTTGTTCCTTTGAATGAATGAAGGATATATATCTGCCTATTCAGAATCTAATATGAGGCAGGACATTAGTTTAGTTGTAATCTTTCAGGTTACCTTGTGAGGCCTGATATGCTAAATAAAGCCTGTTTGAAGAGTCTTGAATTATGGTTGAGACAGGTGATTTGATGGGATAAATAGTCAATGAGCAAATACTAGTATATATAAAGCATGTGGTTCCTTTGGAATTTCATTTTAGTATTGATATTTGTTCTTTATACTTAACATCACTAGAAGATAACTGAGAGGTTTATGAAACAGCTGAAATGCCCTGATAGAAAAATTCAACATCTTATCAAAGAACCAACAGGCATTTCCTACTTCCTTGCTCCCAGTCACAAAGAGGTAAAATTTGATGTAGCTGAGTGTAGCCACCAGGCAGTATGAAATCTTCCTGTCATTCCCCCTGCTGAATAAAATCCTAAGCATTTAAAAAAATAAAAATGAATATTTCATGTAAAAATGTTTCATTTTAATGCAGCAACAGCAAAAAAAAATCACAACTGTAGTATCATTTGCTTTTTCTGAAATCTAGTGATTCAGGAATGTGAAACGTAGCATAATACCTAGTGGACTAGCAAAATTTTTAATTTTCTGGTATGTCTTCTTTTTATATCACTCTTGTGTGTGATTAGAGAAATTACTTTTAAACATTCTGATTTTTACAATTAATTTCTTTCTTGTCAATAAAGCCTAAGTAAACCACCCAACTGTCTGAACATAAGCTATTACATTTGAATGCTAAAATGCTTTAATTTGTGATGATGGCAAGCTGCCTTGAGGAAGGACGCTCTTCCCTCTTGCTTGCCTCGTATTTCATTGAACCAATCTTTGCTTGAAAAAGGATTCTTCAGTGTTTGCTCTCTGGTTACATAAAAACATAGAGCTGTGAAATGCTCCAGCAGAAAGTTCTTTTGCAAAAGTTGAAGCTGAGCCTTTGTTTGGTACATGATCTATTGCTATCATTGTTGTGATGATTTAATGTGGGGGGTGGGAACCAGGCAAGGGGTTGGTGGGAGTGTTGTATGAGTGGTTTGAGCCCCACCACCCATGAAGAGGAGTCCAGTCCCTGAAACGGGTGCCATAGCCAGCAAGGGATAAAATGCATTTTAAAGAATGGCCTCTCATTCCCTAGAAAAACAGAGCCTGAGGCTTAAAAGCTTCAGGCCTGTCACTGTATTGGGTGGTGTGGTTACAGGGGAGCAGACATGAGCTCAAAGGGGGAGAATATATAAGGGTGTGTGTTGCCAACTGACCACAGCTGTACCATAGGATGATAGCTTGGTTTCTCAAGTAACCTTCAGAGAGGCCATGTCACCGGCGGGAGAGAGGAAGGAATGTATTCGTTGATATCCATCTTGCATTGTTCAAAGTTTGCCCTGCATCTAGGCCAAGTGTGGCTGCTTAGTGTGGCAGCAATGTGAAAGCCCCAGCATGGTGGCTGGGAAGCAGAGGTGTGTGGCACATGTGTGAGGCCAGAAACCACCTGGGCATGTTCATGAGTGACAACAGGTAAGGGCTATGGCTGTCAGCATGGGTGCTGAGTTGGTAGTGACAGTGAGAGCAGCAGCAGAAATGTTGTTCCAGGACCACAAGAACCTTGGGGCATGCCTAGGGTCACCCCAGCCAGAAAGTAAGGCAATTACATGGATATGGGATAGAACAAAGCTGAATCCAGGACCAACAGCAAGTCCAAAGGGACTGGGGTTTTTAATCAAAGCTTTGGTAATGGTAGGTTAAAATTAAATTTGTCTGAAGCACCTCTTCTGAACTGTGACATGTGAGTCCCCCACAATGCACAATGCAGGATATGAACTTAGGTTCATCTCCCTTCCAGGTCTGCTTTTTCTGCAATACCCCTCTGGTTGTTAGAGAGGGCAATGCTGGCTTCAACAGGCCCATTAATGGCTGAGGAAGGCAGATAATTTGTAAGCAACATTTCAGGTTCCCAGTGGACTGGGCATGGAGGTGTGTTTAATTGCATTCAGTGGAGAAGCAAATGATGGTAATAAGCTCATGCTAAATGTGGATGGTGCAGAGTCAGGTGGGAAAAACCCATGGCTATATTGCTTTCCTCTCCTTCTTTGTCCACCTGCCTCAACTGTTATACATAATAGGATTAAGTAGCATACAGAGGTGCCTTCAGAAATTTGGGTGTCACTCCTTCCTTCTCTGTGTGACAGAATCTGTCATGTGTGTGTGTGTGTGTATGTGTGCATGCATGCCTCCCCACTCCCTTTCTACTACTCTAAGCAAGTCAGTTTCTGTTGACAGTCTAAAGCCACCTGCTCTTGAGGCTTCAGGTTTTCTAAGAATAAAGCAAACAGCTGAGGGAAACAGTAAGGTAGGAACTGGGGATTCACCATGAGATCCTGGGGAAACCCAGTGAGCCTAAGGAAGATGGAAACTGTAAACACAGCAGCCAGGAACACGGCGCACATCTGTTCTAGGAAACATCTCAGGCATTTTTCTGGATGCAATTCAGGATTTCAAGGGAAAAATCAAGGGGTAGAATGTCTTCATTCCTAATCTGGGTGATTTAACAGATTATCTCCTTTTCTTCTGGATGCCTGTCATTAACGTGAAACTTCATTCGCACAAAGAATTTATTTGAAGCTCCTTAAATACCAATGTCTTAACTCTGGTTTTAAGGAACTTGACATGCTAGGTTTGTGTAGTTCTATGACCTATTTTGTTATTATGACCTTGATATTTGAAGTTATCTAGTTTTCCCTGAATCTCCAAGCAGTTACCACATTTGATAGATGAAGACCATGGCTTTATATGATATGAGTAACACTGTTCTAAGTGAGGCATAGAAACCAAAGAAGAAAAAACTCCTAAAACCAAAAGCCTACTTACTCTGGGGGCATTTCCATGAGTTTGTCTTTGATATAGGATAAGGCACTGATTCAATCTCTTCAGTTGCTTCAATTCTTTTATTTCTTCTTTAGTAACACTGATACACATTTTTCCCCCAAAATAATGCTCATTCTTTTCTGTTACCATATTTATCAATATCAGGGTATTTAGAGCATTCTCTTATGATGTATATTATGTCTTTTATTATTCTTATTTTATCTGTTCTTGAGTTATGTCTTTTCAGTCATGATATGGTGACTTCTTTCTCTTTTTCTTAAGTATTCTCAGTGAAAGGTTGTTTACTTATTAAGCCTTTTCAAATATTCTACATTTGACTTTGATGATCTTTTCTATTGCATCTTAATTTTAGACTTCATTAATTTCAGCTTGTGTCTTTATCATTTTCTTCCTACTCCTTTCCTTGAGTGTATTCTGTGTTCTGTTACTAACTTCCCAAATGAGATGCTTTGATCATTAATTTTTAGTCCTTATTTTTTCTAATATAAGCAGTTAAGATTATAAATTAGCCTTAAGCGTTTTGCTTTAGTGCATGCCAATGGCTTTGATGTGTAAGATTTTATTATAGTTCAGTCTTGAGTATTCAAACATTCCCATGATGGTTTCTTCTTTGACCCAAGAGTTTAAGTATGTGTGTTTGAATATTGCTAATCAATTTTGGTGAGGCAAACATAGGCTTGATTATATGTATGCCTGGGAATTCCCACAATCAAAAGATTTTTTTAGAAGTGTGTTTCTGAAATGTCCAAATGCACTGGTTTTAAAGTTATCCTTGCATGGTTGATTTCTAACATAATTGAACTTGGTAGAATGTGGTCTGTTAAATGTGAGCTCTATTAAAAGTTTTAAGAACTCTCTGACCTGTAGTGTTGTCAATTTTTATAAGTGCTTGAGAAAAATATGACTTCCCTAATTGTTTGATGTGAGAACAGGCACAATCATACACACATTCATTCAGTCAAGCTCATTAATTGTGTAGTTCAAACCTTCTGCAGCTTACTAATTGTCTGCTTTATTTATTCCTATGAAAGAAGCATTTTATTCTCCCACTCTGTTGATGGATTTGACAATCCTCTTATGGTTCTTTAATTTGTATCTTATAAATGAGACTATCCTATTAATCATTAACAAACATAGAATTGCTGTATCTTCCTGGTGAAGCAGACCTTTGATCTTGACTGCAACCCTCTTTATTCATAACTGTTTTCCTTGCATTAAAATCTACTTTATCTGATATCAGTAAGCTACACCAAATATTTTTTCTTTATTTAAAATTTTCATTTTGTATACTAGTATATCATTGGTTTGCAAAAAATTTAATCTAACATTCTCTATTACCTGGGAAATATTAGTCAATTTACATTTATGACTGACATATTTAAACATCTTTCTGCATTACATGTTCTCCTTTCTATTTGATCTCCCTTTTCTGTGCTTTGTCAATTTTCTTTTTCTGTCTTGTATGGCATGTATACTAAATAACTAATCCAAAAAATACAAAAGTAAGAAATGTGCCATGCAAAACACCGTTATTGGTACAGATTATAAAATAATCTATTCCTAATCTTTTAGTCACTATTCTTAAAATTTTAATATAGCAAACTCTTGAAATCCAAAATTAACCAATATGTTTTCTCCAAACAATAACAGACCTTGAATGAAATTCAATTATTTCCTCTTATGTATTATTATAGATTGATAGTTGTTTTATGCTAATTTTTTTCTTTTAACCTATATATTACTATTTTTGTTATCTTATTTTGCACATGCTTTAGATTGAGAGTCAGCAGCCTTTTCCTGTAAAGGGAGAGATTTGCTGACTAATTTGTTACAATTACTCAGCTCCACTGTGGTATTGTAGAAATAGCTGTGGACAATATATAAGCAATGATCAGTTGTGTTTCAATAAAGATTTATTTTCAAAACAGTCAGTGGACTGGCTTTGGCCCATGATCCTTAGTTTACACACACCTGCTTTAGCTATTCTGGCATAATTATTGCTTTACTTAATTAACATTAGTTATTAAATCTTAAACTTTCCTTGTAGATCATCTCCTTTTTCTTGAAAAGTCTCAGAATTTCTTGGACTTTTTGTTAATGATTTTTCATAGATGAGACTGCAGTTTAGTTGGATGTATTTTCTCTCAGCACTTTTTTTCTGGTATGATATCACACATCCTGTTATTTTTATATTTATTTTCAAATCTAAGCCCCCATCTTGATGAGCTAATAAAAAATCCCAATGCTGTTATTATGAGGCCATTGTCCCATCTCCATCTTCGTAAGACTATATTAAAAACTTCTTAGACTCAATGGCGAGGCATTAATACAAACGAGGGTCTCAGCACTGTCAAATTACTCTATGCTTTTCTAGATTTTTACAGCTGCTGCTAGGGAATTCTGGAGGCAATCTACTTGGCATTGCTTTGATCTGATATTTCCTCAAGACTACTTTTTAGATGTTCTTTTTTTTCCTTGCCCTTGGTGATCTGTGGTTTTACTATGGTGAACTTTGGATATTCCTTTTAGATTTCTTGTGATTCCTGAATCTGAAGATTCACATCTTTCAGTATTTCTGGAAAATTCTCAGCTATTACCTCTTCTAATATTTTCTCTTTGGTATTCTATACCTTCTCTTTTCTTGGAACATAGGTTCAGTGTGAGTTAGACCATACACATCATTCTTTCCTTTCTGCTGTTTCAGATGTTCCATCTCCGTCGTTTTGTGCTATGTTCTAGGTAATTTTTTCTTGTCTACTTCTAGCGCATAAATTATCTTTTCAGTTCTGTTACTCAGTTCTTTAAATCACATTGAGTTCTTACCTTTAATAATTATATATTTATATTTAGCAGTTCTATTTCATTCTTTCTCAAATCTACATGGTTATTTTGGAAATCTCTTAATTTTTGCCCTGTTCTATTATACCTTTTATTTCTTTAAATATCTCAAACACAATTATTTTATAATCTGTGCTGATAACAGTGTTTTGCATGGCACATTTCTTCCTTTTGTATTTTTTGAATTAGTTATTTAGCATACATGCCATGACTTTTCTCCCACCCCTGTTTGTCAGTGCCATTGACTCCAGTAGGGCTGAGTAAATTCTCCTTGCCTCTGGTATCTTTTTGTCTTCTTCCTGCACAGTGTGAGAGTGAGGGGAGGGGAGGGAGAAAGAGGGAGAAATTGGAAATGTGGGTCATTAAGGTGAGTGGACTGACATCTGTTTTCCTTCTGAAACTTTGTTAAATTGTCTTGTCCTCAGATTGCCAGGAAGAGTCCCAAAATTTCACTGTAAACATATGTTTAGTCCTGGTGTTTCTCTTAGACTTTACCTGCCTCTCCCATGGCTGTTTGTACTCGGTGAAACCCAGGGATTGTGGCCAAAATTTTTGATCTGTGGGAGGAGAAAGACAAAACTGGGTCTGTCTGTGTTTTTCTCCCTTCCAAGTCTCTCCCTCCCTCAGGATATCTTGTCTTATTTATTTTCCTTACTGCAATTCGAAATCCCTGTTATTGCTGAAGGTAATTAGCTTCAAGCAATTATAATCACTCTCTATTCCCTCTCTAGCTTTCCTCTCAGCCAGGGAAAAGCAAAGGTGAGACACTGAGACTGTGGGGGAGGGCTTCTGTTTTTAAAGCATCTTCTACATCTTTTCCCCTGACTGCACCTGAATCCCTCAGTCCCTTTTTACAGAAACTGTGCAGTATTTATGACATAGTTTAGGGTTTTGTCCATTGACCATCTTTATTCTGTTCTGCCTTTTGGGGGGCATGGCTGTAAGAAATGCTAGTTCCTAGATGTTTATTCTAGACCATTTAAAAGGATGATGGCATAAGCTTGTGGCCCTTTATATTTTGATTATCACCTATTTTTATGGTGGTTTTAAATTTATCTTTTAAACTAAATTTGTTAACTTTGAGAGCCAAAGAAAATGGTGGCTCTGCTTTATCTCTTTTTATTACCTTAATGGTACATTTAAAAACCATGTAGATCACTTTCTGTGGGGGAAGCCTTCACATTTGAAGGTGTTAAGACCAGAAAGACTCAAATTACAATTCTAGCTTTGTCATTTATGATGATATTGAGCAAGTTACTTATTCTCTGCATGTCTGTTTTATCCTTTAATATAGCGATAACTCATTGTTGTGAAGTTCTGGGATATGAGTGAAGCAAGATGTGTTCTCTCCAGAGGTCATTTTGAAATTCAGACTGAAAAATAAATGGTTACTTAAAATGGAGAAGGCTAAGTCCAGTGGAAGGCTGCTCTAGTGATCCGCACAGGCTACTCTAATCCTGATGGTGGTGGGGGGACATGGTGAGGATGGTCACATCTGTTCCAAGTGCGAACGCGCCTGGTCAGATAGGTGAAATGACCTTGAGGAGATAGCAGAAAGAAAAGTGGGGGCAAAATGTTACTGGTGTGAACCTGCAGGACAGGTAAGAGGTGAAACTAGGAAGGACCAAGACCAGGTCATGGGATCCCTGCATGCCTTCCACGCTTTCTGTGCCCACCACTAAGAGTGTGGAATTTATCCCCCCCTTTTTTTTTAAGTAAAGAGGAACATTGGATATTTTTAAGCAGTGAGGTGCCACAGTCAGATTTGTAGTTTAAAAAAGGTGGCAGGCTGTCCAATGGCTGCAACAGTGTCAGCCATCCCACATGCTCTTCTTCCAACGTGGCATCAGCACTTCTTTTACGGAGAGGAATCTGGGCAAGCTTATGAGGGCTTCCAGGCCAGATCCTGGGGGGAAACACAGCTTATACCCTGCACTCTGGGTTTGTTAGCTTCTGGAATTTAGCCACCGTGCCATCAGGGTCCCCGAAGCACCAGTGGAGAGGTCCACAGGGAGAGGAATTCAGGACCCCAGCTGACAGGGCTGAGCTTCCAGCTGACACTTTGCACCAATTTACCAGCTGTAAGTTGCACAGTCTTGGAAATGGGTCCTTCAACACCTAGTCGGGCCATCCCGTCTAACACCACATGGAACAGAGAGGGCGAGGCCCTGCTGAGTCCTGCCAACATTTCACTTTTGAGAGCAAAATAAAGGGATTATTACTGTTTACAGACACTACGTTTTGTGATGGTTTACTGCGTAGCAATAGATAAAGGGTTACAAGGGAAGAGAATAAAAGCAGGGCTCTCTGTTATGGAACACCACTGTTCAGCCAGGAGATGACAAGGGCTTCAGGCAAGGCATTAATGAATTCATTAATTAAACAGGTAATTATGGTATACCAGGCACTGTGTTATGTCATGGGAATGTCGTATGAACCAGAAGGACAAGGTCTCTTGGCTCAAGAAGTTGACTAGTGAGCAGTGAGGCTGGAGTATAGAAGTTATTTACCTGGGGATGGATGTGTGCTCTCCACATCCAACATGGAAGGAAATTGTTTAAGAAATTAAACCACTAGAAAAATGAGTATTACAGGGAGAGAAGTTTTTGGCATCCAGATAGCGAGCAAATGACTTTGGCTTTACTCTCTAAGCCCTGCGGATCATGTTAGAAAGTGGTTTTTCTGTCTCAGTCTGCATTAGAGAAAATCTTCATGTGGGTGCTTTTCATACCCCCACCCTGCATTGTGTAATTTCTAGTTCAAAGCACAAAGAAGCCCTTGCTATTTGCACCAGTGCTTGCTATGTTTTTTTTTTCCAGGGGAGGAGAGTAGGAGGATTACCACAGTATTCTTTTCAAGTGCTCTCAGTCCCTGATCAAAGGAAGGGTTTTAGAGTCTTCGCTTGTCTGAGATTTAATATAAGACTATCCTTTGCTTGGGGTTCTGAGTAAATCAGTTTTGCTTAAACACCAGAGAGAATAGAGCTAGCCTGTGAATGGGAAACTCTGAAGTCCTACAAAAATACCAGTTATTTTTATTATTTTAAGAAAAAGTTGGGGGTTTAGTGGCATCTTAGCAGTAAGCATTCATGAGGACATTTCATTTCAAAAATAATTATTCATTTAATAATTTATTCTTAGACAAAGAATAGCCATAATGCCTCTCCATCTTATTTTTGCCACCAAGTGTCACCCATTCCCTGCAGCCACCACAATAGTCTGGCCCTGACTTGGCTGCTCACCCAGGGCAGGCTGGCTTTGGGTGGCATCACTCCGCTGGGAGGGACCTTTCGAATTTTGAGTTTGTCAGAGTCCCTGAACTTGTCTTAGTGTTCAATTGGCCTGAAATCTCTTCAGCATTTCATACCATAGACTATTAAGTAGTTCTTGAAATTCTGGTTTCCTTGGGCTTCTGTGTTAACATGCTTGGTTTTTACGTCTCTGATTACTTTCTCTGCCTCTATAGCTGGCTTTGCTTTCTATCTTTATCTTAAATATTTCTGTTACCTAGGTTTTAGTTATTAAATCTCCTCCAATTTCCTGAGACACTGCTATTTATTTCCAAGACTTTCATACATCTGTGTATATTCTAATGAATCTGGAAAACCACGTCTGTGGCCCCTGAAGAACGAATGCCTAGAAGTCACTACTTTTGAGGATACAAAGATGAACAAGCTATAGTCTCTCATAGCAAGGAGCTTACAGTCTAATAAGATGGATGAGTTGTGCCCACACAGCTTCAGCTTTGCAAGCCCAGCCTTTTTCCAATTGGACTTTCCCATCAGGCCTGGCATACAGCAGACTCAAGACTTACAGTAACAGGACCCGAAGTGACTGTTGCCATTGCATGTAAGTGACATTAAAACTGGAAAAGTTTAAGAATGAGACGGAGCAGGCCTTTTTATTTTATCTGAAGCTTCAAGGAAGTCCTGAAGAAAATAAAACTCACCTCCAGCTGATCTGTAAGTAGCAAGGTATCAGGGAGTGCTCCTTGGTTGTAAGCAATAAAAATAGACTCCAGACAATTTAACCAAAGAAAAGGGATTTATTGAAAGGATGGGCTATGCTTAGCAGAATTGAAGAAGGAACCAAAATAGCAGGCATCCAGGTGGAAAGGCACAAACACCGTTATGGAAACATGTGCAGTAGAAATGCAGAGACCATCAGGTGCCCACATTTGTTCCTCCAGAGTGCCAAGGTAAACTTCAGGGTTAGACTGCAGTCACCCACCACTGTGGAAAGAGGCAGCTTAGAAAAGTACAGCACCAACTTCTGGCTCAAGCGTGAGTAGGGTGGCAGAAATCTCCTCCCAAAACCGTATATATTTTTGAAAATACAACAAATACAACTATTCCTAAAAGAGACACCAGAGGATACAGTACAACAGTCAGGCTACATCTACACCTGCAAGAACCCAGTGCTTCACGAAGGGGGTAAGGTACAAGCCATGGAATGGCAAGACCCGAGCACTCCCCTCACCTCAGCTCATTGGCAGGAGGAAAGCAGTCAGAGTGGGGAGGGAGTGGAAGCACAGGACTGCTAAATAACCAGCTCTAGGTATCTGCACTGGGAGCACAGACACACATTGCATGGTGTGCTGGATATTAGGGAAACAGAAGGGAAGGGTCCGAGATGGAGACTGCGAGAGAATCTCCACAGCCGGCTCCCCTGGGATAAAAGAAAAGTGAGCACTTTTTAAAAGTCTTAAAGGGACAAGGGCTCAACAGCTGAACAAAATCGTCCCAGCACACTCAGCCCAGCAGGCTGGGAATCTTGAGGAACTTTGGGCCCCTTAACCCCCTGGGGGTATAAAGCAGCCCCAAAGCCCCTCACAACAATAAGCAGCCTGCTATTCATCACCCCCCAGCCACAGCTACAAGCAAACCGGCTGACACGCCACAGCTGCAGAGCAGCCAGAAAGCGGCCCTGCACACAGCAACCACATAGAGTCTCCTCCCAGCACGCAGCTAACTGGGACAGGCAGTGGAATCCAGAGCAAGTCCGGAAGGCACAAAGGGGTGCCTTTCTCACAGGAGAACACACTCAGTGCAGCTGCAACTCCTGCAGTTCTCTAGGTGAGCCCGAGGGCGGTCCCGCCAATGGCAGCTCAGGAGATTGTCCCAGAGTCTGCTCCCAGTGTGTGGGTAACCGGCACAGGCAGCAGAGAAGGGCAAGGTGACTAACAAGCAGGAAGGGACTTTGTTCTTCAAGTTGACAAACATGCCACCTGCCTGTGACCACTTCTGTCACCATGAAAAGGCAGAAGAATCTGGTCCAGTCAAAAATCACTCAGACAACCCCAGAGAGAAGGCCTGGTGAGATAGATATAACCAATATTCCTTAAAAAAGAATTCAAAATAAAAGTCACAGCCATGCTGATGGATCTGCAGAGAAATATGCAAAAGCTAAGGGATGAAGTCCGGAGGGAGATAACAGAAATGAAACAATTAATAGGTCTTAAGAGCAGACTGGATGAGGTGCAAGTGACTGTTAATGGAATAGAAATCAGAGAACAGGAATACAGAGAAGCTGAGGCAGAGAGAGATAAAAGGATCTCTAGGAGTGAAAGAATATTAAGAGAACCGTGTGACCAATTCAAGCAGAACAATACTCGCATTATAGGGGTACCAGAAGAAGAGAGAGAAAAAGGGATAGAAAGTGTATTTGAAGAAATAATTGTTGAAAACTTCCCCAAGTTAGGGAAGGAAATAGTCTCTCAGACCATGGAAGCCCACAGATCTCCCAACACAAGGGCCCCAAGGAAGACAACACCAAGACATATAATAATTAAAAAGGTAAAGGTAAAGATCAAAGACAAGGACAGAGTATTAAAGGCAGCCAGAGAGAGAAAAGAGATTATCTACAAAGGAAAACCCATCAGGCTTTCATCAGACTTCTCAACAGAAACCTTACAGGACAGAAGAGAATGGCATGATATATTTAATGCAATGAAATAGAAGGGCCTTGAACCAAGAATACTGTATCCAGCACAATTATCATTTAAATTTGATGGAGGGATTAAACAATTTCCAGACAAGCAAAAATTGAGGGAATTTGCCTCCCACAAACCACCTCTACAGGGTAAAGGGACTGCTCTAGATGGAAGCACTCCTAAGGCTAAATAGATGTCACCAGAGAAAATAAAATCACAGCAAAGAAAGCAGACCAACCAAATACTAACTAAAGGCAAAAAATAAAATCAACTATCCACAAACACAGTCAAAGGAAACACAAAAGAGTACAGAATAAAACAACTAACATATAAAGAATGGAAGAGGAAGAATAAGAAGGGAGAGAAATAAAGAATTATCAGACTGTGCTTTTAATAGCTTAATAAGAGAGTTAAGTTAGACAGTTAGATAGTAAAGAAGCTACCCTTCAACCTTTGGTAGCCACGAATGCAAAGCCTGCAATGGCAACAAGTACATATCTATCGATAATTACCCTAAATGTAAATGGACTGAATGCACCAATCAAAAGACACAGAGTAATAGAATGGATAAAAAAGCAAGACCCATCTATATGCTGCTTACAAGAGACTCACCTCAAACCCAAAGGCATACACAAACTAAAAGTGAAGGGATGGAAAAAGATATTTCATGCAAACAATGGGGAGAAAAAAGTAGGTGTTGCAGTACTAGTATCAGACAAAATAGACTTCAAAACAAAGAAAGTAACAAGAGATAAAGAAGGACACTACATAATGATAAAGGGGGCAGTCCAACAAGAGGATATAACCATTATAAATACATATGTACCCAACACAGGAGCACTGACATAAGTGAAACAAATACTAACAGAATTAAAGGAGGAAATAGAATGCAATGCATTCATTTTAGGAGATTTCAATACACCACTCACTCCAAAGGACAGATCCACCAGACAGAAAATAAGTAAGGACACAGTGGCACTGAACAACACACTAGAACAGATGGACCTAATAGACATCTATAGAACTCTACACCCAAAAACAGCAGGATACAGATTATTCTCAAGTGAACATGGAACATTTTCCAGAATAGATCACATACTAGACCACAAAAGAACCTCAGTAAATTCAAAAAGATTGAAATGCTACCAACCAACTTCTCAGATCACAAAGGTATAAAACTAGAAATAAATTGTACAAAGAAAACAAAAAGGCTCACAAACACCTGGAGTCTTAACAACATGCTCCTAAATAATCAATGGATCAATGACCAAATTAAAATAGAGATCAAGCAATATATGGAAACAAATGACAACAACAGCACAAAGCCCCAACTTCTGTGGGCCACAGCGAAAGCAGTTCTAAGAGGAAAGTATACAGCAATCCAGGCATATTTAAAGAAGGAAGAACAATCCCAAATGAATAGTCTCAAGTCACAATTATTGAAATTGGAAAAAGAAGAACAAATGAGGCCAAAAGTCAACAGAAGGAGGGACCAACCTTCCAAGGCTGTCCAAGGAAGAAACAGAAAATATAACAGACCAATTACGAGCAATGAAATTGAATCAGTAATCAATAAACTACCCAAGAATAAAACCCCTGGTCCAGATGGATTTACTGCTGAATTTTATCAGGCATATGGAGAAGACATAATACCCATTCTCCTTAAAGTTTTCCAAAAAATAGAAGAGGAGGGAATACTCCCAAACTCATTCTATGAAACCAGCATCACTCTAATACTGAAACCAGGCAAAGACCCCACCAAAAAAGAAAATTACAGACCAATATCCCTGATGAACGTAGATGCAAAAATACTCAACAAAATATTAGCAAACCGAATTCAAAAATACATCAAGAGGATCATATACCATGATCAAGTGGAATTTGTCTCAGGGATGCAAGGATGGTACAACATTCAAAATTCCATCAACATCATTCACCACATAAACAAAAAGGACAAAAATCACATGATCATCTCCACAGACGCTGAAAAAGCATTTGATAAAATTCAACATCCATTCATGATAAAAACTCTCAGCAAAATGGGTATAGAGGGCAAGTACCTCAACATAACAAAGGCCATATATGAAAAAATCACAGCCAAAATCATACTTAACAGCGAGAAGCTGAACGCATTTCCTCTAAGATTGGGAACAAGACAGGGATGGTCACTCTCCCCACTGTTATTTAACATAGTACTGGAGGTCCTAGCCATGGCAATTAGACAAAACAAAGAAATAAAAGGAATCCAGATTGGTAAAGAAGAAGTCAAACTGTCACTATTTGCAGATGACATGACATTGTACATAAAAAAACCCTAAAGACTCCACTCCAAAACTACTAGAACTAATATCGGAATTCAGCAAAGTTGCAGGATACAAAATTAACACACAGAAATCTGTTGCTTTCCTATACACTAACAATGAGCTAGCAGAAAGAGAAATCAGGAAAACAATTCCATTCACAATTGCATCAAAAAGACTAAAATACCTAAGAATAAATATAACCAAAGAAGTGAAAGACCTATACCCTGAAAACTATGAGGCACTCCTAAGAGAAATTAAAGGGGACACTAGCAAATGGAAATTCATCCCATGCTCTTGGCTAGGAAGAATGAATATTGTCAAAATGGCCATCTTGCCTAAAGCAATCTACAGATTGAATGCAATCCCTATCAAAATACCAACAGCATTCTTCAACAAACTGGAACAAATAGTTCTAAAATTCATATGGAACCACAAAAGACCCCGAATAGCCAAAGCCATCTTGAGAAGGAAGAATAAAGCAGGGGGTATCTTACTTCCCAACTTCAAGCTCTACTACAAAGCCACTGGTTCTACAGACTAGTGGAACAGAATAGAGAGTCCAAATAGATATTAACCCAAACACATGGTCAATTAATGTATGATAAAGCTCTCATAGATATACAATGGGGAAATGACAGCCTCTTCAACAGCTGGTGTTGGCAAAACTGGACAGCTACATGTAAGAGAACGAAACTAGATCATTGTCTAACCCCATACACAAAAGCAAATTCAAACTGGATCAAAGGCCTGAATGAAAGTCATGAAACCATAAAATTCTTAGAAAAAAACATAGGCAAAAATCTTTTGGACATAAACATGAGCAACTTTTTCATGAACATATCCCCCTGGGCAGGGGAACCAATGCAAAGATGAACAAGTGAGACTCTATCAAGCTGAAAAGCTTCTGTACAGCAAAGGACATCATCAATAGAACAAAAAGACATCCTACAGTGTGGAAGAATATATTCATAAATGACATATCCAATAAAGGATTGACATCCAAAATATATAAAGAGCTCACGTGCCTCAACAAACAAAAAGCAAATAAGCCAATTAAAAAATAGGCAGAGCATCTGAACAGATACTTCTCCATAGAAGAAATTCAGATGGCCAACACACACATGAAAAGATGCTCCACATCGCTAGTCATCAGAGAAATGCAACTTAAAACCACACACCTGTATGGATTGCCACCATCAGATAGACCAACAACAACAAATGTTGGCGAGGATGCAGAGAAAGGGGAATCCTTGTACACTGCTGGTGGGAATGTAAATTAGTTCAACCATTGTGGAAAGCAGTAAGGGGGTTCTTCAAAAAATGAAAAATAGAAATACCATTTGACCCAGGAATTCCACTTTTAGGAATTTACCCTAAGAATGCAGCAGCCCAGTTTGAAAAAGGCATATGCAACCATATGTTTATCGCAGCACTATTTACAATAGCCAAGAAATGGAAGCAACCTAAGTGTCCATCAGTAGATGAATGGATAAAGAAGATGTGGTACATATACACAATGGAGTATTATTCAGCCATATGAAGAAAACACATCCTACCATTTGCAACAACATGGATGGAGCTAGAGGGTATTATGCTCAATGAAACAAGCCAGGCGGAGAAAAGACAAGTGCCAAATGATTTCACTCATATGTGGAGTGGAGTATAAGAACAAAATAAAAAAACTAAAGGCACAAAACAGCAGGAGACTCACAGAACCCACAAATGTACTAACAGTTACCAAAGGGAAAGGGACTGGGGAGGATGGGTGGGAAGGGATGGATAAGGGGGGGAAAAAGAAAGGGGGCATTATGATTAGCATGTATAATCTGGGGGGGCACAGGGAGGGCTGTACAACACAGAAAAGACAAGTAGTGACTCTACAGCATTTTACTACGCTGATGGACAGTGACTGTAATGGACTATGTGGGGGGGACTTGGTGATGGGGAGAGTCCAGTAAATATAATGTCGCTCATGTAATTGTATATTAATGATACCAAAATAAATTTTGAAAAAAAGAAAAAAAAGGAAAGTACAACACCTGGCTCATAGGAGGCATTCCAGAAAAGAGTTTTGAATGATGAAATATATGAATCAGGTCATGAGACAGATTAGATGGCATCTCCTATCTCTACCAATAGCAGTAGAATTCTCTCACAGAACCAAGGTGAAATGTGGGCATTTTAGTCTTACTGGTATAATGGATAAAATTCTGTCCAACTAGGAAGGCAGGAATATTGTGTGTAACTGTCTTATTGGGATTCAAGACTTATGCTGGTTGTACCAAACCAAATGAAAATAAACCCAGAAGAAGCATCTGCACATTATACTGTTTTTTTTCCCCTCACTGATAGGAGCATTATGGGATGTTGAAGGATGCTGGAGAGGATGCAATAATGTTCCTCTGGATATAGAACACTTGAGATTTGACAGTTCCACATTTTTCTTTATTTCCGTTAAGGCAGGATCCTGACAGGGCTATATTTTGCCAACCACTTGTGCTGTTTTCTTGTAAATGGCAGTCAATGAAATAGGGGAAAGAGAGACACCTTATTAATCAACTCGGTTGCCATTTTACAGCACTATGCCTGGAAGGACACACTGAACTATCAGAGCCCATCAGGAAAACACATGACTCAAACAAATTAAAGAGTATAGATATCCAACAGGTAGACAGGAGCCAGACTTCTGTCCAGCAGGCATTATGCCCTTCAGCCTGTCTGGCCGCATTTGCACCTCAAGACCTAAAATGGGCCAACCCAAGTGATCTCCAGGAACATTTTCATGTCTTGAGCCTTATTTTAGGGTTTTATTTCTGTATTTTGGTTTTTTGTTGGTTTGTTTGCTTTTGCAGCACCCAACTTCCAGATCATTATCGGTTCTATTTCTGCAGAATAAATCAGCCCAGCACTCAGTGGTTTAAAACTGCCGTCAATTTGGCTCTTACAGCCCTGGGAGTGGACTGGAGCCAGCTGGGAGGTCCTCACTGGGAGTCTCCCAGGTAGTTGCTGTCAGATCTTGGCTGGGGCTGGAGTCCTCTGAAGGTTCAGCTGGATGGATGCCTGGGATGATTTCTCCACTCGCGTGTCTGGTGCCTCAGCTGGGCTGGCTGGGCATCGTTCTCTTTTCACATGGCCTCTCTGTGTGGCCAGCCCGGGCATCCTCAGGGCACGGCAGTTTTAGGGCGGTGCACATTTTCCGAGATCTCCTCATGGGAGCCCTGAGGCTTCTCATGTCCCAGCCTCGGAGCCATACAAATTCACTTTCCCCACACGGTTTGGTCACAGGCCCACTGAGATTCAAGGGGAGGGGGTTCCACAAGAGGATGAACAGCGGGAGGTCTGCCTCCACAGGGAGCCGCCTTTGGAGTAAGGCTTGGAGGAGCCTCTCCCCAGGTACGCTGCCTCGGTAGGGGCTTTGCGTGGGCCTCCCACACGCTCTGTGCTTTCCCCACTCTGCAGTCCTTTCAGCTCCTTGAATTTGCCCTTTCCCTCCATCCACATGCACTTGCCTGCCTCCCAGCCATACTGCTCTCTCACCTCTGCCCCTTGGCCCGGTTAGCTGTGATTCATCTCCATTCTCACACATTACAACACTCCTTCAAGGAAGCAGTTCTTCGCTGTCCAGACTTGACCAGGCTGCTCTTTAAACACCCTAAAAGAAATGAGTTCCTTCCCTTCATGGCACCACCTGCAGTTTGTACTCACATGAGCCACGAGACAGCTTGGTGAGTGGATGCTTCCTCCACCAGACTGAGTTCAAGAGAGGAGTGATTTTATTCTGTGTATCTCTTTTCT
Source organism: Manis javanica (assembly GCF_040802235.1). Taxonomy (NCBI): domain Eukaryota; kingdom Metazoa; phylum Chordata; class Mammalia; order Pholidota; family Manidae; genus Manis; species Manis javanica. The sequence continues at coordinate 38,359,156 of NC_133165.1, read as the reverse complement.
CTTTTAAACCCAACTGTGTTGCCTCCACTTGTCACATAGCCGAGAAACCTTCGTTAAGTGAGTGAGCAAGCCTCCCTTTTCATACTGCCGTGATCTATTTTGGCGGCTCCTTTCTCATGATAACTTGCTTACCTTATTGGGAACAAGGTTGTGATGGAGGAGAAAAGACTTGGTTGAATGCATAGGATGAAGAGCTTTTTAAGGCGATGAGAAAAGAGGGGCGATGTAATAGGATTTCCAGAGATGTTCCTTCTTACTAGAATGCAGGGGTGGGTGGGGTAGATCAGACTCCTTAGGGGATGACATCTATAGGGATGACATGGACTGGGATATGGTGACTGAGCCCAGAACTAAGAAGAGTTATCCCATTTGGTGCCTGCAGCAGGGGATCTGGGCAGCGTGTGCAGAGCAAGCAGGAAAGAAGTGGTTGGTCTTGACAGGTGGCAGGTGGGATATTTAAAGAGCAAAGCTGGTGTGAGTCTCATAAGACCTGCATGTGGGTTTATGACACGTGCCTGGAGGCTCAAACAAATAAAGAGTGGCAGAGACCACCAGCAGCAATCCAGAAGCTCAGAGGTTCCAGGGGGAGTGCGGCAGGAGACCCATGCACCCTGGGTTCCCTGGCCTTCCTTTAGTAACCACACTGTAGCTGGAGCCTCTATCCTGCTTTATTGTGCTAAGTCTGGGGTCTTCCCCTCCCCTTCTTAGGGCTTGCTGAGAGGTGCTAGTGCCATGTCCGCCAGAAGTCACCGGTTGTACCTATTGTGTCACCCTCTCTATTTCATACCAGATGTAAGCAGAGTTGCCCTGCCTGTATCCCCACGGCCCCACTGACCCACACCTGACTGCACTTGAGAGTTCTGGCCTGGGAACAATAGCTTGGGGTAGAAGCAACTTCAAATTGCATAGCACTTATTGCTGTTCCTAAAATTTACTGGCCCCAGGAAGTCCCTTAAAAGCTGTATTTCTCCTTGGTTTGAGCCACATGTTATTTTGTAGTGGTCCAATCCTCATTAGAGCAAAGACCCAGTATTTATTATCTTTTGCAGCTGCCTCAGCCCCAGGTAAAACTCTTAAGCTTACCAAGTGAAAACTTCAAGTCTCTTAACATTAAAAAGATATTCTTTTTAAAATCCTATGCCAAAATGCTTTCATTAAAGAAGACACCTTTCACCAAGTAAGGGAGATTTAAGTTTTTTGTTTCTACCCCTTCCATCTAGGTTTTCCTTTGCACAATCAAAGGCTCCTTAAAGGGCAAACTCCACATACACTTTTTGGGTGCCAACTATCTAGTAGGCATGGTGTTGCCTACTGGCACACAGCAGTTAAAAAAATGCACATGGTCCCTGTTGTCTCCAGGACTGTTTTTACTAATCCTCCCCTCCTCCATTGGTTTTTCTCTCTTTGAGCAACAGGGAGGGATTTGGATGGGTCCTGTTGAGGTGGGTATTGGCCAAGGGCAGCCTTCACTTCTGCCTGAAGGAACCAAAGCGTCTCCCTTGGCCAAGAATAAACAAGATCTCAGGGCATTAGGGAGGCTTCCTGCCTTCCAGGGACCATCTCCAGCCCTGCCCACTAGGCAACCGTGGACTCCAGCTGCCTGGAGCAGGCTGCCAGATCAGCCCTGTGCTTTCCTTGCTTCAGCTGCTCTCACTGATGAACACCCCTTTCTGGTATAGCCGGCAGGGGTCAGTCACCCCATCTTCCCTGTAACTTTCCCTTACACCTCTTTGCAGAAGGAACTGCTCTCTCCCTTGGAGCCTTGTAGATTATCATCTGTGCCCATGTCCATGTGCCCATGCTCCAGGGAGGCAGGATTTCTTGCATATGTGTGTCCCACACTTTCAGCATCATGCCTGGTAAAGTAGATGCTCAGTAAACACTTGGGGACTAACCTGGGCTTTCAATGGTCCATCTTTGTGTTGCCAAGTGAAATAGACCATCTGCCTCTCTGCTGAGAGATGGTCTTGTTGCCTCCCCACCTCATTGTAAAGTATGGGCTATCGGGGATATTAAGGACAGTGTTCTGCCTGGAGATTCAACTCCATGGCAGTAGCTGGTCTTGAACAAGGTGACAACTTTATCTCAATTCATTGTGTGTATATTTTTAAAATGAAGACTTATAATAAATCAACAATATCGATGGAATTATTAACTGCCCAGGACAGTTAAAAGCCATTTAGGCTACAAAAGATGACTATAGAAATGGACAGTCTGGCTTTCGTGAGGGATGGTCTGACTGAGAGACTGAGGGTCTCACTGCCCAGGTATAGGGACACCTTGGAGGGTCACACGGAGGGACAGAAACTTTAATTGTCAGTTGCCATTCTGAGCCCTGCCTACTTCTGTTCACAGGCCTGGCAGATTTTACAATCTTCTCTCTTTCCTAAATGTAAGCAGTGAAAAAATTTTTTTTCTTAATGATAATATCAGAACTATGAATTTTTGTTTAAGAAAGGCCCAGCTTTCTAGCAAAATTTAATTCTGGCAATTTATCTCTGTGTTGCTTCTTTTATAGGAATGCACAGTGTTTTTTTTCATGGAAAGATACAATAGGTTTTAAAGATGGAGTGTTCTTTTACCTCACTGTTATTTTATTTTGTTTAATTACTGGCCTGTAACAGAAAAGCATACTATTTTATCATTGTAAATACAGGCAGTCCTTGTCCTGCATACAGTGGGATCACAAAATGACCCTGCAAGCTGAAACCATGTAATCTTAACAATCCGTCGATAAAGTCTTGATTGATAACCTTTAAAACATTTTGGTAAAACATTGAAAACTTTCTTATGGTCCATTATAAACTAAAATTAAATTAATTAAAAAAATTAAAAATAGGAACATTATATCTATCTGATACAAAGTAATCTGAAATACTTGACACACTCTTTATCTGACACAAAGCAATTTAAAATACTTGAAACACTGAAAATTTTATCTAATTTCTTTGTAAAAAAGCTTATCAAGATAGTTTGAATAGTGCCTGACTTTGTCTTCTCTTTAATTTATGGGAGAGAATGAGCATTTTGGTGAACTGTCATAGTCCTTTCTAAATTTGAATCAACTTTCAACATCTCATGCTCTGTGCTTTCAATGTGGTGAAACATCTCTGAATATTCCTTTAAAGTGAAGTCTCTTGCTGGCATCACTTCCTCTGGGGCAGCATCACCCTTTTTGTGAATCCCTTCTCATCTGTGTTGATAAGTTTGCCTTCACTAAATTCTTCTGGCTGCGTAATCTAGAGTTTAGGAGGCAGTGTTAACATTCCCACCATCTTCCATAGCTCCATTTACTTTAGAACCAAAGTTCACTCCCAGCACTATAACTTCTAGTTTTTTTGCTGCACTTTGATCTTTGTTGGCCAATTCCCTCTTTGATTTGCCCATTTTCATAAGATGTTGCCTGGGTTTATTACTGGGAGATAAGGAGGAAACATAATGTCTATTCACTTTGCTGTCTATGCGTGAACCAAGTGACAGGTGGTCCGGCGACCAATCGCTGCCAGACTTTGAAAGAACCACATGATTGTTCAGTGATCCTGTGGTTTGACCAAAGAGCTGACACTGAAGTTTGTGCTGTACACATTGACTTGCAGTTCCATACCACAGTAACAAGCTGCATTCTGTATAATATTTGTCTTTTGTGGACTGGTAACTAAGCACCATTGTTAACTGCAGAAAATCTGTTCTGATTTTTTAAACAGTGACTTCCCATATTGATAGGTATGTAACCTATTTTGTAATTTAGGAACTGCCTGGTTCAAATAGGTCTGGAGGCAATGCCATGAGCTTCAACTATTTCCAAAGTGCTCACTTATCTTTGATTTGGATGGTTGAAGACAAGAATTAGAGGTAACCTGTGTTTGGTCTTGTTTAGCTGAGTTCTGAGTTCCTTTTCCTAACTATACAGCACCACTTACTGGGTTTAAGATATAAACTCTACATGTATTCATTCCATTACTTTTCAAAGATATATTGACTGCCTTTCTGAGGTAAATTCATGAAAAAAATGAATTTAACATGGGTACCACCCATTACAATTTAGTAGAAAGATTCACAGTAGTAAATTATAGTCGATCCTTGTTATTTACAGATTCTGGATTCTGGATTCGCCAACTTGTCAAAATTTATCTGAAATCCCAAAGTCAATACTCATTGTACTTTCATAGTCATAGCAGAAATGCACAAAGCAGTAGAAAATTTTAGTTACCCAATATGCACTTTCCCAGTTGTAGTCAAACAAGGCCACACTCTGCCTTCTTATTTCAGCTCTTATGCAGAGATCACTAAGCAGTGGAGACGGTGGAGGAAGCAAGGTATAGGGGAAGGAGCTCCAGTTCTGGGGTCAGTTAGATAGGGGTTTGGAATCCCACCTCTGGCACCTGTTGATGGGGTGGTCTCAGGCCAGTTATTCAACATTGAACCTCATTTTCTCTTTAGCAAAATAAGGAAAATAGAATCTATCAGGGTGCATTAGTTTTGGATTTAAAGTAATTATAATCTTAGAATTATAAGATTATATGTATTACATATATCTCATTATATATAACATGTATATTTTATAATATAGATTATATTAAGATTATAATCCATGTGAAATATGTGTCTATATATGCACATATTTTCCTAGGAGCAGTAATTCAACATTTGCTAATTCATTATTCATGACAACTTTATAGAACATAAGCACTAAGGATAATGAGAATAGTGCCTGTTTCTACATGTAAATTACATGTTATGATTGTTATTAACTTTGTAGTCTTTTTCTCACTCTAGTTTTTGTGAGGCTGTTGGGAAGTGGGTTCCTTCAATAAAAAGTATCTGAGTTGCTCTTCATATGACAAAGAAGGCTTAAACTTCCACGTATATTTATGTAAAAACTAGTTTACTCACTTTAACATGACTTTAAATAGGTTTCTAGCTAAAAGTAAATACGTTTCAAATTCCACTTACCTGAATCTGAAATTACCTGAATGTACACATGGTTGATTTAAGGAAGGAAAAATTTGTAGTCCTGGGATTCCTATGTTCAGTAGAGAGAGTTCTATAGTCATTTCTCATCCATCCATAGATTTTTTCTTCCTTTCTAGAGTCTGTGTCATTTCAATTTCCCCCATATTCCTTATTGTAAACACCCCCAAATATACAGAAACATTGATTCAATCATACAGTGAAGACCTGTACATCCACCACTGAGATTCAATAATTGTTTTCCTTTTGTTATATTTGCTTTACTTGTATATGTGTAAATATATATGAAAAAAATTTTTCCTGATACATATACATTTTATTGAACCATTAATAAATTGTAAAGATCAAGACATTATGCCCCAAATTGCTTCATCACATGTCTTAGGAATAGCAGATTCCTTTAAAAATGACAATATCATTATCACACTTATGAAATTTATAATAATTCTCTGATCTAATCTAGTATCCAATCCGTATTCAGATTTCCCCAAATTCCCCTCTACATTTCTATAGCTGTGTTTTTGAACTGAGATCCAATGGAGAGTTGTATTTGGCACTTTCTTTTGTTTCTTTGATCTTCTTAAGTCAGAATTGACTCCAATTTTTCCCTCAAGATATCAACTTTAAGTTAGAGTCTGTAATGATTTATACATTATCTATTATAGTTAAAAAATGATCTAAGTTTGAGTCCTAACACCAGCTGAGCAAATTTGATGTCAAATAACTAACTATTAAGAGCCTTATTGTATGTATCTATACTAAAGAAGTAAGAAAAGATTTAAAAAGATACATAAGGGCTATATAGTCTCAGTTATTTTTTTTTTTTTGACATACTTTAATTTTTATTGATACAGTATCAGAGCTTAACAATTTCAGTGTGCATTATAATGGCATATTTCTTTAAAGTATTTGATACTACAGATATACAAAGGCACGTCAAAAATTGGCTTTCTGAATGGAACAGTATCAAATTTGCCTTCCAGAACAACACAAAATAAAATTTTTAAAACATTTAGATAGATATCAGAATAATCTTAGCTTGACACTAAACAATCATACTACATACATGGTATCACATGAGGGAAACATGGGGAACAAGCTATGTATACGTGATAAATGGGGTTAGGGGCAGTCCAAAGACCTCTGTGTATCGTGATTTCACAGAGTACATGTAAATGCTTCTAGAAACATGGAGAAATCATTTCAATGGTTGTTATTAATATACAGTGGCTCTCTGCCAATACCCACCATCTAATTATATATGTGCAAGGACTCTTAACTCACTCTATATATATATATATATTTTTTTTTTTTGAGAGGGCATCTCTTATATTTATTGATCAAATGGTTGTTAACAACAATAAAATTCAGTATAGGGGGGTCAACGCTCAATGTACAATCATTAATCCATCTCAAGCCTAAATCTCGTCAGTCTCCAATCTTCTGAAGCATAACGAACAAGTTCTTACATGGTGAACGAATTCTTACATAGTGAATAAATTCTTACATGGTGAACAGTACAAGGGCATTCATCACAGAAACTTTCGGTTTTGATCATGCAATATGACCTATAAACAATCAGGTCAAATATGAATATTCGTTTGATTTTTGTACTTGATTTATATGTTGATCCCACATTTCTCCTATTGTTATTATTATTTTTATTTTTAATAAAATGCTGAAGTGGTAGGTAGATGCAAGATAAAGGTAGAAAACATAGTTTAGTGCTGTAAGAAGGCAAATGTAGATGATCAGATGATCAGGTGTGTGCCTATGGACTAAGTATTAATCCAGGCTAGACAAGGGCAGCAAGACATCCACGGATGCAGAAGATTTCTCTCAAAGCAGGGGGGGTGAGGTTCTGAGCCTCACCTCTGTTGATCCCCAAATTCTCACCTGATGGCCCCCCTGCGACTGTGCCTGTCTTAGGTTGTTCCTCCCTTGAGGAATCTTACCCGTCTCTGGCTAACCAGTCATCTTCCGGGGCCATACAGGGAAATGTAAAGTTGGTAAGTGAGAGAGAAGCCATATTGTTTGCAAAGGTTAGCTTTTTACTTCTTTGCAGATTTATGCCTTGTGGCTTCTATGCCCAGCACTTGTCTCGAGGTATCTTTACCACCTGGAGGAAATATGATACTCGGTAAATTCGATATGAGGCACGAATTCTATTTAAGGGTTGTAATTAGGAAGGAAGAAGAAAAACTATAGATGTAGCATATGAAGGAAACATGGGAGGATTGATTATTTTTTTGACATATCTTCTTGTATAGTACCTTAAGTATGTATAGGTTTTAAACTACTAACTAATTTGCACACACATATTAACATAATAGGAATACGGTGACATAAACAAAGCAAATCTATAATTACCATCCATCTCCAGTGAAGCCAAGAAAACCATTTAGGCACCCTAGGCATTTGTGAAAATTTATCTATGATATGATGGATATTGTCCAACTGTACTTGAACCATCAGACAAATTAAAGCAGCCCATTTCTGGGATCTGTTCACATCCCATATGTTCTTTTAACCATAGATAGTCTATAGTCATGAGATTTTGGAGTGCTACAACTTGCACCCCTCCCAACTCCTGGTTGAGTTCCAACAGTACAGATCCGGTCAAATTCGTTGTCTCACTGTATGCACATGCCAGCCTAGACATCTCCCTCTTCATTCCTATGGCAAGTCCAGGAGACGGTGGGCTGGATGCAGCCACAACCGCAGCATTGTCCGGATCCCTGTGGAGGCTTTTTGATGATCATCCCCCGGCACAAGTCCTCCAGAGAGTGCTGATGCCGGAAGCTCCTCCTCATATCATATCTTAGTTCATTTTCTGGGTATCCAAGCTAGGCCTTGATCTTCTGCATAGAAACAAACAGACCCTTTGCCCACACTTTGACATGCCCTCTATACCACTGTGCAGAACTCATTGGAGGTCAGCACACAGTAACTGCTTTTTTTTTTTTTTTTTTAATTAAGAGAAAGGAATATTATCAGAAAAGAGTACCTCCATAGCTGATCATCTGACACCCTTTAAGTGATCAACATTAAGGATATTTAAAGCATGCGTTGATCTTTGATTTACCAATAGTTTTATCCTGTTAAGGAGTAATCCCCCTTTTCTTTCTTTCTTTCTTTTTTTTTTTTTTTTAATTTTTAATCTACACTTACATGAAGAATACTATGTTTACTATGCTCTCCCCTATATCAGGTCCCTCCTAACAACCACATTACGGTTACTGTCCATCAGCTTAGCAAAATGTTGTAGAGTCACTACTTGTCCTCTCTGTGTTGTGCAGCCCACCCTCCCCTTTCTCCCTCCCCCCATGCATGCTAATCTTAATACCCCCCTTCTTCTTCCCCCCCTTATCCCTCCCTGCCCACCCATCCTCCCCAGTTCCTTTCCCTTTGGTACCTGTTAGTCCATTTTTGGGTTCTGTAATTCTGCTGCTGTTTTGTTCCTTCAGTTTTTCCTTTGTTCCTATACTCCTCAGATGAGTGAAATCATTTGGTATTTCTCTTTCTCCGCTTGGCTTATTTCACTGAGCATAATACTCTCCAGCTCCATCCATGTTGCTGCAAATGGTTGGATTTTTCCACTTCTTATGGCTGAGTAGTATTCCATTGTGTATATGTACCACTCTTCTTTATCCATTCATCTACCGATGGACATTTAGGTTGCTTCCAATTCTTGGCTATTGTAAATAGTGCTGCGATAAACATAGGAGTGCATCTGTCTTTCTCAAACTTGATTGCTGCGTTCTTAGGGTAAATTCCTAGGAGTGGAATTCCTGGGTCAAATGGTAGGTCTGTTTTGAGCATTTTGATGCACCTCCATACTGCTTTCCACAATGGTTGAACTAATTTACATTCCCACCAGCAGTGTAGGAGGGTTCCCCTTTCTCCACAGCCTTGCCAACATTTGTTGTTGTTTGTCTTTTGGATGGCAGCTATCCTTACTGGTGTGAGGTGATACCTCATTGTAGTTTTAATTTGCATTTCTCTGATAATTAGCGATGTGGAGCATCTTTTCATGTGTTTCTTGGCCATCTGTATTTCTTTTTTGGAGAACTGTCTGTTCAGTTCCTCTGCCCATTTTTTAATTGGGTTATTTGTTTTTTGTTTGTTGAGGCGTGTGAGCTCTTTATATATTCTGGACGTCAAGCCTTTATCGGATTTGTCATTTTCAAATATATTCTCCCATACTGTAGGGTTCCTTTTTGTTCTATTGATGGTGTCTTTCGCTGTACAGAAGCTTTTCAGCTTAATGTAGTCCCACTTGCTCATTTTTGCTGTTGTTTTCCTTGCCCGGGGAGATGTGTTCAAGAAGAGATCACTCATGTTTATGTCTAAGAGGTTTTTGCCTATGTTTTTTTCCAAGAGTTTAATGGTTTCATGACTTACATTCAGGTCTTTGATCCATTTTGAGTTTACCTTTGTATATGGGGTTAGACAATGGTCCAGTTTCATTCTCCTACATGTAGCTGTCCAGTTTTGCCAGCACCATCTGTTGAAGAGACTGTCATTTTGCCATTGTATGTCCATGGCTCCTTTATCAAATATTAATTGACCATATATGTTTGGGTTAATTTCTGGGGTCTCTAATCTGTTCCACTGGTCTGTGGCTCTGTTCTTGTGCCAGTACCAAATTGTCTTGATTACTATGGCTTTGTAGTAGAGCTTGAAGTTGGGGAGTGAGATCCCCCCTACTTTATTCTTCTTTTTCAGGATTGCTTTGGCTATTCGGGGTCTTTGGTGTTTCCATATGAATTTTTGAATTATTTGTTCCAATTCATTGAAGAATGTTGCTGGTAATTTGAGAGGGATTGCATCAAATCTGTATATTGCTTTGGGCAGGATGGCCATTTTGACGATATTAATTCTTCCTAGCCATGAGCATGGGATGAGTTTCCATTTATTAGTGTCCCCTTTAATTTCTCTTAAGAGTGACTTGTAGTTTTCAGAGTATAAGTCTTTCACTTCTTTGGTTAGTTTTATTCCTAGGTATTTTATTCTTTTTGATGCAATGGTGAATGGAATTGTTTTCCTGATTTCTCTTTCTATTGGTTCGTTGTTAGTGTATAGGAAAGCTACAGATTTCTGTGTGTTAATTTTGTATCCTGCAACTTTGCTGTATTCCGATATCAGTTCTAGTAGTTTTGGAGTGGAGTCTTTAGGGTTTTTTATGTACAGTATCATATCATCTGCAAATAGTGACAGTTTAACTTCTTCTTTATCAATCTGGATTCCTTGTATTTCTTTGTTTTGTCTGATTGCCGTGGCTAGGACCTCCAGTACTATGTTAAATAACAGTGGGGAGAGTGGGCATCCCTGTCTGGTTCCCGATCTCAGTGGAAATGCTTTCAGCTTCTCGCTGTTCAGTATAATGCTGGCTGTGGGTTTATCATATATGGCCTTTATTATGTTGAGGTACTTGCCCTCTATTCCCATTTTGCTGAGAGTTTTTATCATGAATGGATGTTGAATTTTGTCAAATGCTTTTTCAGCATCTATGGAGATGATCATGTGGTTTTTGTCTTTCTTTTTGTTGATGTGGTGGATGATGTTGATGGATTTTCGAATGTTGTACCATCCTTGCATCCCTGGGATGAACCCCACTTGGTCATGGTGTATGATCCTTTTGATATACTGTTGAATTCTGTTTGCTAATATTTTATTGAGTATTTTTGCATCTACATTCATCAGGGATATTGGTCTGTTATTTTCTTTATTGGTGGGGTCTTTGCCTGGTTTTGGTATTAGGGTGATGTTGGCCTCATAGAATGAGTTTGGGAGTATTCCCTCTTCTTCTATTTTGTGGAACACTTTAAGGAGAATGGGTATTACGTCTTCTCTGTGTGTCTGATAAAATTCTGAGGTAAATCCGTCCGGCCCCGGGGTTTTGTTCTTGGGTAGTTTTTTGATTACTGTTTCAATTTCTTTGCTTGTAATTGGTTTGTTTAACTTTTGTGTTTCTTCCTTGGTCAGTCTTGGGAGGTTGTATTTTTCTAGGAAGTTGTCCATTTCTTCTAGGTTTTCCAACTTGTTGGCATATAGGTTTTCATAGTAGTCTTTAATAATTCTTTGTATTTCTGTGGAGTCTGTCGTGATTTTTCCATTCTCATTTCTGATTATGTTGATTTGTGTTGATTCTCTTTTTCTCTTAATAAGTTGGGCTAGAGGCTTATCTATTTTGTTTATTTTCTCAAAGAACCAGCTCTTGGTTTCGTTGATTTTTGCTATTGTTTTATTCTTCTCAATTTTGTTTATTTCTTCTCTGATCTTTATTATGTCCCTCCTTCTGCTGACTTTAGGCCTCCTTTGTTCTTCTTTTTCCAGTTTTAATAATTGTGATGTTAGACTATTCATTTGGGATTGTTCTTCCTTCTTCAAGTGTGCCTGGATTACTATATACTTTCCTCTTAAGACTGCTTTCGCTGCATCCCACAGAAGTTGGGGCTTAGTGTTGTTGTTGTCATTTGTTTCTATATATTCCTTGATCTCTATTTTGATTTGTTCATTGATCCATTGATTATTTAGTAGCATGTTGTTAAGCCTCCATGTGTTTGTGAGCCTTTTTGTTTTCTTTGTAGAATTTATTTCTACTTTCATACCTTTGTGGTCTGAAAAATTGGTTGGTAGAATTTCAATATTTTGGAATTTACTGAGGCTCTTTTTGTGAGCTAGTATGTGGTCTATTCTGGAGAATGTTCCATGTGCACTTGAGAAGAATGTATATCCTGTTGCTTTTGGATGTAGAGTTCTATAGATGTCTATTAGGTCCATCTGTTCTAGTGTGTTGTTCAGTGCCTGTGTGTCTTTACTTATTTTCTGCCCGGTGGATCTATCCTTTGGGGTGAGTGGTGTGTTGAAGTCTCCTACAATGAATGCATTGCAGTCTATTTCCCTCTTTAGTTCTGTTAGTATTTGCTTCACATATGCTGGTGCTCCTGTATTGGGTGCATATATATTTAGAATGGTTATATCCTCTTGTTGGACTGAGCCCTTTATCATTATGTAGTGGCCTTCTTTATCTCTTGTTACTTTCTTTGTTTTGAAGTCTATTTTGTCTGATATTAGTACTGCAACCCCTGCTTTCTTCTCAGTGTTGTTTGCCTGAAATATGTTTTTCCATCCCTTGACTTTTAGTCTATGCTTATCTTTGGGTTTAAGGTGAGTTTCTTGTAAGCAGCATATAGATGGGTCTTGCTTTTTTATCCATTCTATTACTCTGTGTCTTTTGATTGGTGCATTAAGTCCATTTACATTTAGGGTGACTATTGAGAGATATGTACTTATTGCCATTTCAGGCTTTAGATTCGTGGTTACCAAAGGTTCAAGGTTAGCTTCTTTAGTATCTTACTGCCTAACTTAGCTCGCTTATTGAGCTGTTATATACACTGTCTGGAGATTCTTTTCTTCTCTCCCTTCTTATTCCTCCTCCTCCATTCTTCATATGTTGTGTGTTTTGTTCTGTGCTCTTTTTAGGGGTGCTCCCATCTAGAGCAGTCCCTGTAGGATGCCCTGTAGAGGTGGTTTGTGGGAAGCAAATTCCCTCAGCTTTTGCTTGTCTGGGAATTGTTTAATCCCACCATCATATTTAAATGATAGTTGTGCTGGATACAGTATCCTTGGTTCAAGGCCCTTCTGTTTCATTGCATTAAGTATATCATGCCATTCTCTTCTGGCCTGTAGGGTTTCTGTTGAGAAGTCTGATGTTAGCCTGATTGGTTTTCCTTTATAGGTGACCTTTTTCTCTCTAGCTGCCTTTAAAACTCTTTCCTTGTCCTTGATCCTTGCCATTTTAATTACTATGTGTCTTGGTGTTGTCCTCCTTGGATCCTTTCTGTTGGGGGTTCTGTGTAATTCCATGGTCTGTTCGATTATTTCCTCCCCCAGTTTGGGGAAGTTTTCAGCAATTATTTCTTCAAAGACACTTTCTATCCCTTTTCCTCTTTCTTCCTCTTCTGGTATCCCTATAATACGAATGTTATTCCTTTTGGATTGGTCACATATTTCTCTTAGTGTTGTTTCATTCCTGGAGATCCTTTTATCTCTCTCTATGTCAGCTTCTATACGTTCCTGTTCTCTGGCTTCTATTCCTTCAATGGCCTCTTGCATCTTATCCATTCTGCTTATAAATCCTTCCAGGGATTGTTTCACTTCTGTGATCTCTTTCCTGACATCTGTGATCTCCTTCCGGACTTCATCCCACTGCTCTTGCATTTTTCTCTGCATCTCATCCCACTGCTCTTGCATTTTTCTCTGCATCTCATCCCATTGCTCTTGCATTTTTCTCTGCATCTCTGTCAGCATGTTCATGATTTTTATTTTGAATTCTTTTTCAGGAGGACTAGTTAGGTCTGTCTCCTTCTCAGGTGTTGTCTCTGTGATCTTTGTCTGCCTGTAGTTTTGCCTTTTCATGGTGATAGATATAGTTTGCAGAGCTGGTACAAGTGACCGCTGGAAGAGCTTCCCTTCTTGTTGGTTTGTAGCCTTTTCCTGGGAGAATAGCGACCTCTAGTTGCTTGTGCCGGGCAGCTGTGCGCAGACAGGGCTTCTGCTTCCTGCCCAGTTGCTTTGGGGTTTATCTCCGCTGTTGCTGTGGGCTTGGCCTGGCTGGGGCTGTTCCTCCAAAATGGTGGAGCCCCGTTGGATGGGGAGCAGCCAGGAGGCTATTTATCTCCGTAAGGGGTCTCTGTGCTCCCTGCTGCCCAGGGGGTTAGAGTGCCCAGAGATCCCCATATTCCCTGCCTCTGGTCTAAGTGACCTGTCCTGCCCCTTTAAGACTTCCAAAAAGCACTCTCCAAACCAAAACAACAACAGCAACAATGGGAGAGGGAACAGAAAGAAAGAAAAAAAAAAAAAGGAAAAAACAAGCGATTTTTTTTTTCTTTTTTTGTCCTCAGGTGCCGGTCCCAGGCACCCGCTCACTGGTCCTGCTGCCCTGTCTCCCTAGCACCAGGGTCCCTGTCCTTTCAAGGCTTCCAAAAAGCACCCATCCACCGGTCCCGCAGGGAAGAAACGCTCGATATTCTTTGTCCTCAGGCACTGGTCCCAGGCACCCGCTCACCAGTCCCGCCGCCCTGCCTCCCTAGCACCGGGGTCCCTGTCCCTTTTAGGCTTCCAAAAAGCACTCGCAGAAAAGAGAAAAAAAATAGGGGAAAAACGCGCGATTTCCTCTGTCCTCAAGTGCCGGTCTCAGGCACCCGCCCACCGGTCCCGCAGGGAAAAACGTGGGATATTCTTTGTCCTCAGGCACCGGTCCCAGGCACCCGCTCACCAGTCCCGCCACCCTGCCTCCCTAGCACTGGGGTCCCTGTCCCTTTAAGGCTTCCAAAAAGCGCTTGCCAAAAAAGAGAAAAAAAAAGGGGAAAAACGCACGATTTCCTCTGTCCTCAGGCACCGGTCTCAGGCACCCGCCCGCTGGTCCCGCAGGGAGAAACGCGGGATATTCTTTGTCCTCAGGCGCCGGTCCCAGGCACCTGCTCACCGGTCCCGCCACCCTGCCTCCCTAGCAACGGGGGCCCGTCCCTTTAAGGCTTCCAAAAAGCGCTTGCCAAAAAAAAAAACCGCTCCGGTTTCTTTCCACCCGCCGGGAGCCGGGGGGAGGGGCGCTCGGGTCCCGCTTGGCCGGGGCTTGTATCTTACCCCCTTCACAAGGCGCTGGGTTCTTGCAGGTGTGGATGTGTTCTGGATGTTGTCCTGTGTCCTGTGGTCTCTATTTTAGGAAGATTTTTCTTTGTTATATTTTCATAGCTCTATGTGTTTTTGGGAGGAGATTTCCACTGCTCTACTCACGCCGCCATCCTGGCTCCGCCCCCAGTCTCAGTTATTTTTAATACCATTATTCTTAAAGTTATTTTGAAAGCCATAATGTTATCATGTTATTATATGATGTTTATGGAAATTAGGTTTAAATTACAATTGAAAATTTGGATCAAAGAGTTCTTTTCAATTTTCAAAAAAATGAACAAATTCTAGACAAATAAAACTCACTTTGAACTTTTCTTTTCCCTCCTCTTTTAGCCAGTATGAGCACAAGGAGAAAGTATTGATGTGCATTTTCATATACCACAGGGATTAAAAATGACTGATAAGATTGCTGAGCATGGGTAACCAGAAAGCCTTCCAGAAACAGCATTCATGTTGGACGCTGTATAGTAAATTCCCAGATCTGGCCTCTTTGCCAAGATCCCTATTGCTGGGCTCTCCCCAGATAAACTCCTAAAGGACTTTTGCTTTCAGCAGGATGAAGTGATAAGGGATGGGATTTACCATCCTACCAGAAACAATAAAAAAATCCAAGACAAAACATATAAAACAAGGTTTTATAAAGAACAGTGATTCTTGAGAGACAAGAAACAAATGATGTGAGCCCTGTGGCTGCCTCAGCTTACTGTCTTGAGTTTCCGAGATACAGCACAGGGAGCAACTCCCAGGAGGAGCCCAGCAGGTTTCCTGGGTTGAGAATATGGGGCTGAGAGCCAGGGGAAACCAAGGTGGCTAAAGTTTATGTGGCAGAATATCCAGGAGGAGAGAGCTTCCTGAAGAGAGATCCTGAGGATTGGCAGAAGCCCACCCCACGCCACAAGAGGGTTCAGTTGAAGCTTGATGAGCATGAGCAGGAGAGGAAACCAGAAGAGTTATAAAATAGTGCCCAGAGATCACCTTGTGTTAGGAATAGTGCTTGTTTCCACCAGCCAGACTGGAAAAACTTATGATTTCATAGAGCAAGGAGTAGAATATTCAGGAAGATCTTGCCTCAGTAGTGGGGGAGCACAGCACTGCTCAGATCTGCCTAACAAATCACAAAACCAAGACTCTGAAGGATCAAAGTATTCCCAAGTAACTTGACTATATCTCAGAATAAAGCTCAGAATAGTTAAGGGAACACAAAAGCATCCAACATCCAACTAGGCAAAATTTACACAGTCTGCCCAACAATAAAAGATTACTAGGCATATACGGAAATAGGAAAATGCTTATAATGAGGAGACTAGTCAGTCCATCAAAATAATCCAGAATGGGCACAGATGTTAAAATTAGCAGACAAGGATATTAAAACAGATTTTATAACTATATTCCTTAAGTTTAAGAAGTTATGTAGAGTTATGGAATATCCATGTATCTATATATCTATATCCATATCTAATTTAGCCAGGGTTGTAGAGATAACATTATAATGTCTGAAATGAAACATGTACACAGAATGGATTTAATGGAAAATTAGGCATGGCAGAAAAAATGACTAGTAAACTTGAACACATTCATACAGAAACTATCCAAAATGAGTCACAGAGTGAAAAGAAAAAGAAAAAAAATGAAAAGAGCACGAGTGAACAACGAGACAACTTCGGACAGTATAATATATATGTAATTGGAATTCCTGGAGGAGAGAAGATGAGAAGATTAAAAAATTTGCAGAAAAAAATGACCAGATTTCAATATGATGAAAACTATAAACCTACAAGTCTAAGAAGTTCAATGAACTCCATCCATGAGAAATATCAAAAAATTACACCATGACATAGTGTAATCAAATTGTTCAAACTACTGATGAAGAAAATATCTTAAAAGCAGCCAGAGAAAAATGACATGCTATAAATAAAAAACAGCAGAAAGATACAGATAGCATTAGATTTCTCATCAGAAAAATACAAGTGAGAAGACAATGGGGAACATTTTTAAAGTACTGAAAGAAAAATTTGCCCACCTACAACTCTATATCCAGTGAAAATCTTTCAAAGCCAAGGTAAAATAAAGGTTCCTTCAGATATACAAAAGCTGAAAGCATTCATCACTAGCAAATTCACACTATGAGAAATAATAAGGAAAGTCTTCAAGCCAAAGGAAAATCATACTAGATTGAAATGTGAATCTGCATAAGGAATGTAGAACACCAGAAATGGTAACTACATGACTATATAGGTAAGAATTTCTTCTTCTTATTTAAATCTCTTCAAAAGATAATTGACTGTTTAAACCAAAATAATAATATAGTTCGTGGATTATAACATATATGAGTAAAATATGTGACAACAACAGCACAAAGACAAGAGTGAAGAAATAGAAGTATTAAAGCATTAGGTTGTTATACTATTCATAAAATGGTATAATGTCACTTGAAGGTAAACTGTGATAAACTGAAAAACATTAAAATAACAAAAGAAGGAGTTATGGCTTATAAGCAAATATAGGAGTTAAAGTGGAAGGATAAAAATACTAAGTGAATCCAAAAGAAAGAGAAAAAGAGAGTGACACAAAGAGCAGAAGGGAAAAACAGAAAATAAATGGAAAGGTGATAGGCTTCTGTGTACCATGCCAGCAATCACACTAAACATAAATCTTGGTGGATATTAATTGGGCCTTTGATACAAGGTGTGTATTCTGCTGATGTTGGGTAAAATGATTGTGTTACTAAATCCTTGCTGATTTTCTGTCTAATAGTTTTGTCAACTGCTGAGAGTGGGATGTTGAAGTTTCCAACTGTGTTTGTGGATTAATCTGTTTCTCGGTTTAACTCTATCAGTTTTGACTCACATGTTTTGAGGCTGTGTTGTTTGGTGCATTCACATTTAGGATTGTTGTGACTCCTTGGTGGATTGATCCTTTTACCATTATACAACTATGTATGTATCTTTCAGTGGATAGTGGGGCTTTGGTGTCTCATTGCCAGGATTTTGAGTGATAATTATTTAGTGATCTTTGCTCCCAGTTTTGACCCTGTCTCTCAGATTGTAGACTGAGTTGAAAGGTACAGACCCTGCAAATATAGGGCTTCCAAACTGGTTTAGCTCCCATGTTATGTGAGACTCAAGACTAGGATGGACCAATTGGGTTCATCTTTACCCAGTGCCTAAGGGTGGCCTGAGTGTAGAATAAAGATCCATGGATTATGAGGATCATATAGTCTTGGATGGCTCCTGGAGGCGTCACCTGAAGGCAAGGAGAGGAGAATAAATGTATATTAGTGCAATTATCTCTGCTCTGGTCCTCAAGTACTCTAAAGTTTACCATCATTTATCTGTGAAAATTTACACCATTACTTAATCTCCTTAAGCCACAGCTTTCTCATATATCCAATATATCTTGGATATATGAAGGTCTTTCCCTCTGAAAATCTCTGCATCCCAACAATTATGGGTAGAGAAGAGGAAAGATAACACGAAAAGCCTGTTCCCTGAGGCTCTGCACCTCACTCCCAACGCCTTGGAGTCTGCCAAACTCAAAACAGATTTCACCAGCTTCCTTTCCCCTTGATTTCCAGAGCTGTGTTTATTTTTAGAGAAATATAATCCATGTGTTTTTTATTAATTTACACTTAACTTGACAAAATATTTTTTTCTCAGAGCTTTCTGATGTCTTGGAAACCTTTTCTGCCTTCTTTGTAAGCTCTTTTTTTTTTTTTTTTTTTTTAGCAAAGGGAGTCAGTTGTACTTGCTCCAGTAAACTGAGATTCCTCACCTGGGGGGAAAATGTCCTTGAACTTATTTAAACTCTAAAACCTGGAAGGTTAGACTGGCTCCATCAGCTTTCATCTTCTGAATGTCTGAAGCTTTTTCTATCACAGTGAGGCTTATCAGCTCGGGTGGGACACACCAGCCAGGCCTCAGCCAGCTGGGTGTGCCACAGCTGCCATGGAGCAGCTCTCTGGGTAGGGTCCTGTCTGCCTCCATGTCCGTACTGAGGCTGGTCTTCTGCCTGCGTCGTCTTGTCTGGTGTTTCTGCACACTTGCTGGGGTTAGAGCCTTGCCACAGGCACCTGGCAGGGCTACAGGCTCTCCTGGTTCACTCCTGTGGGTGCCTGGGCACTGTTCTTCATCACCAGCTAGTGACCCATTTCCAGATTGCCCAGCCAAGAATGTTCCCTGCTGAGTCAGACCTAGACTCGACTGCACAGCTCTTAACTTCTTCAGGAGGCTCATCTGTCTCCAGCCATGCCAGGTAAGAGGTGATTCAGGTTTCCTCCGCATTCTGACTTCCAGCTACTATTCTTTTGGAAGTTCTGACTCTGGGAAGGAGTCAGTCCATGAAATCCACCTCTTCTGATTCTTTGGCTCCACATTTCCAGAACTTTAAATGTTGACTCTGTTTTTCAAAGTCCACACGCTCCTCCCCACTGGATGTGCCTCTTGGCTGGTGACAGTGGTGAGATGAATCTTCTCTTTCCTCGCACGGCCAGTTAAACATCCCAGGGCTGGATGCAGATCAGGTAGAGACACAGGTAGAGCTGCTCTCGGGGTTCTCACACTTTGGTATGAACCGGAATCACCTGGAAAGCTGGTGCCCCACTCCAAAGGGTCTGATTCAGTAGCTCTGGAATTTAAGTTTCTAACAGGTTCCCAGGTGATGCTGCTAGTCTGGGGACCACACTTGGAGAAGGACTGTATTTAAGCAAGATAAAGCAGTGAGTGGGAAGAAGAGAAAGGCTTTGGAAGGACTGATGTCATGGTTGCTGACCCTGCCCATATGGACCCTGGAGCACTTCCACAGTAGTACAGCCTTAACAGCTAACAGCTGCCGCCATTCAAGCTGGCTTCCTTAGTCCTCCTGGCCTTGCTCTGAGATGAAGTGAAGGCAAAGGAGAATTGTGTCATCCACAGTGTCACCGCCTCCTGCAAACGGTAGTTCCCTAGTTCGTCTCTGGGGCTCCCCTGCCCCCAAGGCAGTCGAGGCATGCATAAAAGTGAGAGACGGGGAGGCTGATCTGCTGGGGGGAGTTTGTAAAAAAAAAAAAGAAATGAAAGAAAACCAAACAGCTGACTAAATGGCAAAGTTTTGTACTTCCTTTTACTTTATTTTATTTTATTTTATTTTTCAAACTCTCTTAGAAATGTCTTTTCTCTGGATGCTTGTACAGAGTGTATCCTGTGACCACAGCATGGTGAACACTTTCTTTCATTTAAATAACATTATCCTTATTCACATACACAACTGGCATTCTTAAAATCATCTTCTACACGTGTCATTTTCCTTTAGCAGCTTTGCTGAGGTATAATTGATCCAGGCATGCTTTATTTTATTGTCTTTGCTTCATTGCACCTCACAGATATTGTGTTCTTTTATAAATTGGAGGTTTATGGCAACCCTGCCTTTCACAAGTCTATTTTTGCCATTTTTCCAACAGAATTTTCTCACTTCATGTCTCTGTGTCATATTTTAGTAATTCTCATAATATTTCAAAGTTACCATTATCATTATATTGATTATGGTGATCTGTGATCTTTGATGTTACTGTTGTATTTTTTTGTGACACTACAAATTACACTCACATAAGGGAACAAACTTAATAAATGATGTGTGTCCTGACTGCTCCACTGACTGGCCATTCCCTGTCTCTCTCCCTCTCCTTGGGCTTCCCTATTCCCTGAGACACGATAATATTGAAATAAGTCCAATTAACAACCCTACAATGGCCTCCAAGTGTTCAAGTGAGAAGAAGAGCTGCTAGTCTCTCACTTTAAACCAAAGCTAGAAATGATTAGCTTAGTGAAAAAGGCATGTTGAAATCCAAGATGGGCTGAAAGCGAGGCCTTCTGAGCTGCCTAGTTAGCCAACTTGTGAATGCAAAGGGAAAGTTCTTGCAGGAAATTAAAAGTGCTACTTCAGTGAACAAATGCATGATAAGAAAGCACAACAGCCTTATTGCTGGTATGGAGGAAATTTTAGTGGTCTGGACAGAAGATCCAATCAGCCACAACATTCGCTTAAACCAAAGTCTGATCTGGAGCAAGACACTACTTCTCAATAAATCTATGAAGGCTGAAAGAGGTGAGGAAGCTACAGAAGAAAAGTTTGAAGCTGGCAGAGGTGACTTCATGAGGTTTAAGGAAAGAAGCTGTCTCCATTATCATAACAGTGCAGGTGAAGCAGCAAGTGCTGATGTACACTCTGCAGCAGGTTACCCAGATCAAGCTGAGATCATTAATGAAGGTGGCCACACTCAACAGTGGATGTTCAGTGGAGATGAAACAGCCTTCTGTTTGAAGAAGATGCCATCCAGGACTTTCATAGCTACAGTCAGTACCTGGCTTGAAGGCTTCAAAGCTTCGCAGGACAGGCTGACTCTATTGTTAGAGGCTAGTGCAGCTGGTGACTTTAAGTTTGAAGCCATTGCTCAGCAATCATTTAAAAAATTCTAGCATGGTGCTAAATCTACTCTACCTGCACTCTAGCAATGTAACAACAGAGCCCAAATGGCACATCTGTTTACCGCATGGTTTACTTAGTATTTTAAGTCCACTGTTGAGATCTGCTCAGGAAAAAAGATTCCTTTCAAAATATTACTGCTCATTGACAGTGCTTCTGGTCATTCAAGAGCTCTGATGGAGATGAATGAAATTAATATTGTTTAATGCAACATCCATTTTGCAGCCCATGGATCAAAGAGTAAATTCAACTGTCAAGTCTTGTTGTTTAAAAAATATATTTTGTAAGTCTGTAGTTCATAGAGATTATGATTGCTCTGATGGATCTGAGCAAAGTAAATTGAAAACCTCCTGGAAAGGATTTGTCATTCTAGCTGCCACTTAGAGTATCTGTGATTTGGGAGAAGAGTCCAAAATATCAACATTAATAGGAATTTGAAAGAAGTAGATTCCAACCTTCATGGATGGCTTTGATGGATTCAGGACTTCAGCAGAGGAAGTATCTGCAGATGGCGGAAAGAGTATGAGAACTAGAATTAGAAGTGAGCTCGAATATGTGCCTGAACTGTTGCAGTCTTATGATAAAACTGAAGAGATGAGCAGTAGGTTCTTATGGATGAGGAAAGAAAGTGTTTCTTGAGATGGAATCTAGTCTTGGTAATGATGCTGTGAAGATTGTTGAATGACAAGGAATTTAGAATAGTGTATAAACTTAGCTGGTAAAACAATATCACATGCTACAGAGAAATCTTTTGTGAAAGGAAGAGTTGATTGATGCAGCAAACTTACCTGTATTATTTTAAGAAACAGCCACAGCCTCCCAACCTTCAGCAGCCACCACCCTGATCAGTTGGCAACCATCAACACTGAGGCAAGACCCTCCTCTAGCAAAAAGATGATGAATTGTGAAAAGCGCGGCTGATGGTTAGCATTTTTTAGCAATGAAGTATTTTTTAATCTAGGTATGTACATTACTTTTTTGTGCATAATGATATTGCACACTTTAAAGACTATGGTATAGTGTAAACATAACTTATGTATGCACTGGGAAACCAAAAATCTCTTTTGACTTGCTTTATTGCAATATTTTCTTTGTTGTGATGGTCTGGGAACCAACAGACCAGTATCTCTGAGGCATGCCTGTGCATAAAAACACTGTATACAATTTGATAAGTTTGGACATATGCATACATCCATGAAACCATCACCACAATCAAGGTAATAAATAAACATATCCATTACTTCCTCCAAAAATTTCCTCATGCCTCTTTGTGTATGTATGTGTGTGTGTGTGTGTGTGTGTATGTGTCTGTGTGCATTTTAGTCAAAACACATAGTTGAACTCATCATAGAAAAGGGACTGAGGGGAGAGGGGTCATGAAGAATTGTTGTTTAATAGATACAAAGGTTCAATTATAAGTTCTAGAGACCCACTGTACAATATATTAACAACATGTTAACATGCCTTTAGCTAACAATATGGTGCTGTGCACTTAAACATTTGTGGAGGATACATCCTCTTTCCTCTTTGAACTTCACATCCTTTCTTTCGTACTTTTAAGTATGCTTTTAAGGAGAGGCTCATCTCCTCTCCCTGCCCTGGAAAGCAATCCGTGCTGCTGTGCTTGCTTGCTGGGACTGGATCTCTGCATAGGCAGATGCAGCCTGTCTGCCATTTAGCTGGGGGTCCTCCTGCACCTGGGCAGAAGACTGGCCATGCTAATAAAGAATTACAATTTACATGAGAATGACAATGAAAATGTGAAGAGACTGATAGGGTTTGCCCACAGCCAAATCCTTTCTGCCTGAGTACATTTGATTTGAATTCCTCTAGAAACACCGGCTCCACAGTGCTTGGGCAATATTGAAAAGGTCAGCGAAGGCAATGTCAGACATGGTCTGTAGTTGCTGTACAAGTGCTCTGGTGGCGATGCATAACAATATATTACAGTGGCCACGGCTGCCCTGGTGCTCTGAGAGCCTCTCTCTATTTATCTGGTAGCAACAGATCTTTTCCCTTTCTTTCCCTCCTTTTCTCTGCTCCTCTTGAATATCACTATATAGGCAGCTAATAAGTTTTTTCCAAGACACAGTGAGGATAAATGTTTTGATCTGGCTTCTGTGTGCAACTCTCCTCAGAGCATTTGCACATTAAATATAAATCGCAGCAGCTCCAGGGGCTTCCATGCCTGCACACAGCGCTTACCTTGAAGAGACTTTGGCATGACAGAAAGCTTGTGATCTGCTGCTCTGTTTGCCTCAGGCATTTATGTGTTGAGGGTCTGTTCTTCAGGTTTTAAAAGAGTATATCTGTGATGCTTATGGAAGTAAACAGAAGATTTGTAGTCAAGACACTAGGCGGGTTAGGTTTTCTGGAAGCAGATGCCAGGACAAAGTTTGGGATGCAAAGTGTTTATTAGGGATCCTGTGTGGAAGGAAGGGAAAGGAGACAGGATTGGGCTGGGGAAAAAATGAAACTGTGCAGCAGGCCCTGCAAACTTTGGCAAATGTGCTGCAGCTCTGGAATGGCGTTGCCCACCAGCATTCCACGTCAGATGGGAACACCCAGGCCTGTCTGCCCTCACCTCGTTCAGGATCAGGATGGGTTGCCTCTGCGGTGTGGCTGGGAGCAAGTGGCTCTCTGCAAGTGATCTGAGGAGCTGTCTGTGCTCCTCGTTGCTGCGCAGCAAGCAGGGTCCAGGTGGCACCTAACAGCTTCTACAAAGGGGATCTAGATGCCATGTGTCTGGACCTGAGCAAGATGGCTATTCTGTTTTCACTTTCTTTTTCTGTCAAAGAATGGAATTAGGGTGGATGATATGTGAATAAGAAATACATCTTGGGTGTCTTCCCCCAGTTCCTGGCACAGAGCTTCGAAAACTCTTGGAACTTCCTATATCAATTCTCCAGAGAAACAGAGCCAATGGGTAATTATATATATAAATATCTGCTTTGTTTTCAGTTGGGTTACCCAATACCTGGAAGTTTCACTGGCATGTAATTGGTTTAATAATTATTTGCTGCATGAATGAAAGATATTACTCTTTTCCCTTCTTGCATGGTTCCTGGAAGCAGGGCTGGCTGCCCTCTATGTTTCTATATTATCTTATTGAACTTGTGCATTTTACATTGTGTCATACATTGTGTCTGTACGCTCCTCCTTAATGATAGGGTGGATGTCTGTCTACTGTCATTTCCCTGGCATCCCACAGTGGCTGGCACACTGGGGAGGATCATAACATGATTGGTCCCTTGAAGAGCTGTGGTCAAGTGGGACACTGCTTGGCTGACCATCTGTTTTGTGCATTCAAGCCCTGGGGGATTTCATTTAACTTTACGAACATCCACTGAGTTATGTCTGTGGATCAGACACTGGACAGGGATGCAAAAATTAATAAGACAAAGTTTCTGGCCTTGAGTCTAGCAATGGCGACAGTGAAAACAGATCATTCTAATATAATGGTGATGGATGCCATAATACTTGCATTAAGCTGGGGAGGTACAAATCACACAGAAGGCACATTCAGCCCATTCTATGATGGTGATGAAGGCTTCTAAGAGGCCATGGGGCCTGAGGTGGATCTTGAAGCTCTACCAGGTCAAGAAGAAGGTGGAGAAGGAAGGAGCTGTGCAGAAACACACACATTACACGTGAGGAAAACCCATTAGACATGGATGGCAATGTGTGTGAGCAATGGCTGTTGAGTTTTGTAGCAATCTAATGTGTGAGGCAGGGACTGAAGAGTGGTGGGACTGCAGAGAGATTAGGTATGGGCCAGGTCATGGCAGCACTTATGTGTCAAGGAGTTTGAACCTTATTCTGGATTAGGTGGGGAGCCATTGAAAGAAACTGGAAAAGGAGAAGGGAAATTGCAGGTGAAGGACCAACAGACTGTCTTCTCATCTCTGGAAAATCATCTCAGGACAGCGGTTACTGCATGTGGCTCCAGGATGCAGAGCTGGCACCAACAGGCTGAAGGACAAGCGGGACTTTTTAAATGATCGGATCTGTCTGAGGGTTAGCTGCCTGCTAAGAAGGGAAAACCACATCCCTGGAGGTTTTGAAGCACTGGGGTGTCATGGAAACTTTCGTTGGCTTTTCCCAAAGTATATTCAGCAGATCACCCACACATGGTTAATCTGAAGCTTCTTGGGCCCATCCTTAGATCTACTGAATATTTGGGACCAAGGCTCAGAGATCTGCCTTTGAAGGAGCTCCTCGTGACTGTTGAGAATCACAGCTATAGTGGGTACTACCTTGAATAGAGTTGGACCAGATGATCTGGAAGGTTCCTTCCAAACTTTTGGCTTTTACTGTCCTTGGAAGAGTATTTGAGGAGCTGTAACTGGGCGTCTTTAAGGAGAGAGAAAAGTCAGGGTGAATGGGTGACATGGATGAGGTCTGCCGGTCTCATCTTGACAATGTTTTTCATAAGGTCCTTCTCTGTGCAACAAGGCCTTCACTCTTTCTTTCCCTGTCTTAGTCTGTACTGGCTGCCACAACAGAGCACCACAGACTGGATGGCTTATAAATAATAGACATTTATTTCTCACATAATGAAAAGGGCCTCAGAAGTCCAAGGTCAGGGCGCCAGTGTGGTCATGT
The DNA here is from genome assembly GCF_040802235.1 of Manis javanica. NCBI lineage: Eukaryota > Metazoa > Chordata > Mammalia > Pholidota > Manidae > Manis > Manis javanica. Next base: position 38,333,428 of record NC_133165.1, on the reverse strand, counting down.
GAGAGATTTGGCATCTGGAGAGGACCCGCTTCCTGGTTTACAGACCTGTCTTCTCACTGGGTCCTTGCATGGTGGACAGGGGAAGGGCACTGATCCCATTCATGAAATTTCTGCTTTAATGACCTAATCACTTCATGAAGGCCCCACCTGCAAACAGCATCACAATATTGGGGATTAGGTTTCAACATATGAATTTGAGAGACAGAACATTTCATCTAGAGTACTCCCCTTCTTAGGTCTGGGCTATCTAGGTAGTCAGTCTTAAAAAAAAATCTTACCAAATACTGATCTTTGTGCTATTTCATTTCCCCCAAACTATTTCAATCCATCCATGTAATGAGTTCAGCTGGAATGCACCAAAAATTGAATCAGGCTAATTTGGCAGAGCACAAATCAGAGCTTAGGACAGGAGGAAAAGAGCTTCTTCAAACATGATGACCACTCAGCCAACATGGGTTGGTGGAATTAATTCAGCATTAGGGCATGAGTGGATACAATATGCCAGAGACACCACTCACGGTAGTCCTGACCACTTCCAACTCTGGACGCTGAGCGTCAGCAGATTAAATCCTCTGCCCTTCACCTGCCAGGCATCAGGCGTTGCCTGAAGGTTTGGCCATTAGTGCTTTGGGCATTTCCCTTAAATTTCATTGCCTTCTCAGCTGCGGATTGAAGTGATGAGTTTTTCTTATGAAGTCAGGGCATACACCTTATTACAAGAACTTCAAACCTGGTATTCAGTTTGTTAACCCAAATGATACAGCCCCTGAAGTTGTTTAGAAAACATTTTACAAAAATTAAATTACACTCTTGCCATCTTCTTTCCAGTCTCTAGGGAAAATAAAACCAACGTAGTTTAGCAGTCTTTGTGTGTTCATTTTTTGTTGCATTGCTGGATGCTGAAATGGGCTCCAGCTGGGAAGCTGCACTCATTCAATGAGAATTTATTGTTTATTTCATTTTATTTTTGCTGTCTCCATTATTGTATGGTAAACACGCTTCTCCCAGCATTGCTCCAAGACTGGAGAATGCACCATTTAAGTTTCAGAGTCACACCTGCTTTCTATTAGTTGTTGTCCATTATTTTAATTCTCCGCCTATTGTGTGTGTTCTGAAAATGTAAGTAAATCAATGTCTTCATTCAAAAATGAGACTCTGAGTAGCATTTCACTAGTAAGATTTGTATTATCCACATCAAATGTAATGAAGACTTCCAATGAATAACTCTTGATTATCAGGTGCACACATCCTAGGAATCCAAGAAGTGGAATAATTAGGAGCAACAAGAAGGTTTCCAAACCACAGATTTCACAGAGCAACCATGCTAAGTGATTGGGTAAAAGAAAGAGGATGCTTCAAAAGTGCTTTCTGGAGAGTGAATGTGAATGAAGCATTTAATGGAAAATAATCAGACAACATGCTTTTGACAGCAAGGGAGCAGAAGGGAGAGAGCAGAGTGCTCCCGTAACGGTCAAGAGACTCTGGGTCCAGTCCCATCTCTGAGAGTAACTGGTATGATGGGGTGAGCCACTGCCCCTTCTGGAGCCCTTCCTCCCTGACATTTCTTTCCTGTAAAAATGAGAGTCCCATTTGCCCATTTCACAAAAAAGAAAACATCTGCAAAAAATGCCAAACCATTGAAAGAGAGTAATAGCATTCATGCAGTCCCACATCTATCTATATTAGTATGACATTCATTTCTTTATATTAGAAATTTTAACTAAGCTGTGTCTATGAGACAAGCAGCTAGTTTTCTTCTTTTCTCCTAATTCCCACTGGAGCAAACAGTAAGCAGCCATGCAGTTATTCTCTACCAGGCTCCTCATCTGAATTACAGAACACAGAAACCGATCAGAGTGATTACTTTCTCCATTCTTCCAAGAGCAGGAGGACTAGGAGATCAGAAGGTGCTTACTGTGTTGCACACACTGGATGCCTCAGAACATCAAGGATTAATTTTCTCTTGGAACCGAGGCTGAGAATTCCACAAGTTCTTCAGCAAATGCTAAAATATACCTGTGAAGTTTTTAACCTTTTCAGCATATAAACCAGAACTTCTCAACGTTTCTCATGTGATAGCAAGCATAAACAGTGACGGGAAACAGGGTACACTGTGGCCAGAGGCCATGGGTCCATGAGCAGCATGGATCCCAGGTCCTATCCAGCTGCCCAAGGGACATGACATAAATATTTCGGCACACTGACGACCCTTATGCAGGAAGCCAGGCGTTCAGGTGCGTAGGCTAGGAAGCTCTGTTGTAGACTGAAAATGGGTCATCACATTCAAAAGAGAAAGTCTAGATTTCCCTGGAAAACAGGGACGGAATGATCAGGAAAGTTAAAACTGAGCCATTTGATGCGCTGTGACCTCTTTCTATGGCTCTGCTTTGGGGCACTTTGGTCTGCTCCTGCCCTCAGGTCAAAAGTCACCCAAGACCCAGGTGAATATTTTCTACTTGGACCTGGTTCCCCTACAGTCAACAGGATGACTAGGAGACATGTCTGCTCCTTGCAGCCTTACAGGATTAGGGTTGCTTTCCCCAGAGAGTATTGTTCTCTGGAGGCAAAATCAACTGTCAGTGTTTTCCCCCTTCATATTGGTGGGAGCCATATCATAGTTCCAAGCCTTTCTCTTACTCTTAAAAGGATTATAATTTCATCAAATCCAAGGTCTGGAATTCCCAAGTGTTAGTGTGGGAGTCTCTTGACTATTCATCTAACTGCTGCAATGAGGGGTGTATCAGCCCAACTTCTCTCATTTTTGCCTTGTTCATGAAAAGCTCAGTCTTTTGATTCATTAAAGCCTCTCTATTTTAAGCCCAAGATGATTCATTAACCGGTGGCAGAATCAAGATGAGAACACAGATTTTTCTGATTTGTAATACAGGGCTCTTTCCATTGTATAATCCACCTCTTCAGAGGATGGCTTCCATGGTGGTATATTCATACCAGGGAGTAGGAATGTGAACATGAACTTTAAGTGTGTGTGTGTATGTGTGTGTGTGTGAGCAAGTGTGTGTATGTGAGGTCATAGTGGTTGATTCCATTGAGTGCTGAATATTGAAAAGGTAAAAAGATAATCTTCAAATACATGGAAATCCTGCCTATTCTTTCCCAAGAAAGAATACTGTGATAGAGTCACTCATCATTCAGATTATTCACCCCTCCTTGTATTAGGATGACGTTTATGGGTTTTGCCTTTTACCTTTGCAGCAGCTCTCACTATAGAGAGCATGGAATATCTTTCCCTGTACTATTAATGTTGTGTTTAGCCATGTGACTTGCTTTGGCTAATGGAACATAGGCAGAATTTACAATGGGACAGTTCCAGGCCAAGGCCTTAAGAGGTCTTGTATGTTTCTTCTCCTTCCCTGTGCTCTAGTGATGTGCACTGTAAGGATTTTCCACAGGTAGCTGCAGCCCCATCCACCTGGACCCCAGAAAGAGGACACACTGGGTAGATATCAGTCCAACCCGTAGCCCGGGAAAGAGCCATCTGGTTGTGAACAGCCTAAATCAGTGAATTAATAGTCTATCTGCAGAATCCTAAGTGTGAGAAAAATGTCCATTGTTATAAGCTACTGAGTTTTGGGGTGGTTTGTTATATTGCTTTATTGCAGCAATAGCTGATTCCTACAAACATGGTGCTAAATTTAGTACTTGCCAAATATCTTATTTTAGGTTATCAAGGAGAAAATTTTATTTTTTTCAGTGTAGACTAACGTTTTGTTTATACCTTAAGGAAAAAGAAAACGTGTGCCTGTCCCACAGTCTTTGAATACTAGAACATCTTTCTTTGGTATACGAGGAGGGGGAAGTGAGGAAATTGCAAACCACCTTCCCAGGCAGGCCTTTGCTGAGCGAGACACTGGCGGGGAAGAGAAGTGTTAGTTTGTGGGAAGGATGCTCCACTGTCCTCTCTTTGTCAGAGCAAGGACATGGTGTTAAATGTGGCTAAGGAATGTTTTCCACAAAATGCTGGATCCAGAAACCTATACGTTTTAGGTTGAGAAAGATTGGTCAGAGTTCTGGGCCTGCAAAAGCCTGTCTGATTTATTCTTCTAGTACTTATTCCACTGATTCCTTCCCTGAAGCCATAAACATGACTGACTGTCCCACATTCTACAAATCACCTATTAGGATCCCATGCTCACTTCTGGTCACCGTCCTGATCTCTTACCTCTTTCTTGTGGTCAAACTTCTAGAAATGGTGGTTTGGACATACTGTCTCCCCCTCTTCACCTCTACTTGCTCTTCAGCTCATTGCGGCAAGGCCTCAATCTCCTCTTGACCCTATGATGGGCGGAGCTCTTTTAAAGGCGGTCAGTGGCCTCTACATCTCCCAGAGTGCCAGCTTTCATATGACTGTTCCGGGGGTTGGGGGAGGGTGGTTTGAAACTCTTCATCACAGCTTCCTCTTTGATTTTTTTTTCCCCTATTGATTCTCAGTCAATTTTGAGTCGCATCTGTCTTTGAGTTTCTCATGAAATGTGTGGATCCTTTATCCATAAAGGAGAACTTACTAACAAACAAAAATTTGAATACTATTTCAAGGGAAATATTTATTGTCAAGAATCTTTTGATCTTCTGCGCCAGCTAACTCCTGCCTATATTTGTTCTCTGTCTCCTTCATCAGGCTTATCTCTTACATACAGCTTTATTCAGGGACCAGACCACTTGCAACTTCTTTTTTTATTCTATAAACCCTACCTGTGTGACTCCTTCCACTGTCAGGCCCTTGTGATGAACGCTCCACACCCACATTTGTTTTTATTCCTTGCCCAGAATGAAACACCTCATCTGCTTGGTGTCTCTATCCTATATGAAAGGCCTTATGTTATCTGGGGCTAACCACTTCTTCCCTTCTCCCCTCTGGATTTTCTAATTCCCTACAGTGCCCCACAGATATAATCTCTTTGCTCTTGTGCTTATTACTGCTGCTCCTTCTTTACTTCCCAGACTCATTTTATTGAGTTCTTTAAGGAAACTTGAATGCCATGCCCATTCGGAGGAAGTACCCCTTTCTATGCAATCAGGTGTTCTGTGCATATTTGTCATTAGGTACTCATGATGGACTGAGGGGTGAATAAGTGGTGAGGAGGTGGATTCAGCATGTACAAATTAGTGTTTCTAGGAGATGAGCATAATATCTCTGTCTTCCTCAATAGGCAGTGACCTCCTTGAAGGCTACTTGCACTTCTTTTCATCTTTGTAAACTCAGCTGCGAGGCAAGTGAAATTGAGTCAAGGATATACCATTTTTACTGCTAGAACAAACTTCACCTGATGCCAGACCTCTGTGTGGACTTCTCAGTTGTGTGAGCTGATATACATTCTCTGTATTGTTTGAGCAATGTTTTGGGTGAATTTCAATTGGCAGCATCCTAGCAGATACTGTATTTCAGCACCAGGCTCTTGCCATCTGAACTCTACCCCTTCTATACTGGGCTTGACTTTGTTTCCCTTATATTAACAATGAGATGTTTAGCATTATTACGGTTTGCTGGGCTGATGGCTAGAAAGGACACATTCCACATCTGAAAGTGGAAATTCCGTAAACATATGGGTCTTGTTTACTGGCTGATGTTATAAATTACCTTATTTTCTCCCTCTGCCCCCAATTTAATCAAAAACATTTAAGCAGGTAATCCTTTAAAGAAAAACAGTGTAACTATTAATTAAAGAATAAGTAAAAGTTCTAAATGGGCATACAAGACAATAAAAAGTTTGGATACCGATCTAAAAACTATTTAGAAAAGAAAGGGAATAATGTAGCTGGGCATTTTGGCAACTGAGGGCTGCATTCAGCAAAGCAATGGGCTCATCTATGGAAGAGAAAGGGACTGGCTCCAGTCTGTCCCTAGTCTTAGTGTTGCACTAACCTGGGTGACTTGAGGGATGCTCCATCCTCTCCTGGGCCTCTATTCTGTGAAACAAATGAAGAGAATCAGATGATCTCCCAGGTCCTTTCTGGCTCTAAAGCTTCATGATGTATGGTGGTTTGAATTCAATTGATTATTTTCCAGACTGCTGTGTACGTCGGCTCAGCCCGAGCTCTCCCTGCTCAGCCTTTCTGACAGTGATAAGTTGCAAAGTCATATAGAAGGGAGTTTTCTGTCCTCAATTTCAGAGACATATCTGGCTCTATTACTTGGGGTAACTCAATTCAATTCACATTTGATTCAATGTTGACTGAATACTTACTTCAGCCAAATTATAAAGGAGTCTCCTGGCTTCCCTGGTGAACCTTGGGAAGCCTGATGATTTTCCACTTTCTCTCCTTCAATCAGCAAGCAGTTATTGATTGTCTACGGTAGCCTAGATATTGAGCATTAAAGATAAATCAAATGAGATCTCTGTCTTTTGAGGGTGTACCAAATAGTGCTTTAAATAAAAGCAGGCTCTTGAATCAGACTTACCTGGGTTAAATTCCTGCCTCTCCTATTTGCTAAGTGGATGACTTGGGTAAAATAACTCCACTTATCTAATTGTTTTCTGACTTTGTATAAGTAAGGTGCAGTGATATCTATTTTATAAGATGTGTGTAAAGACTCCATGTATAAAGGCTAGCATACAATAGGTGCTCAATGTAGAGACAGTTTAGTTGCTCATGTGTTCTAAAACATGTAAGAATTCCAAGAGTTGATTTAAAGTTTATGTAAAAATGCTAGTTTTTAGTTAATTTAGCTTTTAGTTAATTTATGGGAAGATGATATTTACCTAAGTTATGGGAAGATGACTGGGCTCGGATATGAGGTGGGGTCTTGCGTAAAGGAAAAGGGCTGAAATTAGATTCTAGACTGGAGAGATGATAAGACAAAGGTTGGCAGTGTGGGTAACATTGTGAAGTAGTTAAGCACCTGTGAGAATAAAGAGTGAATCTCTAGCATCACTTGGAGATAAGATGGGAATATAGAATACAGCCAGAATCTCAAGAGCTCTGAATGCCATGACAAAGAATTCTGTCAACAGGGGGCCACTGAAGATTTTTAAAAGAAGTGACGCTTCTGGTTTAGGATTGCTATCTTGGCAAAAGAGCAGGTCTGAGAGCCATGGGCAGTCAGGAAATTAATAAATTATTTCAGATGAGATATCACAAAAACTGAACCCAAGTTACTAAACAGTGGGAATGGAGTATGAGGGGGGAAATTGTGAGATATTTTAGAGGTAGGGATGATAACTTTTGGTCATCTACTGAAAGGAGGAGATGAAAGAAGAAGTGAAAATGATTCTGAGGTGTTTAACTTGGGCAACATGGTGAACGGTGAGATCATCAACTGAGAAAGGGGATTCCGGATGCCTGGTGTGTTGTATGAATATGGAGAAAGATAAAGTTTTTTATTTGACCTGAAAGTACTTGTGAAACTCCTTCCTTCCTTCTTTGTTTTTTCCTTCTAGGCTTTCTCCTTTCCTGTGGCTCAGTAAATGTTTAACACATCCTGTAAGTCATGCCAGGAGCTGAGTATATACATCGCAGAATAAAACAGACTTGGGAATTATTGCCTTGGGAGCTTATAATTTAGTTGGGGAGAAAGCCATGTGGTACCATGAGGAAACAAGCAGGGAACCAATTTAGTGAACTGAGACAGTGGCATTTATGCCAGGGCCTCAAGGCAGAGGAAGCTAGCCCCATGGGGAGGAAGGAGTGGAGCCTTCTGGGCAGGGGAACCAGCACAGGCCAAGCCTGAGTGTCCCAGGAAGGGGAAGGAATGGAGGGCAGCAGGTGGATAGCTGGTGAAGAGCATGGAATGAGGCCAGGAAAGAAGAGTAGGGACAGAGTATGCTGCAGTTTATAGGCTGCCCTGAGAGTGGGATGCAAACAGAAGTATTTAAGCATGGACATGACACTACCAGATGGAAATTCTAAAAGAAAATTCTGTGTGCTATGTGGGGAAAAAGTGCAACTGGGGACACTGATTCAAAGGTCATTCCTTTCTAGAGATATTAGTGGCTAATAAGGGTGGTGGCAAACAGTGGAGCTGGACAAGGTTTGAAATGTATTTTGGAGATGGTACTCACATGACTTCATCATGATGTGGATCTGGGCGGGCGTCAGGAAGAGAAGGAATCAATGTCGACCCCTGGATTTCTGGCTGAGCAGCTTGTAACTGGCTCCATTCCTTTACTGTGATGAAGGTAAAGAAGGGACAAGAGAAAATTAAGGATATGGGTTTAAACATGATATGTTTGAGTTACCTATGAGACATTGAGAGGCTGGGCCACATAGGCCACTGGGCATACCCATATGGAGCGCTAAGAAGAGGTCTGTGCTGACTGTAAGATTCGAGGAGCATCAGCAATCACTCGTTTAACAGTATTTACTGAGCATTTACTATTACCTAATAGACGCTGGGAATAAATTAGTCTGTAAGACAGACAAGGCACCTGCCCTCAGCAGTTTATATTCTAGCAATGGAGAAATGGAGATAGACAACAAATAAATAAATAAACAAAATAATGACTGAATTTAATAAGTGATAAGATAGAATGAGCATGGGAAGCTGTGCAGCCCTTTTAAAGAGGGTAGGCCTTTCCACAGAGGTGATATTTGAAGCCTGGACATGAAGGTTTGGGAGAGGAACATTGCAGGATGAGGGAACTGGGGAAGGGCTTGGCATGCTCGAGGGACTCTAGGAAGCTCTGAATCAGGAGGGCTGGGAGCACAGGAACAGCCCTGAGCTGAACATTGGTGGCCTCCAACATTTACATCAGTGGGAAGGAGAAGACCAGGTAGCTAGCTGATGCCTAGCAGGCACTGGAACTCCAAGCTGGAAATGGGGGATTGGTTTGTGCTAGAAATAGGGATTTGGGAGTCATAAATGCAGATGTAGCACTGAAGTTGATGGGGAGATAGAAACTCTTACCTTTGTAGGGTGCATGGAGCAGAAAGAGAAGAGAACCAAGCACAGAACTTTGGGAGAGACCGACAAATCCCAGAAGAGGCCTGGGATGAACAGTGTGAGGGGCAGGGAGGAGGGAGCGAAGAGGCAGACTGGTGGGAAAGGACCATATTAAGAAGAACATGGCATCAGGGAAATGCAAATGAAAACCACAGTGAGATACCACCTCACACCAGTTAGGATGGCCAACATCGACAAGACAAGGAACAACAAATGCTGGCAAAGATGTGGAGAAAAGGGGAACCCTCCTACACTGCTAGTGGGAATGTAAACTAGTTCAACCATTGTGGAAAGCAGTATGGAGGTTCCTCAAAAAACTAAAAATAGAAATACCATTTGACCCAGGAATTCCACTCCTAGGAATTTACCCAAAGAAAACAAGATCCCTGATTCAAAAAGACATATGTACCCCTATGATTATCATGGCACTATTTACAATAGCCAAGTCATGGAAGTAACCTAAATGTTCATCAGTAGATGAATGAATAAAGAAGAGGTGGTACATATACACAATGGAATATTCAGCCATAAGAAGAAAACAAATCCTACCATTTGCAACAACATGGATGGAGCTGGAGGCTATTATTCTCAGTGAAATAAGCCAGGTGGAGAAAGACAAGTACCAAATGATTTCCCTCATTTATGGAATATAACAACAAAGCAAAACTGAAGGAACAAAACAGCAGCAGACTCACAGACTCCAAGAAAGACTAGCGGTTACCAAAGGGAACAGTGGGGGAGGATGGGTGGGGAGAGAGGGAGACGGAGATTGAGGGGTATTACAATTGGCACACATGGTATGTGTGTGGGTCATGTGGAAGACAGTGTAGCACAGAGAAGGCAAACAGTGAATCTGTGGCATCTTACTATGCTGACGGACAGTGACTGCAAGGGGGTGTCAGGGGAGGGACTTGATAGTATGGGTGAATGTAGTAACCATGATGTTTTTTATAAGAATGTATATCAATGATACCTCTATAAAAAAAAAATCTTGAGGCAAACAAAAAAAGGAAATGGCCGTTCTTCTCTGAGTAGCTCAGAGGTCAAGCAAAGGGCAGGTGGAACACGGATCTGTTCCAAATGTACTGGACCCACTAGAGGAAAGGGGATTGCAGGGGGCTGGTGTGAGCGCAGAAGGTAATAGATTCAGCAAACAGGAACTATTTTAAATTGTTCACAGTGAAAGAGAAGATGAACTGATAACTGTTTGTGAAGGAGAAAGAATTATGGGGAGTTGCCTTGTTTTTAAGAATTCCTGCCATTCCTTAGAATGGGCTCTGTGCCCAATCTGGACTTGAGTGTTGAGGTAGCAAGTTTTCTTGTCTTGTCAGAACTTCAGGCTGTTGAAGCTGAGAAAGGCATTCTGCGTTTGGCCACAAACCCTTTCTTTTGGCTCATGTGAAGAACAAGCCAATAGACTGGGCAGACACGCCTGTTGCTTTGACCCAGCAGGACGCTAACCCTTAAACCACATTTGCTCTAAGCTGCCTGGCAGGTCCCATCATAACTTGCTTGATTTCCAAGTCACATGCCAGCTATTTCCTCTCAGAGTTTCACATGGAGTAGGCACACCACAAACAGTTGTGATTTGGTTGAATGGATGCAAAGAACTTTGAGGTTCCCACGAATGAGCCGGCACTGTCTCATCACGTGATACGGGATGTACACTAACGTTATGTCCTATGTGTGGCGCAGAGTATCCCCACTGGAGAGCCTCAATCTAGGATTCACATGCATCTGACGGCTCTTTTCAAGCATGAGGGATTTCCTTCTCACTCTTCTAATTGCATTTAAAAGCAGATAATGCTTTACAAAGTCAAATAATATCACGTAGCAGATACTGGGGAAGTAGAAATACATGTAGCCAGTGTGTGCATGCCTCCTCTGAGATTCAAGATGTCAAACTGTGTTACTGTGGTTATTGCTTTACAGTATTTCAAATCCCGTTACATCGTATCATGCCACTCTGGAATATGAAGTGAGCCCCAAACTGTCGGATAATGGGCAAACACAAGGGTTGCCTGACAGTATGAATTATCTTTGAGTGGTCTGGCATAAAGTAATCACACCACTCTTTAGGAAGAAAGAGGAAAAAAAAAAAGAGAGCTAGACACTCTGGACTGAGCAACAGTGTAATCAGATTCACTGACCCACTCCAGCAGCCACCAGCAGGCTGGCTGGTTCGGCGCCCCTGTCACGCTCTGCAAGCCACCCCAGGCACGCCTGAACCTGAAGATAGAGAAGCTGTAGCAATCAAGGTCTCTCCCGATTAATGGAGCTGTTGCTCATCCAGCAAGGGAAATTAGTGACAGGTGGAAATGACCATTTACTTCACCCTGCAAGGCTACACTTTCTCAACAGGCTTGTAGCAGCCTGATTCACTGACCCTGTCATGCCATCATAGAAAAGAGGCACCACTTTCTGGGGACAGTATAATTCAGAGCTTGGAGGATGTGGCTTTATTTTACAAATGGGTGTTTCATAAACTGTGTGTGTGTGTGTGTGTGTGTGTGTGTGTGTGTGTGTGTGTGCACGCTTTTTGTTTTTAATTCCTTTGATAATCTGAATTTGCATCTCTATTAAAACTGCAAATAATGGTTTTGGAACCTGGGCTGCAATGACAACTGTGATGGCAGAGACTTGGGAGAAAATGTCCAGAGAGGTAACAGCGGGAGTTGATCATTTCCCAGGAAGCCTGCTCCTCAGTCAGGGGTAGAACAAGGGTCATGCAGCCAAGTCAAAGCAGGAGGGACATTCTGAAGACAGACTGAGGCCAACTAACAGTGTGAAGAACCAGTATTTTTACTGAGAAGCTGCAATTGGGGCTGGGACATTACCAAGCACAGCGGTGAGGCTGCAGCCTGGGGAAGGTCAGCAAGGTCACTCTGAGGGTCAGAATAAAAGTGGGGCTCATGGGTAAGTGAAAAGTTGAGATCCCACTCCGGCTTTCCTCTCCACTTGTTTCAAAAACTTCCTGACTTGTGTTCTGTGATCTAGCAGGTGGGTTGCCTCTCTGCTCTCATCCTTCCCCAACATGCTATTAGTTTCCTTAAGATGTGTCCTCCATCGTCCTCCTCAAATACCCAAATTAGAGACTTTCTTGATTTCTTGGCCCACCCTGGTCTCTCTGTTTGGTGAGCTCCTGTTGTGAACAGCTTTTGACTTCATCATCATTTCTTGGAAGTTTGAGTCAACTCCCAAGTGTCCTGGGGGACCCTTCTGAGGTTCTGGAGCCACTGGACTCAGCCTCTTTTTGAAAATCAAGCTACCAAAGCCAGAACAACCAAAGGCACAGGCAAGCTCTCATCCAAACAAGCAGCCAGTTTTGGGGGGAAAGATAAGGGAATGGTCAGAGAATCATGGAGGACCCACCCAGAGGCTTCCAGAACTGTGTCTCAGATTCTGCCTTGGGGTAGAAGGTGGCAGAGAGAATGCATCAAAGTTCAGAGACTCACCTCCCAGCAGTGGGATTTTTCTTGCTCTGTATGCAGCCTGTGTGACTTCCCTTCCCTGACCCTGGTTCCTGAGTGCTCTTGGCCACTGAACTTATGAGCCCCTGAGGCTTACTCCTGCGTGGAGTAAGGGAATGAGGATGCCAAAAGGTCTGCCTGGGCACCTTCCCCAGGGATGATGGCCCATAGCACACTTCTGGGTCCCCAAGGGATGTGTCTCAGGGATTTTCTCGTTTGTTTAGGGGAAACCTACTTCAACTGCCTAAGAAGTAACTCCCTTGGTGATTGAAAAGCCACCCCACAGAAGGCCTGACATTATGGGTTCTTCACCTTCCCCCTGCCCTGGCCTCATGGCATGGTTTCTGATGCTGGTTTTGAATTAGCTCTTTTCAAACTCATCCCAAAAAAGAACCAGAACCAAGCAGAGATCTATCATCTCCTTGTCATCTGCCTGCCTACTGGGATTAGCTCAAGCAGTTGTGGCAAGTGGCAGGTCCACGACCTGTCTGGCAGGCCAGCAGGCTGAAGGTGTGGCTAAGTATTGACACAGTCTTAAGGCAGCATCCCTTCTACTTTTAGGAACCTCAGCCTTCTGTTCTTAAGACCTTCAACTGACTGGATGAGCCCATGATTTACAGAGGGCAATCTGCTTTACTCAGAGTTTACTGATTTAAATGTTAATCACATGTAAAAATACCTTTGCAGCAGCGTCTAGTCTGGTGTTTGACCAAATAGCTGGGCACCAGAAGCCTAACCACACTGCCATGTAAAATTAATCATCACAGAAGGGAAAGGCCGTATTGGGTGGAAGCTTAAAAAAATGGAGCAAAGAAACAGGTTATTTATTCTTCCTCTTATGACTCATGATTAACATCACTTCCTTGGAAAGGCATTCCCTGGAAGTTCTGTACCCTGTCTCCCCAAGGATGGGTGAGGTGCCTCTTCCCTGTAACCTGTTTATGCCTGTGGTTTCCCCCTTTTTCATGCTGCAATGCAATAATGTATTTACTAATCTAGCACCCCTGTTAATGGGGGAACATTCACCATGCAAGTTTTTGAAGAGCTTTGAAGAAGGAAAACTGGTTCCATGGAGATATGTAAGTTAGTCTTCCTCACTTCTCAGAAACAATACCCTCAATATATACTTTTATCTGTGTGCACTTTCTTCCACTCCTATGGCAGATAAGCTTAAAATACCTCTCAATTGCATTTTGCTATTTAAACTCTTTTGTTAGACAACCACTCATGGGTGGACTGACTAGGACAGTTGTAGAAGAAGGTGAGCATTTCCCAAGTCCTCCCTTTAGGGGGTTGGACTTGGCTGTCACGTAAGTTAAGCAAGCCAGCCTGGAGGCTCTACGCCTACAGACCAACAGGCAGATGAATGGGGCCTGCAAAGTTCTCAGGCATTTGGATTTGATAAAGAGATAGAGTTTCAGAGAAATTCTAGATAAGTGGGTTCAAGACAAGATCTTGCTGTGGTTAAAACTCCTATGAGCAGTCAATATGTACAAAGGGTGTACTTGAAGCTGAATACAGAAGACAGGGTTTGGGGTAGGGGTTGAGTAGAAATGGGTACAAAATACAAGGAAAGCAAGGATCTAAGACAAGTGCTGGGAACAAAACATTTATCCTGCCAGCCATAACTCATGGAATGGGAACTTGGTGTAACTCTGGGGGGAAAATATTTTCTCAGCCCAGGGCAAAATACCTTTGAAACTGAAATCAAAGGGAGAAATAAAGTGGGAGACACCTGTTTATTGCCTACAAGCAGATGTTCACTGCTGCTTGCCCATGTCTTTCCTGACCAGGCTGCAAAAAGAGACCCCACCCAACCTCTCCAGTCCAGATATGCTCTCCTCCCTCTTGTAATCACCTACTGATATGGAGATGGACTACTTCTCTTCACCCCTTGGAAACACCTATTGATATGGAGATGCACTAAGGCCAGGTGAGGTATTATGGAAATATTGCAATTTTACCCACACTTGGTTACATAAAGCTATCAGATCAAGTGTGCAGATGTGAGATGTTTTCTCCTTCATGTATCTTTCCCTGAGTTAAGTGATTCATGGAAAAAAAATCAGTGATGACATTCAGTGAAATACTTGTTTTGACTCATTGAAAGTGTTTAGATACGGACTTTCAGGCCTTCTTATTTGTTATAGACTTTCTTTGTAACCTTGACATAAGAAACATTCTTATCTATGTATTTAATATTTAATAAGAACAACATAAGAAAAGAAATAATGAACTCTAAGAGGAGAAGGAAATCAAATTGCTTCCTATTTTCCTATCATTGATTGGTTCATGGACTTTTGTATATTGATACCTCAGAAATGGATAGTGATCTTGTATCTTCACCCCAAATTCATCTCTGTGGAAGTTAGGAGTTCTGGAATGCTTGTATTGAAACAGAAATGGGGAAGAATGCAAAGAGCATAGGTGCCTAAGAAGAAAGGAGGCAAGGAAAAGATAGGGAGGGGAGTGCAGACATGTAGATCTGGGCAATAATGGAGCTAAACTCAACCTGAATGCCTTAGGAAAACTATGTCTAACAGGATTAGTTATTAGTTTTCCTGGCTCAAACTCTATACATTGACTTTCTAAGACTTTGAATCCGCAAAGAGGGTCTGTTTTTCTTAATAGGAGTTTTTAATAGCAGTTAGGGACTGCAAATGCCCTTACCTTCTTTGTTGATGCATCAGAAAGCTGTGTGCTTCTCTTCCTTTGCTGCCAGGTCTACCTGGGCCTTCAGTGAAGGAGTTATAGAATTATGGATTCTTAGTTATTTCTCTGATGTCTCACTGTTGGATGTCATATCTGAAGATGTGGCTGAGTGTGGTTTAAATGCATGTACCTGAGGCGGCCTGAGTAGATCAGAATATGAAAGTACATCCCCCCTGTTAGATAGTTACCAGTCAACTAACTAATCTAAGGACTATTTATTGAATGGCTGCACTGCACCAGCATAAACAGTGGCACGTGCTGGGAAGAATTCCAGGCTGACAGTCAGAGCAAGGTAGAGGTGTGCTGACAGTCAGTCGGTGGCAGTCCAGGGAAGCGGGCTGTGTCTGTGTGCACAGCACCACAGACCAGGGCTGCCCTAGTCAGGAAGACAGTGAGAGTGTGTCCAGATTTTGGGGATGGACAGAAACTGAGGTAGAGAGAGTAAGCAGCAGAGGAATCTGTAAGAAGGTAGTAGGCCCTTAGACACTGTTCTGGGTTGAACTGAGGTGTGTCCACCTCAAATTTATATGTTGAAGTCCTCACTTTCAGTACCTCAAAATGCCACCTTATTTAGGAATAAGGTGTTGCAAATGTAGTTAAGATGAGGTCATATTAAAGTAGAGTGGGCTCCCAATCCACTATGACTGGTGTCTTTATAAAAATAGGGAAATTTGGCCACAGGTGCCATGTGAATATCAAGGCAAACATTTAGAAGAAAAGGAATCTCAAAGATTGACAGTGCACTGCCAGAAACTGGGAGAAAAACGAACAGATTCTTCCTCACAGTCTTCAAAAGGAATAAAACCTGCTGACACCTTGGTCTTGGACTTATAACCTCCAGAACTATGAGACAATAAATGTCTGTTCTTTAAACCACCCAGTTTGTGGTACTTTATTATGTCAGGCTTAGAAAACTAATGAAGGCATCAAGCCACTCAATTGCTGCCTCTGAAACAGGGCAGTCTGGAGAGAGCGTTAAGAGGCTGGTGCTTTGGGGTATGTGTGCTGAGTCCTGGAGAGATGAACATAGGGTAGCTGGGTCTCTGGGAAGGAATGAATTTCATATGCAGCCAGTAGGGTCAGTGTTCTGCCCAGGTTCCCTTTGCTGGCTCTGTGTGACTTTCTCTAGGTTTTGCCTGCTTCCATCTAACTGTTCACACCCTGCAACCTTCCTCAGCCTATTATCCTGGGATACCAGATGCACCAGACTAGAAAGTGTCTGGAAGTTTACATTCTCTCACAGAAGACAATTGTAATTCTCCTTTTGGAAGCCCAGAAATGCAGTCAGAGGGTGTTTTCCTTTCTACACAGACCTCTGTCTATCTAGTTCTAAATGTACAGGCACACCTTGGAGATACTGAGGGTTCAGTTCCAGAGCACCACAATAAAACAACTATTATAATAAAATGAGTCAAATGAATTTTTTTGTTTCCTAGTGTATATAACTTATTTTTACATTAAACTGCAGTCTATTAAATGTGCAATAAATAACATTATGTCTGAAAATGTATATGCCTTAATTGAAAATACTTTGTTGCTAAAAATGCTAAAACCATCATCTGAACTCTCAGCAAGTCATCATTTTTTAGCTGGGGGAGGGTCTTGCCTCTGTGTTGATGGCTGCTGACTGATCAGGCGGTGGCTTGGAAACTGTGGTGGCTGTGGCAATTTCTTAAAATAATAACAATGAAATTTGTTCCATTGATTGACTCTCCCTTTCATGACCAAATTCTCTTTAGCATGCAAATGCTGTTTGATAGCATTTTATTCACAGAACTACTTTCAAAATTGGAGTTAATTCTCTCAAAACTTGTTGCTGCTTTATCAACTAAGTTTATGTAATATTGTAAATCTTTAATGGTCATTTCAACAATCTTCACAGTATTTTCACTAGGAGAAGATTCTATCTCAAGATTTCACTTTCTTTGCTTATCTGTAAGAAACATCCCCCATCCATTCAAGTTTCATCATGAAATTGCAGCAATTCAGGTATATCTTCAAGTTCCACTTCTAATTCTCTTACTATTTCCACCACATCTGCAGATACTTCCTTCACTGAAGTCTTGAATCCGTCAAAGTCATCCATGAGGGTTGGAATCCACTTCTTCCAAACTCTTGTTAATGTTCATATTTTGACCTTTGCTCCTGAATTACAGATGTTCTCAATGGCATCTAGAATGGTGAATCCTTTTCAGAAGGTTTTCAACTTACTTTGCTTAGATCTATCAGAGGAGTCACTATCTATAATGGCTATAGCCTTATAAAATGTATTTTTTAAATAATAGGATTTAAAAGTCAAACTTACTCTTTGATACGTGGGCTATAGAATGGATATTGTGTTAACAGGCATGAAAACAACACTAATCTCATACATCTCCATTAGATCTCTTAAATGAGCAGGTGCATTGTCAATGAGCAGAAATATTTTGAAAGCAATCTTTCCTGAGCAGGTCTCAATAGTGGGCTCAAAATGTTCAGTGAACCATGCCGCAAACAGATGTGCTGTCATCCTGGCTTTGTTGTTCCATTCTTAGAACACAGGTAGATTGGATTTAGTTTAATTTTTAAGGGTCCTAAGATTTTTGGAATGGTCAATGAGCATAGGCTTCAACTTACAGTCACCATCTGCATAGCCCCTATTTAGAGAGTCAGCCTGTCCTTTGAAGTTTTGAAGGTATTAACTTCTCTTCTTTAGCTATGCAAGTCCTATACAGCATCTTCTTCCAACAGGAGGCAACTTCATTCTACACTGAAAATCTGTTATTTAATGTAACCATTAATGATTTTAGCTAGATCTCTTGGGTAAACTTGCTGCAGTGTCTACATCAGTATTTGCTGCTTCACCTGTACTGTTATTATAATGGAGACAGCTTCTTTCCTTAAGCCTCATGAACCAACCTCTGCTAGCTTCAAACTTTTCTTCTGCAGCTTCCTCTCCTTTTTCAGCCTTCATACTCAAAGAGAGTTGGGACCTTGTTCTACGTTAGGCTTTGGCTTAAGGGAATGTTGTGGCTGCTTTGATCTTCTATCCAGAGCACTGAAACTTCCTCCGTATCCAGCAACAAGGCTGTTTTGCTTTTTTACCATTCATATGTTCACTGCAGGAGCACTTTAAATTTCCTGTAAAAACTTTTTCTTTGCATTTACAGCTCGGTCAACTGCTTGGCACAAGATGCTTGCTTACCTTTCAGCTAGTCGGGGCTCTTGACATGTCTTCTTCACTAAGCTAATCATTTCTAGCTTTTGATTTAAGGTGAGAGATGTGCAGCTCTACCCTTCACTTCAACACTTGGAGGCCATTGTATGACTGTTAATTGGCCTGATTTCAATATTGTTGTGTCTCAGGGAATAGGGAGGCCCGAGGAGAGGGAAAGGGACAGGGAATGGCCAGTTGGTGGAGCAGTCAGGACACACATATCATTTACTGCTTAGGTTTGCCATCTTATATGGGTAGGGTCTATGTTGCTGCAAACCAATATAATGGTAACATCAAAGATCATGGCTCACAGATCACCATAACCAATGTAATAATAATGAGAAAGTTTGAAACATGTGAATTACCAAAATGTGACACAGAGACATGAAGTGAGCAAATGCTAAAAATGGCCCTGAAAAACTTGTTTGATACCATGTTGCCACAAAACCTTCAATTTGTAAAAAACACAGTATCTATGATATATGATAAAGCAAAGTACAGTAAAATGGAGTATCTCTGAACATATTTACTAATAAGTAAAATGATAGCAGAAGTTGTGCAATTACTTTCCATCCAATGGCCTTAGACACAGTGCATTCTTGA
Source organism: Manis javanica (assembly GCF_040802235.1). Classification (NCBI taxonomy): domain Eukaryota; kingdom Metazoa; phylum Chordata; class Mammalia; order Pholidota; family Manidae; genus Manis; species Manis javanica. Next base: position 38,314,548 of record NC_133165.1, on the reverse strand, counting down.
CACTGTTTCTTGTTTCATTCACAGGAGACCCACACAATCTAAGTAGGAAACATGTGAGTGACAGTTATTGGACACCTACTTGGTTTAATAAGAAACCAAAGTCTTGTTTAAGTGTGTTTTTAAAGACTTACGCTAAAGAGAATGTTGTGAATCAACAAAACTGAATTAATTTTTTTAATTAACAAATAAAGTGTTCCCACCCCTAAGCCCAGGCTGACAATCCCTGTGTGTGAGTGAAATATGGAAAGAATTAGAGAAAAATAATGTAAAGTTGATAGCCCAGGGATCAGTATAAAATGCAATTGTTCAAACATCCACTTAGCATTTCATTCAATGAAATCCAGTTCACAATGTACCTAACTTAATTTTTTTCTTAAGCAAGTAGTACAGTGTTTAAGTCCCCAATATAATAATAAATACTCCTTTTGCAATTGTCTTGTTTTCAAATGCCTGTGAGACACTTTGATGAAATCACTACAGAATCAGAAGCCCCTTTTCAGGAGGGGTGGAAGATCCCCAACTTGACATAATGTTCACCTGGTCAACCAGGAGTCTGGATTGATCTGCAAATGCATTGTGTCTCTTACTCAATGCTTGCTTCCTCCAGACAAGGGGACTAAGTCTAATTCACCTTTGTTCTCCTCGGGGCATATGGCTTGGCATTCAGAAAACTCTCAACAAACATTTGGCTTTAAATGGGAGTTCAGGTCATTGTAACAAACAGAGCAGCCCAAAGATTGCAGTGTTGTCACAGTAGAAAGTGGTTTAGGGGTGGGTAATAAAATCCACCTCTGGTCGCTGGTGGTTTTGCATAAATCAGATTTGCAAATGAGTGTGAGTTTGCTCTGTGAGTTAGAACATTTTTATTTAGGACTCAGAGAAAGAATCCCTGCCCTTTCCAGTTTTGCCAGACTTCAGCAGTATCCAGTTTCCTGTGTCCAGTTCCTGTCTGGATCACTCGAGAGCCTCAGCTTGCCTAGAGATGGGGTGGGAGGGTGGCAGAACACTTACTTCTTTTCACATCTCTGAGCCCAGGGATTTTATTGCCATGCCCATCCTTTCCCCTTGCCTGAGTGTGACTCAGGAGGGTACGCATACCCTGCGGGGCTCCACGGAGTGAACTGTCTCTCACATTGTGAACACCGGCCTCGGTGGCCAGAGTTCATCACATCTGCAGCTTCTCTTTTTGACTTCTCCTCACACTTGCCTCTCCGGATCCTTAACCCATTTCATCCCCCATTAGGTGCTGAGCCAGGCCTGTTTGCTGACCTCCCGCTGCTGACCTGGCTGATACTGTCCCTCATGCCTGGTGCGTGGCATTGCTCATCTGCTCCATCTCGTGCCTTAACAACACATTCAGAGATACGACTCCATGTTTGTTTGAAGAGTGGAATTTCAAGTAGTCCAGCCAGCCAAAACACAAGCAAGAGCACACATAGAAATACAGAGGAAAACAATCCCATGCCATATGGGTGATGATATACTGAGACTCATTCAGAAATAGATTTAATGTCTCCAATGCTCTTGAGTATTTTTTAAACAGTTACACTTGACTGAAATGACTTTATGCCTTTGTATTTCTGCATTCTTGGCTGTTGTCTAGAGAAACTACGTAAGTCAGTGACTTATAAAGTAACAACAATATTTTGAAAAAAATTTACCACATCTATTATCACTAATTTGTATTATATTTTATGATTTTTAAAGTCCTCTTTGGACCTTAGTATTTTCATTGAAATGCATATAGTACTTTGAAGCAGTCCATGGGAATTTCTGTATTTATTTTAATATTGCAGGCATTGCATAAATCTTGGATATTTTAATTTGGGTTACAAGACATGTGAAACAAGGGGCATCATTACATTAGACTGGTATAGTAATACTTAAACATTAGCAAACATCAAAATTTTGTAAAACCCTGGAAACTTTGTTAAAATACAGACCACTCTCATCTGGCCTCTAAGTTCTGATTCAGTAAATCTGGGGTAGAGCCTGGTGATTCACATTTCTGACAAGTTCCCAGTTGGTATGAATGCTTCTGGTCCAAGGACCACATTTTATAATTCCTGCCCTGGAGCACCAGTTCTTGATCAGGGTGGACAAGCAGAAGATCTGTGAATCTCTTAAAATATATAGAAGGAATAAGGAAGCACATACAAAATGGTCATAGTAAATGTATATGTAATTGTGCCAAATTAGAAAAAACTAGGTGCGCAATGTCAATAGGATAGAGTTATATTCACATAAGGGATCATCAAAGAAAAATAAAAAATGGATGAACAAAAATGAAAAAAAATGAACCATACCTGTCAACATGGATACATCTTACAAATACAAGATTGAATGATAAAAAGGAGTTGTACAAGGCTGAGTGTAATGTATCACTTGTTTAAGGCTCAAGGATATCTAAAGCAATATTAAATAGCATTCCACTACACATGCAGTAATAGTAAAAAGAAATACGAAGACATCTTATGGAAAGCAGCGATCTCGGGTGGCAAGCTTGGATGACTCCATGAAGGTGACCCTGCTACTGCAGAGTGGTCTGGGGGGCTCCCAATTCATGTGTGAGCCTTTGTTTCTTAAACTGGTGAGTTACAAGTATATGTTACAGTATTCTCTGAACCTTTTTCAGAAAATGAAAGTCAGTGAATGAACAGATCTCCATATGTCTGCCTGGGGGTGCTTATTTTTAATAAAAGCTCCACCTGTGATTCTCATACACAGAGGATTTACATGTCCCTCCTGAAATACACCCCGTATTTCTGACCCCATGTGGTAGCATTCTGGCCATTCATTTTACTCATCAGGCTTGCTATGGATACCTTTGAAAGTAGATTTGAATTTTGAAAATGGTCAAATAACACAGCTTTGCCAAAATGAGGACAGTCAAAAGAAGGTACTATAGGCTCCAAAAATGGTTTGTAAAGAGGAACTGAGCAGGGATGCAAATACAGACCCTTAATGAGACTGCTCTGAAGGAACAATATAGACATGCACAGCCTGGGAGAGGTGCTACCGAGTTGATTGCATTTGTATTTAATCAGTTCTTAAATGCATATAAAATTATCAAACCATAGGTTGGAATAACAAATACAGTTTCACAGCTTCTTTATTTCTAAGAAGTTAATAAAAACCACTCTACAAAACTCTTTAAACTTAGCCTGCCAAGTACATGAACCATCTCTAGAATGACTTCCTTCTAATACCAGTTTGGGGCATTTTCAGAATTCTGCTAAGAATGAAAGGATGAGGCTTTCTTCTGCAGGAGTATTCCCACGTGCAGGCCTGATGAGGGGCACTGCCATTAGAAGAAGCTTAAAATGTGCACTATTGGCTTGGAGTGTGGGTGGTGGGCTTTGGGGATACTGATATCACAGACTGAACAGGTGCAGGTCTGTGTTGTGCAACAGATAAAGTGTTGTCTGTAATAACATGGAAGGTGAATGTAGTGCCTCTAAGGCTTTAGGTCTGGTGGAAAAAACTAGAAAACAGAATGTGTGTGATGTGGGCCTGATTTTCCTTCAGCAGAGAGGAATTGGAGGGCTTTTTCTTTTCTTTTTTTTATGGTTCTCTGGTCCCTGCTTTATCACCATCATGTATATTGAGCTTATGAAGGGCAGATCACTTTATTTGGTATGACTTACCATACCATGAAGAGCTTTGTAAAAGCTATGTGGAAATGGCTGTTCTTCACTGAGTTCTTGTGCCTGACACTGGATGCAGTGCTGGGTGAGACCTGATGAGGGAGTGGGTATATGCGTCTGTGAGAAAAAGAGGGCATGCGGAGATTGGTGGTCAAAAGAAACCATAGTGGCATGATTACTCACTGCCCACCCAAGTCTGCTCTGCTAGGGATGAGAGTTTCTTGTGAAGTGGCTGCTCAGCTGCCACTAGCATCCTGACTGGTTCTTCCTGTGAACTGTGTGGAAAGAGCCATTTACATGCTGAAGAGGTTAAGATGTAGTTGTGCTTTCTCCCCCCACCCGTGTCTGGATCAAGGGACCTTTGAGTCCTGATAAGATGGGGCAACCACGAAATAGAAGGATCTTGGATCCCTGAATCACCTAGAGGAAGGCTGCTGTCCAATCAAGAATGCCTGCATTGGACTGTTACTTGCATAAGAAATACATTTTTTTGTGGTAAGTCCCTGATAATTTAAGAATTTATTTCTGAAAAGCAGATAGTGTTGCTTTAAGTAATACATTCAGATAGAATTTCAATAGGATTGGTTAGTGGCTACCATATAAAGGGCAGATAAACCAGTCATACCTGATACCAAAATTAAAGACAATGAATAATTATTCATTAAAATTGTCTGCATCAGAGATTCATCTGGAGTGCTTACTTTTAGCCCTGGCTGATTGTCTTTGCTGGGAGGCTGTGTGACATCACCCACCCATTTCATTGCCCTGCCCTGCAGGTTTCTACTAAGCACATGAGTGAACCAGAGGAGCTTCGTGTCTTGCATTAGGGAGCTCTCTATTTTTGCTGGAAGAAACAAGAAAATGCATTCCATTTGCCACCGATCATGCTGTGATGACAGATAATTAGAAACTTTAATCAATCTTGTTTTGTCAGCATGACTTTCATATCAAAAAGGGACTGTGTTTAAAAAAACCCCACAAATAAATATAAAATTTTAGGACTGTGAAGCATCAATAATGAAGTATGATGATGTTAAGTATTATCTCACAACCTTCTCACCAAACCCTCTTGTGTGTATCAAATGCTTATCCTCCAAGCCTCTCTGAGTTCACATTTGCACATAGTTTTCATTTATTTATTTGCCCTTCGAATCTTACAGATCACTGCCCAAGTTTCATGGACATAGATGATCGAGGGACTCCACAGGTAACTTACTCCTCCTAAGGCCTCATAATCTGTCTCAACATTCAGTGTGTTCATCTAAGGCTTTTGAGTCTGTCAAGCCTACATTCAAATTCTGCTTTTACTGTTTTCCAGCTTTGGGGCTTCATCTCTCTGAGTGGAATCTGTTTCACTACCTGTAAATCATGGATACATTTTTTGGATGCATACATACTCCTAACATCATAGCAGTCAAAGGGAGCTAACGCACACACACAACACCCAGCATGCTCTCTGGTGTGGAATGCTGAGAAGGTGCTCCTGCGAATGCAAAATCTCTTCTGCTTCACTTTCTAACACAGGGCACTTTTCTCTTCTGCAGGAAATAGATTCTCTAGCTTGGTGACCAGAATTTTTCAAGAATTTGGCACCTTTCTCCCTCCCCTTATAAGCTGCTTGAAGTGGGCACTCGGGTATGTAAGCAGGTGTGTGCATGGAGCACCAAGTGTGTGCATGGAGCATCAAATGTGTGCGTGGAGGTGTTTTCTGGTTGTTGCAGCAGCCTTGGCAGCTTGCCGGCATCTCACTCCATCACCTCACTTGAAGAGCTGTAAGGCAGGATCTCATCCATGCCAGAGGAGGAAGCACTTTCCTTGGGAGAACATGAGAGGCTGAGGTGTGAGAAGCCTCACAGTGGAGGAAAATGCTTTGCATGTGGATGCCTGCTGACTATATTTTGAGGCTTGTCCCTCTGCCAGCAGTTCTGGAGAGGTTCTGGCAGGGAATCTGATGCTGGCAATGGTGTGTGTGTGTCATTTCTGGGGTGAGGAAGCATAGAGCTTAGTTAAGGGTAGAGCTGGAGGCCAAGTAGTACTCAGGTTTCACACACTGTTTTAATATTGTTTTGTTCCCTTGTGATGGCATCGGCAGGCCTGCATACAGAGGCTGGCTGCTGTGCACCCCCTTCCTGTGTGTGTCTTTATTTGGTGGTTCCACTGCTTTCTCCTCTCTAACTGCCCATCCACACTGTGCCCATGTTTCAGACCCAATTGATATCTTCCTCCTTCCCAAGACTGTTTCTTGGTCAAATTTGCTCTACAAATGTTTTTTAAAATTGAAGTGTAGTTGACATACAATATTATATTAGTTTCAGGTGTGTGACATAGGGATTCAACATTTACATACATCACAAAGTGATCACCATGATAAATCTAAAAGTGGTACTTTTTACTTTATCCCACTCACAACAGAAGTATGCGGTGTATATTACAGCCACTCATAATGTAAGGTTATTTTCTCTCCATTTTACTTGTGTTTTTCTTGGTTTTCCAACTAGGTAATAAGCAAACCTTTATTCATTTAACCGTCTGGCTCGCTGGTATTGACTGAGGACCTACCGTGTGCCAAAGCATTGTGCTAACTGCATTCACCCAAATTATTTTATTTTATTCTTCACAAAACACCAATTTCACAGATTCTTCTTGGATCATTAAATTTCTTAATAATTTGTCCACCAATCTAGAGCCCCAGTCACACAGCAAGTAAGTAAGAGATCTGTTTTTTTAAGCTCTGGTCCCAGTCTCACTGTTTTTAAAAATTCTGTCAAAGTTGACCATGTCTACTATTTATTGTATATTCATCAGAGTATCCAGTTATGTGCTTCACATGTAATTAAAACTTAACAAATCTTGATGAAGTCTTCGAAAAGCACACTATAGGGATGCATCTTCACTATTTAACTTAATTTCTCCCCATATTTTAGAAAAGCTGAGCAGAACTGAAGATAAATGATTTAAAATTATGCTTTGGAATTTTGTTGAAAAGTTTATGACAGCTCTTACAATAAATACGATTTGGGGTTCACTGAGCTGTTTGTGGTTTAGGGTTAACTTGTAGGAACTGGTTTGGGGTTTGTCCCAAGCTGTGAGAACAGGGAGGATGGGGCCGGAGTCAGAGACCCAGGGCCTTGATCCAGGCTGTGCTAGTGTTTTCAGCAAACTGATGTCTTCTGTAGATTTAGAGATCTGTATCTATAGGCTCCGTGGCAGAAAAACCTGCCTAATGGTTGGAGGAAACTGCTGGGAGCCCCCAGAATATTTTCATCTGAATTGTTCTCTTACTGCCCAGGCTTGACTTTCAACTAAGCCAAGGAACCTCTTCCTGGGGATGCATCCACCTGCAGAGTGACCCAGATCACATCCCTTGGGGGAGGCCATGGAGGCTCTATGGTGGCCTCTTGATCATTAGTGCACCACAACCCTGTGTAAGTCTGGAATGTTGGCTGGGACTCAGCACCTGAAACCCCAAAACATTCCTGCCACAGATCCACCCTATGTCCCACCCTATGAGGCACTTGGATGACATGTATACCTAGAGCGCCAGGAAAAACACACTCTTTGATACCAAGAAGCTTCTGCTCCAAACCACAGTGTGGTCTCCTGGTGAACTAACCGGGGCCACTCAGAGTCTTTCTTTTGGAGTTGGGGACAGACTCAAAACATAGGAAGACTGGGCAGCCTCTTCCACCCCTATCCCTCCAAGTGCACGCCACTCAAGTTTGGCCCTCTATAATTGCTCTCTAACAGTTGAAGACAGGCCAATTTAAGGGAACAGTAGCAAACCACTGGAGAAAAGAATGGAGTGGTGTTTGTCCTCTTGCTGGAGTGGACCCCCCCCCCATCGTCTCTGTCATCTATCTACCTACCTACCTATATATCATCTCTTATCTATCTACATCTTTGGACTTGAACTGAAACATCAGCTCCTCCTGGGTCTGCAGCTGACTGACTCACCCTGCAGATTTCAGGACTTGCCAGCTTTCATAGTCACGCGATTCCTTATAATAAATCTCTTTTTCTATATATGTACCTACATATAGACACAAACATATATATATTTACATATACATGCATACACATCTCTAAAGGGATAGTATGAGAGGTTTTTGTGGGTGATTGAACTGTTTGTATCTTGTTTGTGGTGGTGGTGACTCTAGGTGACACTAATTTATACATGTGTTAAAATTTAAGGACCTGTACACTTCATAGAAAGGCAATTTCACTGAGTGTTAATTAAAAAAAAATAAAAATGCTCTGAGAATCCCAAATAGAGAGAGAACAAGAGATAGATTGAAGGCCAAGAGGAGTAGAGAATCAGGGTAGACTGGGTTTTGAAGAATGGCTAGGACTTCAATAACAGGAGAAATGGGCAGTGGGTGGAGTTTGGAGGGGACGGGATACACCCGCTGAGGGAATGAGGGGGTACAGTGCTCTGAGGGCTGTACCTGGGTGGAGAGAATTAAGCCAGTGAGGCTGGTCAGTGCCTAATTATATCTGGCTCCGAGTATCTATCTGAGTGAGACATTCCTGTCTAGTTCTTTAGGGTATTTGCAGTTACTAAATAATTTTGAGCAGTGATTCCATACTAGAAATCCAGGAGGATTGAATTCTAGGGGATTTTAAGCTTCCTGAATCCTCCTAAGGGGAAAAAGATACTGAAAAAGGGTTTCTTAGGTATTCATTTGTAAAATTCTTAAGTTTACAAATGGGACCCTTTGTAAAATATCGTATCCACTAGGGAAATAACTCTGAGATTGATCTTAATCCATTAGTCTCAAAGTACTTATGTGAACATCTGTCCCAGTCAGGGTCCTGGCAGGAAGCAGATGGCACATCCAGAGGACAGGCTGAAGAGACTGTATGACAGGACTATTTACACAGATGTGGGCCGGGTTACGGGATGGGAGGCAGTTAAAGGCCTGGGGTGCACAATGGTGGGAAGCTGTTAGCACCCCGGCCTGAAGGCTCACGGGAAGGTGGTGGTCCTAGAACTCTGCAAAAACCCTTGCAACAGGAGGGGCCCTGCCTTAGGACTGTGGGTCCCTGTGGAGGAACCAGCATTGCCCAACCGTGGCCCAGCAGAGAGGGGGGTGATACATACCGTGGCATCTCTCTTCTCCTGCCTTGCAACTTCCTTCTGGTGCTTCCCATTCACTCAACTTAAGGGAGCCTGATGGCCCTGCTGATGGGCTCCACAGCAGCCAGTCTCCTGGGAAACTGGGGGTGGGATTGGGGACGGGGGGACAGGTGGAGTGTAATCGAGAGAAGGGAGTGGAGAATAACCATTACACACTGTCATTATGCATTTGGGTTCAGGTCCTAGGCATGCTGGGATCTCAGTTTACCAGGGTTGCAGGGAGAAAGGAAGAAACTGGAGTGTGAACTGGGGCACTGAGTTAGACATGGCCTGGCCTTCATCAAGTGCTCAGATAGACTGTTCAACCCTGATCTGAAATTTCCTCCTCTGTGACCTTTCTCCAGCGGAGCGGGCATACTTTCAACACAGTTTCATACGTCTATGAAAAGCTCATTATGTTGCACTAATTGCTTGTTTATAAGTTACCTATGCTGGGCACACACAGAGGTCCTTCACAAATGCTGAGGAAATGAAGGCAGGTCAAGTTCAGGGCTCCAAGGCTGTGTCTGGGTTCTGCAGGGAAATTTCCCATGCTAAGGGCTCACCTTTTGGGGATGGCAGACAAAGCATCGCCTGGGGGCCCGGGCTTGCCGTCTCTTCTTGCCGCCTCGGTTCTACTTTATTCCCATCTCTCAGAAGTAAGGGGAGCAGCCTGCTCTAACGGGGTGGAGCCACAGCCACAGAGAAGTAGGAGTCATGAGAAATTACGGAGAGAGATCCCAGCGGACCAGGGCCTCTCTCGCTGCGTCTTCCCAATTAGCTGCTGAAGTACTCGGGGCACCCTTGGAGACCAGTGAACAGCCATCAGCTCTGCGAAAGAACACTGCCACCCCTGTCACCAACCCTGATGCTGCCCTGTTAGTGCCTATGGAATGCCTGTTCCCTGGGCAGGTTTTGATTTGGGCACAGACTTGATTGGGTGACACCAAGAATCCCACAAAGTTATGGCCCCAAACTGTGCTATGACTGATAAAAGTCATAGACACTGAGAACTGGAAGAACCTTAGACAGCATCCAGCCCAGTTTGTCAGTCTACAATAGCACCTAGCAGGAAACTGAGGCTGAGGCAGGCTGAGTAGTCATACTAAGCACCTGCTAGGAACCAGGCTCTGCACAAAGTGCTCTGCAGGTGGTACCTCGTTACGGTACGTGTGCACAGCCCGCCACAGGGCAGCTGCTAGCATGACAGAGCACACTGGGCAGCTGGAACAAGAAAGACCTCCAATGCTGGGCACAATCCTCTTGGCTTCTAAGACATCTGTCCCCAAAAGGCAATGTCACTGAATTTGAAAGCAAGGGCACTGGGATAAGCCTAAATATCACCAGGACAGACTTCTCTGCAAGTCCCTGCACAGGGCCTGCTGACTTGGGGCAGTAGCCAAATCACCTTCTGGCCATCCACGAGGCTGACTCCAAGACATCCAGGCAGGGCTGGAAGTTACTATGTCCTGATCAGGTGCTCCTGTGCATGCATGGGATGCCATAGTTAGGACATTTTCCATGATTCTTTCTCTGGGTCTCTGAATACCACTGTCATTGTCTTGTCACAGAAAGCCGTCTTCAAATGTCTCTCAAAATGTCCTAGTCTATCAATGATTGCCCTCCACCATGAACTTGCTACTCAGACATCCACCCATTCACTCATTCATTCATTCGTTCTTTCCACTCCAAACATTTACAGGATATCTATTACATGCCAGGCACTGTAGATGCAGAGGCGAAAAAGATAGCCTGTTGTTTTCAAACTAACTTAACAGAAAAGGGAAGTTTCTTCTAAGGATGTAGGGTGCCTCACCCTAGCAAAGGGGGAGATGGAAGCAGCATTAAAGAGGCCTTTCATTTCCACTCCTTTCTGCATACTGGCCATTCTCTGTTACTGACTTAGTGGTAGGAGATGGTATTGTAGATCTAGCCACCCAAAGACAGCTGGACTCCCTTGGTTCAAAACTCAGATTCCCGGAGAGGAAACTGACTGGCTCAAATGCCCACATCTGATTCATGCACCTATGCTGAAGGCAGCCAGGCCAGACCAAATAACATAGCTTCAGGGGCCCAGGGAAGCCATCCGTGGATTGGGGTGGTGGAGTAGGCCCAGAAAAGGGGGACTGAGCTGACAGCCCACTGGGGTCCCCTTCATAGTTGCTGTCTTTGAGGAGTTTGCCTGGCAGTGGATAAACACGAGGAGAAAGTTTCTAAATGCTGTGCTGTGAGGAGTTCTGGAAGGAGGCTTTTCCTGATTTCAGTGCTCAGGACCTGTAAAGTTTGACAGGAGTGCAGAGGGCTCCATGGAGCACACCCCACTGGAGCTGAGTCTTGAACACAAAAATATGCATGCATGTGTGTTTATGTGTGTGTATGTGTGTGCAGGGGCCATGGAAAGCTGGGATAGGGTGGCTTTTCAGACAGAGTAAAAAACACATGCTGAAAATAAAGCTCTGTAGAGAAGCATGACCTACATGTCCCTAGTGGGACTACAGTATCTTGGAGCTGCTGAAGCATAAAATGCCACATAGCAAAAGCTGGGAGGGCTGGAAAAGTTGGCAAAGACTTGTGCATTAAGGGCCTCAGATGCTCACATGTCATGCTCAGCAGGTTGGTTTTATCTATGAGTGATGGATAGCCAGCAAAGAGTTTGGAGTAAGAGAGAAACATGATCTAATTTTCTTATTGGGAAGCACACTCTATTTGGGGTCATGTTGTGGGGAATAGAAACCAGAGTTGAAGCACTGAGAGAGAAGGTGTGCTGGTCCAGGTCTTCCAAGAAGCAGAGGTGGAAACAAGATTAGCCATGAGGTTTTATTAAAGGAAACACCTGTGAGTTTCTGGGGAGGGAGTCGGAGAAGGCTGGGAGAGCCATCAGGCTGGGAGGAAAACCTGCTCACGAGTGGAGAGAAGGAAGGAAGGTGGGGTGACAGTATCCTAGGCTGCTGGTCAGTCTTTGGACAGTTTAGAAAGGCCATCAGGGGGTCCCCTAGCTGTAGGCTGCCATCAGAGGGGATGTATCTCCTAAGAAGGGCCTGTGGTTGACCTGTCAGCCCTCCTTAGACAATGAGTTTCCTGGTGAGACTGACATGTGCAGTTACTAGTGGGGAACATGGATCAGGCAATGGACTTCAAGGCATTCAGTCAGTCAAGGCCCTTTGTCAGCTGTAGTCCTTGCAAGGCACACTCTCATGGATGTCACAGAAGTATAAAGCAATAATCCAGGAAGATTATTTAATTAACTGATTAGACATAAACTAGCCAACAGTACAGCAAAAAGATATGAAAGACATTGGAAAGTGTGGTTGGGTGTAATTGGCCATTGACTGATCATCATTCCAAGGCTGTTATGTACCATTACACAGGTTGTGCACTGCACAGCTTTATGTGAATGACCCAGCATCACCAAAGATGTGTAGCAGCCTTAGACCAGCACTACATTTTATTTCTATATCCTGAATGTCTGGCCTGGTGCTTGATACATGGTAACCACTTGCCCAATGCATGTTGGATATAACAAATATAATCCTGCCACCACAGAACTTGTTGTCTTGGAGGGTTGGCAGGTAAATACACAATTAAAATATAAAGTGGCCAGTGCTTACATTAGAAGCAAGATTGGGCTCTGAAGATAATGTAGGTAGCCAATGGAGATGGGTGACTAGCGTTGTCTACCCTGTCTCTTGAGCCAGTCAGACAATTCCCTGGCCTGTGATTGATCAGTTTGGAAAAGTAAGCTACAACTTGAATTTTGCAAGCAACTTTTAAATGCCAGGCATATGCAATAATGCTTTAACACATACTCAGTAGCACCAACCATATTCCAAGCACTGTCCTATGAAGGGGAGATTCGGTACTGTACAAAATAGACAAATCCCTGCCTTCATGGGGAGAATTCATGGAATAAATAAATGATAGAAGAATACAGACAGTGTTAGAGAAGTGACATGGAGGAAGGAGAGCAAGACAAAGGAGATAAGAAATTCATGTGTGAGGGAGGGCTTGCTGTTTCAAGTAGGATGGCTAGAGAAGGTGGAGAAGACTTCACTTCCAAGGGCATATCTGTGTCCAGACCTAGAAGAGTGGAGGAGTAGATCACACAGGAACCTGGGAGCACAGCATTCTCTGCAGAGGGAGCAGTGAATGAAAATAGAACTGGTGGTGGGTTTGTTTCAGGAACTACCCAGCTTAGGTGTGCAGAGAAGAGGGGGGGTGGAGAGGAGGTCAGAGATCAAGAGGTGGGGTGACTGGGTGCCCTTGGAAGTCTTAGGACTTTGGATTTTGCTTTGACTGATACATGGACAGCTATGGAGGATTCTGAGCACAGAGCAATGTGAGCCGTCCCATTTTCAAAGGATCAGTTTGGCTGCTGAGCTGAAACAAGGCAAGTCAAGTCAGTGGGGAAATTAGAATCCTGATTCAGAGTGAAGAAGACCTTGGGCCATGGTGGATTCTGAACTGCCTTTTCAAACACCAACACAGGACTAAAGGAGGTGAAGGATGGTTTGAGTGGCAAGTAAGCGCATGTAAAAAAGAGGAAGATGGTTTGGAAATCGGTCATCCATGGATTTCATGTATTCACTCTTGAAAACGGAAGCCATTTCATTAACAGAAATTTCTAATTCCCCAAAGATGTTATGGTAGCAGCCGTTATTCTCTCCTTATGTTAAACCCAGCTCTGCCCTCTATTATCACAAACTTTGTTTAACCATACAGTCAAAATTCATGTTTAATTTTTGTTTTCAAACATTCTGCTCTTGTAAAGAAACCAAGGCTTTCAGGAGAGTTGGCTTCAAAGGCACCCAGGAAGGAAGTTGGGGACCTCACAGTGTGGCTGCTGTTGACACAGCTTTCCCTTTCCGTATCTCCTTTCCAGCTGCTGCCTCTGGAAAACCTCTCTGTTCCCTTATTTGAGAGTAATGTTACATTTGTATCTTTAGAAAAATTAACAGAAGGGCTTTATTGCTGTCAGTAGCACTAAAATGTTATTAGACCTTAACCTCTCTTTCTGCTGAGAAGAGAGAGGAAGCGGGGCTATAAAAAGGGACGGGAAAGAGGATTCTTGCTAAATTGGCAAAGAGAACTGTTCATTAACCCTGAGAGTTTAACAAGGGGCATCTACATACCCATCACAGGTGAAACAGAGGCTGGAAGCCTCCGAATGGCTGGGGCGCATGGCTTTTAGTAACACAATGCTCCGGATCTTTGGGGCTGCCTCAAAGTGTATTACTGCCAGTCAAGGGCCTGGGAGTAAATTTAAAAGGACTAATTGAATAAGGCCTTAGGGATGACACCACAGCAAAGTAAGTGAGGATAATGTTAATATTGGAGAAGAAAAGGATACTGAGTTGGTTTCTTGGCTGTCCAAAGAGGTAAGAATTCAAGGGAGCCTCAAATTTGTCATCTACAATCCCAGCACTTATAAGTGGAATCTAAAATCAAAACAAAACAAAACAAAAAAACCAGCAGTGGACTCTTTAGACACTGAGAAGTGACTGGTGGTTACCACTAGGGAGAGGTTGGGGTGAGTGGGTGAAATAGGTGAAGGGGAAAAAGAGACACAAAATCTCAATCATAATATAAATCAGTCATGGGCATGAAAGTACAGCATAGAGAATATGGTCAATAGTTCCATAACATCTTTCTATGTTGACAGATAGTAACTGCGTTAGTTGGAATGAGTATCTAATAATGTAGATAAGTGTCAAATCATTATATTGTATGCTTGAAAACAATATAATATAGTATATCAACTATACTTCAATAAAAAAAATCATGTGTGACAGCAACTGTGAAAGAGTGATTACTCAATAAGCGTATTTCCTGTGCTATGACTAGAACTTGCTAACGTGGACCACCAGGCTTGACTCATTTGCCCATTGTCCAGACCCCATGCCCTGCCTTCCCACGGGATTCGTGGTGCCTGCCTATTCCCTTCTGACTTCTCTGATCTCCCTTCCCTGCAAACTTTGGCCAGATTTCCACCATCATTCCTTACTCTTCTGGCCCAATCCCATCCCTTCCTAACTGATCCTCTCACCTTCTCCTTTCCTACACTATTTAACCTCCATTTCCTCATCTATAAAATGGGAATAACAGCAGTACCTACCTCACAGGGGAGTTGGGAAGTTGAAATCCACAAGGGGACCTTGAGGAGACCCAGCGTGATAATGTGTGTAGAGCGCTTAGCTCAGTGCCGACACAGAGGGAGCACTCAGTATGTGCTGGCTATTATTTTTACTATGTGGAACTACTCTGTTTATAGTCATCACCCAGCTTGCTATCTATCCTCCCAGCAAACAATGCCACAGTGAACCCAGTGGATGATTTCCTGAATCTCCTGCCTTTTTTCCAGTTGATTCTTGTTTTCTCATTGGTGTTCCTTCTTATGGAATTGATGGTGCAATCATATATTAAGAGCCTTTAAGAATAAAATAAAAGCAAGATGCAATATATTTTTTTTCTGAATTTATAATCCAAACCCAGCCTTTATAAAGCCACTCCTTAGGGTAGGGGCTACATTTCATGCAAATGAGTGAAAATTGGAGTGGTTTTGACATAGGAATGATAATTGCCTTATTCCAGGGGCTGCATGTTCTTAAGGACATATGCTGGATGGGATCCTACCCAGGCTAGCATATGCACCAGGGCTGTTTGGCACTATCCTGTTCCCTGACCCCAGTTTGACACCCTCACACCTGAGGGGCTGAATGTGCGAAGAGGACCGACAAGGCTGGCTCTGAGGCGTCCTCTTTGTTGAGAAAGTGACAATGCTAATGGAAAGTGTATGCTGTGTTTATTGCTTTCCATGAGTTACTTCTCCATCTTATCAATAGCCTCTAAAGCAGGCCTTCTAATAGCAGATTGTGTATTTTAGGCCTTGTGCATTCTTTCCACATGATTCTCAGATTATTGAGGATCTTTATTCACTAACTCAAAACAGATTCTATTCTTCAGTGCCTCTTTGCCATAAGCAGAATCTCAATGTGCAAAAATAAATCAATCTTAAAATGCAGCTTTGGCCAAAGACATCCTCTCTTCTGTCCTAAAATTGGACAGAATGGAAGAACAAGCTATAATGAATGGTGCCATGTTGGTCAACTTGACCTAGAAAGTCTACATTTGCATGAAAATGTTGGTTTTATACAGCAGGCTTAGTCCCTATTCTTTATCGCTTCCCTTTGTGGTTGTAGAACTTCAGAGCCCATCCCAGGAATGAGTCTTGCCTTGCGGTCATTCATGTGCAGTGTTCTGTTGACATCATTGGGAACTGTCTGCCATGTGGCTGGAAGGGCACTTTCCCCCTTTGCTGGGTAGCTCTTCTTCACAGTAATATTTCTGTTTTTCTGAGTGAAATTTAATTGCAAAACAGTAAGTGATTGTCCAAGTTGGTGATATATAAAGGTTTTGGCAGCTCTCTGGGACATTAAGGGCTTTGGTGTACATGATTATTAGGTTGTGGCCCCTCTGTCCTGTGGAATGGCCAAAACCTTACTAGTGGTCTGATTTGCCAGTACGTTAGCTAGATCTCTCACTGGGGGTGTGGGGAGGACCAGGTGACAAGGGTCTGGGGTCTGAATGCTCCTGATATGTTCCATTTGCAGAAAGAGGAGCAGATTGGATATTTTGTAAGGTCCTCAAAAGGGGCACAGAGACCAGGATTATGTGGACTTAAGTCCTCAAGGGCCTCTAGCCCCTCCAGTAATAATGACTGGGGTCAGAACTCTATTTAACAGGACTGTTTTCTTTTATGATCTAGTTTTTGGTATTTATGATCTAATTTATTAGATAATTATGTTTATATATAATGAAGTCATGTATTTATTATAATAATTTATATTATTATAACTATATTTATGATCTAGTTTCGCTAAATCCGCCCCCATCCCCCAACACCCATGGTGGATTTTGTGAGAAGAGGACTGGTGACAAATTCTTAAAGTGTTCTATTGCATCGTGATCAGGGTGTACCAAGAACATGGGGAGTGTTCACTCTGCACTATCGTTGCCTAGGTCTTCCCATCAGTAATGTAGATGCTACTTCTCCCAGTCACTCTAGACCGTGGAAAAATACCGTGGGCTCTATGAGAAAGTACTGTTTGTGCACAGCTGTCCTGAGAACCTGTGGCTATAGGCAAGAGAGTAGAAAAGACAGGCAGCTGTAGAGAAGAGGCCTTAGTTTTGCTGAGGGAGAAGAGGACATTCTGACATCCAAGAAGAAATAAATGGGTCAGGGTGGGGTAAGGTGAGTGGGAGCAGAGCTGAGAAAATGGTGAAAGGAAAAATCTTTCATTTCTGTTTGAGAGCGTGTCTTTGCATCTGTAGGTGTCTGGGTGCTGGTAGTGGGGGGCCAGGGCAGAGTGTGGGGCAGGAGGAGGAATGGTAAAGAGCACCGGGTGAGGATCTGTAATGTGAGCATCTCTGGACATGCCATAGCCTTCTCTCTGTTTTTCTGTAATGCTCAGCTCGGCCAGCTCGGCTTTGCACTCTTCAGCATGGATGTGGCAGCCACGGTAAGGTAATTAACACTCAGGTGTCCGATACTGAAATATTTGGAATCCCACCGCATGCTAGGATGCGCAGACTTCAGGGTTTGCTTCTTCTCAGGAACAACCAGCTGCTCCCTCTCCTCCTAGAAAACAGAACAAGATGAGGACTTAGAGAAGAGAAAGAGGGATTTGCTGGGATTTGAGGAGGGATTTCCTGGCTGTGAAAACACAAAGGGAAATATGATCTTGGGACGGGATGCCTACACGAGATCTGAAATCTCCTTCCTGTAATTCTAAATGAGGAGGAGAGCGGCTCTCCTGCCTTCTATGAGCTGTTTGTGGATACAAGGACACAGTCCAGATACTCACCCCATGGCCATCCCAACTCCCAATTAAATGAAGAATGTTGATACCAAGAAGAACCACGAGTCATTTCCTCACTTTAACTGTGTATATGTTGTATATAAAACCAGTCATTTGAATGTTTCAATTCAACGTGGGAAATAATGCTGCTTAGCATAAAAACACGCTTATTGGAGCACTCTATTGTTAGAAATTGGTTCTAGCTAAATGGAGGGAAAGTGGCAGATTGCCTTTTACAAGAGGTAACAAAACGGCACTTGCCAAATTGGCTGAATTATTATGAATAGATCATCCCCAAGTGATTCGATTGGTAGACAGTATGCTGTACAGTGGGATAGTGTAAATTCTGTCTTACCTTTTTGGAGCTTCAGTTTTATTATCTGAAATATAGGAATACTTGTTTCTGTTTTTTCTACTTTGAGGAATTTTGCAAGGATCACATGTTGTAACATGTGCGGATGATTTGAAAACTGTAAAGCATGGGTTGAAATAACGTTCACTCTTGCTTTTATTGGAACAATGAGCACACTCCTTGTCTTAGGCAGTATTTGTGAAATTATAGGTGGGGAAAAATACATTAAAATCAGTTAGGTTGTAAATAAATACTTGTTGAATCTGAATTTAGCCCAGGATGCTATTTCTTTAGTTATGCTAAAAATGTCCTGCAAACATGAAGCACTATTCAGATTTAAAACATCAGTAGCATTTGTGACATTGAAAGGCAGTCCGGTGTGGCAGATAACAAGGTTTTGGAGCCAGACTCTCTGGTTCATCTGTTGTCTGATATCGTCTGGCTCTGTGATTTGGGACACCTGATCCTCTTGGGCCTTTATATCCTCATCTCTAAAATAGAGACAAAACCAGTGCCAGCCTCCCAGGGTTTTTGTGAGAATTCAATGAATTAAACATGTGAGGTCCCTGGAACAGCTTTGGACTCAGAGTTTGCTCTGGGCACATGTTAACAACTGTTATGAGAAGTGCTACAAAGAAATGATAAACTCCCAGGGTTGCCTGCCTCGAAACACTGACCATTATTAATGATCTGCTAGGTTGCCATGTACTATTTTGTTGGCTCAATACCTTAAAAAAGGTGTTGTGCTTATGAAAATGGGCTCAGTGTATTAATCCAAAGATGTAATTTCATGCTGTTCATTTCTTGGATTTTTAAATTGGCATATAATTCACATACCATAAAATTAAACATTTTGAAGTATATAATTTAGTGGTTTTTTGGTATATTCACAAAGTTGTGTACCCATCACCACTAATTCCTGAATGCTTTCATCACCCTAAGAAGAAAACCTGTACCCATTAGCAGTAATTTTCTATCCCCCATTTGTTAGCCCCTGCAATCTACTTTTTGCCTCCATAAATTTGTGTATTAAGAACATTTCATATAAATGTGTGCCCATTGTATTTGACTTCTTCTAGTTAGCATGTTTCAAAGGTTCATCCATGTAACAGTATTCTCATTTTTTTGTAGCCCAATAATATTCCATTGTCTAGATACAACACACTGTGTTTCCATTCATCACTTGATGGACATTTGAGCTGTTTCTATATTTTGGCTATTGTGAATAATGCTGCCAGGATCATTCATGCACAAATTATTGTGTGGACATGTTTATAATTTTTGGGGGCATATACTCAGGAGTGGAATTGTTGAGACATATGGTAACTCTGTGTTTAACATTTTGAGGAATACATTTTGCTTGTTCATTTGAAGTTAACATTTACTTTTTTCCAATCATGCACAAAATTTTCAAATTTTAAAACAAAAAGATAACTCAGACTCATCTCAGCTGTTCAAGTCCTAATCAGGACATACTTCCAGGAGTGACCTGGGGACATGATGTCCTGATGGCATCTTCCTAATGATGCACTTAATCTTCATGTGCTAGAACCAGGCAGGAAATGGACTTAAAGCCCCCAAAGACAAATGGCTAGAACAGGGCACATAATAATTCTTTTAAATCTAGTTTAGGGGTATACATGGAGGCAATGTGATGATACCTCATGTATTCCCATATGTGATGGAGCATGAGCTCCAAACTGGTTCAGATTGCGCACAGCCATCCCTGGAATAAACCAAGAAAAAATCGGAATTTGACTGATTTGGAACACAGTTGCTAGACCATATGGGAAGAGTATGTTTAATTTTGTTAAACATAATTAGGAACCACTATACTGTCTTCAAAGTGGCTGTACCATTTTGTATTCTCACTAGCTCTGAATGAGAGTTCCTGTGGCTCCACATCCTCACCAGCATTTGGTGTTATCAGTGTTCCAGACTTTAGCCATTCTAATAGGTGTGTAGTATTATCTCACTGTTGTTTCTGCAAATAAATTAGTAACTGGTAAATATTATGTGGAAATGAATAAGCAGCTCTTGTGATAGAGGACAGGTGATGCTGACCTAGAGTTTTAAAGGAAGGCCTCCTGGTGGAGGTGACAAAACCAGAGCCTAAATGATAAGCAAGACTCATCAACAAGAAGGTTATTTGCCTATTTGCTCTCAAGTTTATTTCCTGCCCTTTCCTAGCTCTGCTCTGTATACTAAGGGCCTGACCCTTGTAAACTACAATTCCCAGGCTCCCTTTCAAATTGGCTTCTGGATAGATTTGGCAAATGGGAGGCACTGGCAAGGATTTGGAAGCTGGGAAAAGAGACAGTCAGAGTGTATCCCCCTTCTCTCTCAGTTTTAGGGGGCATTTCTGCAGTGGCTGTTTCTCTCCATGGTTCAAACATCTGTTGTCCAGTCCCTTCCTCTATAGTTCCTGCTCCTGTTAAGGGTCCGCACCTTGTAGGCTCCATTAATACCACTCCTCCCTTGGTCTTTCCATCCCAGAGTGTGGGAGCATGTTCCTGCAGTTTGCTAACCTCTAGATGGCCTCACTTTCTGCATATTCTGTCCCTGCTCTTCTAATACCTTTGTAACTAATTTCCCATAATTGACGTCCTTCTGTTGAAGCACTGAGGTGTGTTCTCATTTCCATGAAGGGACCCTGATTGATACACTGGAGTTGGGTGTTTGAGGGCAGGGGTGTTGCATTTCAGGAAGAAGGAGGGGCTCAGTCAAGGTCATAGCCTGAAAAGAATGATCAGTGGTTTGAAGACCTGTCACAATGCCATTGTGGTTGGAACAGGGTGATGCTTGGGGGAGGGGCAGGAGAGGAGGTTGGGAATTAAGCAAGGGAAGCTCATGTTTGGTCCCCCAGGCTGATATAAAGACTTTGAATTTTACTCAAAGTACAATGGTAACTCAAAAAATTGAAAATACAAATACCATTTGACCCAGGAATTCCACTCCTAAGAATTTACCCTAAGAATGCAGCAGCCCAGTTTGAAAAAGACATATGCACCCCTATGTTTATCGCAGCACTTTTTACAATAGCCAAGGAATGGAAGCAGCCTAAGTGTTCATCAGTAGATGAATGCATAAAGAAGATGTGGTACATATACACAATGGAATGTTATTCAGCCATAAGAAGAAAACAAATCCTACCATTTGCAACAACATGGATGGAGCTAGAGGGTATTCTGCTCAGTGAAATAAGCCAGGTGGGGAAAAACAAGTATCAAATGATTTCACTCATCTGTGGAGTATAAGAACAAAGAAAAAACTGAAGGAACAAAACAGTAGCAGACTCACAGAACCCAAGAATGGACTAACAGTTACCAAAGGTAAAGGGACTGGGGAGGATGGGTGGGAAGGGAGGGATAAAGGGGAAAAAAAGGGGGGCATTACTATTAACACACATACTGTGGGGTGGGGGCACAGGGAGGGCTGTTCAACACAGAGGAGACAAGTAGTGATTCTATAGCATCTTACTATGCTGATGGACAGTGACTGTAATGGGGTGTGTGGGGGGGACTTGGTGATGGGGGGAATATAGTAACCATAATGTCACTCATGTAATTGTAGATTAATGATACCAAAAAAAAGTAGAATGCTAAGTTTTTGAAGGGCTTTAAGCAGGGGTGTGGTCCCAAGTTTCAATCACTTTCCTTTAGTGCCAACTGCATCCTGTTAGTAATCTTGGCACACAGTGTTATGATTTATTTTCTTATATAAACTCACTAGACTGTGAACTCCTTAAGAGAAATGTCCCTGTCTCATTTAGTTTGGTTTCTCTAGCAATTAACACAATATCTGGCACACAGTAGATGCTTAAAAATGTTTGATGACTTCAATTTTATTCCAACCTGCCCCCTCCTTCCCATTTTTCCTCTAAACTTATTGGATCCTTGGAAATTATGAAGTAAATTGTAACATCAATGGCCCCCAGGGACTCATGATTCCTGGGATCTATGTCTTGTGTGTTGCCCTCCCACCTGACTGTCAGTTTGACTCTATGACTTCTTTGGCTAAGGGGGCTTCTACAAACATGACACTTGCTCTTGCTGCCTTGGAAGTTGCTGCTATGAGAAGCCATGTGGAAATGAACTGAGTCTCCCCAGCCAACAGCCCTCAGGAACCACTGGGCATGTGGGTGAAGCCATTCTGAGCCAACCAACTTTAGCTGGGTTCCTGCATGAGTGCAGTTACATAAATTACCTGCTGTGAGGCTAGCATGAAACCGCCAGGCTGAGCTCAGCCTAAATTGCAGACTTGTGGAGAAAATGATCCTTGTTTTTAGCCACTAAATTTTATAACTAATAAAGGTGGAAATAAAAAAAGTGGAATAAAAAAGACCAGTTAAGAGCATTCTGACTAGGAAAGAGAAGCTGGGAAAAAACGTATTCAGGAGCTGTGGAACGTCTTCTGAGAGGAGGGACTGCCTTGTAGGCATGGGGAGAAATGGTATGACGGCACCTTATCTCCTTCTCTCTCACCTAAGCCTTAACCTTAGTTGATAACCAAGGTCTACACCAGCCCTAGTGTGAATTCAGTCCTGGCTGGGAGTGCTGTAAGGGCCAAGACCACTTCTCTGGTTGCTGCCTTTTCTGAGACTAGAACTTTCTCCACCAGATGCTCTTGGCCAGCCCTGAATAAGCCTCCCAAGGAGTTCCTTGGACCATTGCTGACTTCCTGTCATTCTTGTCCCATCTTGTTCCTGCCTGGCACCCCCCCTTGGTCTTTAATTCCCCTTCTACCTAGTTTTTGGAGTGTTCTGTTGTCCTAGTGAAATTATGCCTGTGGGGGTTCATGTGGCCATCTGCTGTGATCAGCGGTTGCCATGAATATCTAGGAGCACTGTTCTCAGGGATGGGTTTGGTGGTGTGATGGTACACAAGGACACACAGTGGAGGGAGGGCACTGAAGAGCTATGTGATTTTGTAGGAGGGACAATGGAGCAGGAAGAGACCATACTGACTTAGGCCAAAGTTCTAGGTTTAGAGTGGGGACCCCAGGGCCAAACAGACACCATCTCCAATGTTCACAAATGAAACAGGGAGCTCCCATTTGACAAAGCATGTTGGAAGGAAGCAAAGATCCCTGCTTACAGAGAACTCTGAGCATTGCAGCAACTGAAGTCTGGCTGCAACAGTGATAAAGCAACATGGAAGCAATGATCACAGCACAGAGTGACAAGGAGTAGGCGTGTTATGAGACCCCAAGGAGCACGCACATGGGCTCAGCAGAGCTTGGCCAGCAGAGGGTGGAGATGAGGCCAGTGTAGACGGGCGCAGGGAACTCCCAGCTAATTAGGGAAGGTTTATCACAATGTCTTAGTCAGGAGTTAACAGATGTTAAGGTCGCTGCTTAGGTCGCTGTGTCATCTCATGCACACTGGAGCAAGCTTTACTGTATACAGCTCTCATTCCAGGTTAAGAGTTCACTATCTCCAGCAGACAGTTCAATTATCTTCTTAATGTCTCCATGAAATCTTCATAATCTATACCCCCAGGTACTTTTGAAGGTGCTTGGGATGAGGGACATTACCTATGATAATAAAAGCAGTGGTGTTCAAGAGAGGCTAAATAGGGCTCATGAAGAGTTAACTCTTGATAGGTGTTTTAATACTACATGTGACCCTGAGATAATGGGTCACTGACCAGACTTTTGTAATAATGGTCATAAAAATTAGTTGTTACTTCCCTCCCCCCATTTTTTATTGAGATGAAATCCATATAACATAAAATTAACCACTGTTGTGGATTGAATTGTGTCCCCCCCCCCATATTCATGTAATGAAGTTTCCCAGGATTTCTGAATGTGACCTCATTTGGAAATGGGGTGATTGCAGATGTAATTAATTAAGTTGAATGAGATCCTACTTTAGTAGGGTAGACCCTTTAATCCAAAATGACTGATATCCTTATAAAAAGGGGAAATTTAAGCACAAAGACATATAGAAGATGGCTGTGTACAAGGCAAGGAAAGAGGCCAGGAACTAACCATGAGAAACCTTGGTCTTGGACTGCCAGGCTCCAGAACTGTGAGATGATAAATTTCTGTTGTTCAAGACCCGCAGTTTGTGGTCCTTTGTAACCACAGCCCTGGCCAACAAATACAACGATTTTTACAGTGAATGATTCAGTGGCATTTAGTATATTCACAACATCGTGCAACCACCACATCTACCAAGTTCAAAACATTTTTATTGTCCTTCCTTCCTATCCCCAGCCCTCCAAAAAACATCCAACCCATTAAGCAGTCTTCTTCTTCTGCCCTCCCACTAGCCCTGGGAAGCCACCAATCTGCTTTCCATCTCTACAGACTGAATGACTCTGGATATTTCATCTAAATGGACTCAGACAATCTGTGGCCTTTTGAGTCTGGCTTCTTTCATTTGGCATGAGAGTTGCTACTTTTTACTGAGCATCTTCTGCATAGCAGCAATGTCACATGTAATCTGTAATCTTCACAACACACCTGCAAGGTAAAAATAATCTTCCTACTTTCCAGATAATGAAACTGAGGCACACAGAGCTTAAGTAACTTTTCTGGGATCTACAAATCTCTCTGGTAGCACTTCTGACCAGTCCAGTGAACCTCCCTGAAGCTCCCTGGCCTGGCTTTCCTGCTGGTTGGATAGCTCTGCACATATAAAAGGAAAAGGTAGAGCAGACCTGGGTCTCCCTGCCCCTAGCCATTGTCTTTCCCACCATCGTACTCATCCTTGGTACCTCCTGTGTCTTGGAGGTGGGTCTGCCTCCTTTGCCTTCTGCTTCACATTGGGTTTAGGAGATAAGAGGGCAGGAGCAAAGGTTGAGTTATTTTTCCCATTCCTTCTCTCCAGGGCTCTGTTTGGGCTCTTGCCAGGCCAGCCCATCTCTCCTCCACGGCTCCTGCCACACTCTTCCCTTCCCTTCCTGTGCCCCTTCAGCCTTGGGGCTGAGACAACTTTTTCCTCCAGCTGCTCTCTGGTGTCTCACCAATACCTTGGTTCCCTTAACCCTGCCCACAACTCCCTAAGAGTCTCCTTCATTGAAGTCTCTCCATTTGAACCATCTGGAGTGCAGTGGCTTCCCTTCCCTGTCAGGTCCTTATTAAGGATGATTAATCACCAAACTTTATGAATCACTTCATATCTGTATGACACATGGGCTTTTGCTTCACTACTGAATTTTCTGGAAAGCATTTCACTTTTATTTTTTACTTACTAATTACTTCAGCTTTACCCTAAACAATAATAGCCATGAAATCATGGGTTTTATATGAAATTTATGGATTTTTTTCCCTGAAACATATTAAAATATATATATAACCTTTGAAAGAAACTGTACCTGGGTATCACGCAAACCTTCCTGTACTAACTCTTAGGCCCTTTTCATCTCAGACAAGCTGTGATTCTAGACAAGTGACTGAAACTTTGGGGCTTGCCTTAATCAAAAACATCTCAGTAATTTATAGATTTAAATGGTTTTCTTTCAGCTATATTGCTGCCATAAACAGAAATGAGGAAAATGGTTCTCCTCTTTATTCTTGCATTTGATGAAAAGCTTCTAAGTGCTACCAAATGTGGAAAAATCATGTGGGCTTTCATTGTATTGTTGTGCAAAGAACGAAGAGAAATCTGGTTTTGTGCAAGATGAAATATTCTTTCCTCAGGTGGCTCTCACTGTGGGGGATTTGGGAGGAAGAAAGAAAAAATGGAAACTTGACTAATTGTGCTCACTGCAGGGAAGGGATCCTGATGCTGTGCTCATTGCTGGTAGACATGTGAGATGTTGGTGCTGTAGCTGTGAGCAAATCCTGGCAGACTGTGGACTGAGGGTACGTGGCCCCTTAAAGCATTAAGGCAAGGCGAGACTCCATGGAAGGTCGATCTGTTTCTGGAGTGTTACTTCCCTGGCTCTTTGAGACCATGTACTCTGGTGTCTCTCACCAGAGCACTTCCCTTTAACTTTGGGCCCAGGCCTCTGAGAAGCCAGGGTTCACCCCTTTTCATCTGCAGGTCCTCCGTTCACCATCCATATAAGACAAGGTGCATCAGACTCTCCTGGAGGGCTGGTTAAACATAGGTTGCTGGGCCTGCACTCAGTGTCTGCATGGGGAGGTCTGGGGTGGGGCCTGGGAACTTGCATTTTTAACAACCCTGGCCCAAGTTCTACACTCTGAGAACTCTTGAAATCACATGCTGAGTGTCTGCCATGTGCCAGACCCTTGAGATGGCAAGATGAATAAGCCAGGATCCTTTCTTCAAACTGCTTACTTGGCAAATAATTCAGACTTACCAAGGGTCAGTAGCCTCATCTGTAGAAAAAGAATCATTATTCTTATCTCACAAGGCTATTTTGAGAATTAAGTGATATTGAGTCCCAGACCTTGGCTATTTGAGAAGGACACATCTCGAGACCTTTGCAAGTCCCCAATTCTATGAATACTATTAAAACATGTAATTTTCTCCATAAAATTTAGTTAAGCATAAGTGAAAATTTTAAGCGACCCTTTCAGGCCCCTAATGATTCCCTAAATATAGGATTAAAGCAATTTATAAAGCAATTAAAATAAATTCTTGCTGGAACACTCACTGAACAGCTTCAAAAATTACTTTCTCTTGATTCCTTATAGAGTACTTGGTGGATCCAAGCAAACGACCAAATTTTATCCTTGAATTTATCCAACACTTCCTTTCACTTTCTCTTTTTTTCTATTATTCGTATTTGAAACTAGCTTATAAATGAGGCCCTTTTCCTTCCATAAAGACAAAGTATTTAGATATCACAGGGCATATTTGAAGTTGAATAGAGATGTCAGCAAGGCCATATCAAGATTCAGATGCTAGGCTGGTTCATTAGCTCAGATCTCTGCGAATACACCCACTGCACCATAGGACTGCCGTGTTGCACAGCTCCGGAAGACACCTTCCGTGCTGTAAGTCCTGCCTCTTGGCACTTTGTGCAATGGTGGTGCTGCCTCTCTGCATGGAGGTCTGATTCGTGACCATGTTGGAGATCTTCCAGGCTACTCACAAGATGTTGAAACTAAGGTTTAGAAATTCAGGTTAAGTTTGCAAATGGTCAAAGGATGAGAATGGCTGTCAGAGTGTCTGGAACATCACTGATTTTCCAAAAAGCCCCTTTCTCAGCTCACACTTTGCCTTTGGCATTTCTGGCCTTGACTCCACTCCTTCTAGCCTTGGCTCTTACATGGCACCCCCTCTGATTTATTTTTTTTGCCTTGGGCTTAGAACAGGCTCGGCTGGCATTTTGGCCACCACTGCCCTCCAGCCCTCCTCCAGGCCTTCGGGTTTCAGTCTGTAGCATACCAGGAGAAGCCAGTTTGAATTTTGGAGCCATTTCTGCCACTTCTGTTGCATGATCAGAGCAAGGGGTGTGAGCCCTTTGTGCCCCACTGTCTTCCCTCGCAATGGACTCTTCCACTGGCTTAGTGCCTCCGGGCTGCTATGACAAGATGCTCCAGACCGGGTGGCTTATGAACAACAGAAATCTATTTCTCACAGTTCTGGAGGCTGGAAGTCTGAGATCAGGGTGCCAGCATGGTTGGGTGAGGGCTCACAGACTTCTTGTTGTGTCCTCATGTGGTAGAAGAGACAAGGGAGATCTCTGGATCTTTCTAAAGGCTCTAATCCCATTCATGAGGGCTCCTTCCTCAGGCCTTAATCACCTACCAAAGTCGCTACCTCCTAATACCATCACCTTGGGAGTTAGCTCTCAACATATGAATTGTCGGGGGGAACATTCAGACAATAGCACCCGTAAATATATCTCAGGAATAAAATAATAGAAAGTCACAGAGGCATGAAATTCATTTGCAGGAAAGGTAAATTGGCTACTTCTTTTATTTTTGCAGTACACAGAAAAAAAATTCATTAGACTTTGATTTAAAAAAAAGATGTGTCTTAAGGCAGCAGGCAAAAATTGTGATATTTTTATGGAATAAACTTCAGAGTTGCCAATCTATGCATCATACTTTGTATCATGAAAATCAAGTTTAATAAAAAGATGCAGCCCTATTCTCTTCTGAATTTATGGGGTTTGGGTCCTGTTAAACAATGTGTGCAGTCTGGATTAAGGAAAGTTGCCCTTTGTTCTGGACTGGTTTTCAGTTCGTAGGCCAGCTGTTGTCGTACAGCCAGGGCTATTCTTGCGTGAACCTCCTCCCCATTCTACCAGTAATCATGATATTTGAAGTAACAGCTCTGAACAGACAGTGGAGAGCCTAATGCCTTTAAATGGGGCTTAAGGACCCCCTTAAATCATTCATGGAGGCAGCTGGCTTTTGCTGCTCATATAGCTATATCTTGGGGTTGTTTTTCTCATGTGAATTACAGCATTCCATTTCTAATTTGTAGGCTAGCTGTTCCCAGCGTGAGCCCCAGCCGCTTTTGAGTATTCAGAAAGGGCAGTGGTGTAAAATGACTATTTGAATATTAACACACATTTCTCATTAGCCTGAATAGAAGCAGAATACTCAGTTCAAGGAAAATCTTGGATCTGAGTCACTTTAGATTCTCAGGCTGGGGAAACCTTCCAGCTCCTTCATCTAATGCCTCTACTTGGGGCATATCAAAAAGTGTCATTCTACCCCTTTGGAAGAGCTATTTAGATATCTGAAGTCAACTCTCATACCTTCCCCTATGGCGTTTCTTGTTCTGGCGAAGAATGCCAGTTTCTAAATACATTTCTCATACGACTTGATCTTGGTTTCCAATGCTTCCCTGGACACTTTGGTTTCTCAGTGTCTTTCTTAAAGTGGGATGTCCAGAGATAATTGCAATATTCAAGGTGTTGTCTGACTAGGGAAAAGCATTTTGGGAGGAGACCTCCCTAATCCTAAATAAAAGTATCTGTTTATGTAACACTGCTTGGGGCAAACTACCACTGGAATTATATTTATACCTTCAGTAAGGAAGGGATGGGTTAGACATCTAATTAGGCATCTAATATAAAACTCCAGTGCTCAGAGGTTTGGAAAATATCATGTAGTCATAATGATGATTATAATAGTTACCATTTATTTAATGCATGGGTTTTATATGGGTTGTCTCCTTTACTTTTTGTAATCCTGCAAGGTAGGCAAAATGTATTCTGATAATGCCATGAAATCTCATTTTGCAGGTGAGGAAACAGAGGCTCAATGGGACTCAATAGTCTGCCAGGTAGTAAGTGCAGGATTCAAAGCCTATATACTTTCTGCTACACTCCATTACCTTTTCATGTTTTGGATGGTCACATGAAAAGAGCTGTTTAACTGAGAGACTTGCTGCCTTCATAGAGTTGAAGGCTTATTGTTTGTAACACAGAAGACCTCACACATCAACAGAGGAGAACTCCCGTGGAGAATGTAGATGGGACCTCTGAAACAGAACCCCCTCTGAGACTCTGTGGTGAACACAGTTCTCTCCGCTGCTCAGCAGTGTGGACTTTGTTGTGCAAGGAAAGCCTGTGAGCTTATATCTCCATGACATTGTAGCAGCCAGGGGGCCCAACAGGTTTTGTAAAAAGTAAATAGGTGAGTAAATACAGCAAAATGAAAATAGTTATGTCAGGTATCATGCACACAAAACAAAGGATTGAATTATTTTGTCTCTTCTGGCATGTGTGGGCCATGGACATGGGGGTGTTCTCTATGTGGAGTGCTGAGACATCATCTTAGGGCACATTTAGAGCCAGATGTCCCGAGCTTTGGTGCTCATCCTGCAGGTCTGAATGGAGCCTGGAGATTCCATTTTATAAAGCTTTCCAAGGGCTTTTGACCTGTAGGATGGGATGGATCTGGACTACTGACTTCCAATCTTGGACTATAGGATGACTGAAATCTGTTAAGCAACCAGCCCCTCAGAAAACACCTGGGCAGATTTTGATTTGCTGGATTGAACAGTTGGCTTAAAATTTTGCAGTTTTACACACTTTTAGCAGACTACTGAGTCCCACGGGTCTTAAGAATAGGAGCAACACAAACACACACAGGCTACCATGCCTAGATCAGAAGAGATTCATGAAATTATCTTCAAGCTAAGCAGCAAATTCTGTAATGATTGGTATTCTTTTCATGTATTGGAAGGGTTTACATAATTTCCCTGTGGTAGAATGTAGAGAAATCAAAACAATAAACTAAGAGATCTACCAAGTCATTGGAGCACAAAATTTAAATCCATGTTTGCTAACAATATTTCAATTTCTGGACAAATCTAACATGGAGAGACTGAATAATTATATTTCCATCTTTACTTTGGGAGGAGTCTATTTATTTATTACCTTGGTTAAAAATTATAAGAATCTAGAACTCTCTGATATTTACCTTTGTCAGATAAATTTATTGCTTAAGATTATATCGATTTTGCCTTATAAACACTCCCCAAGTGATCTCTCTAGGTCTTAGAGTGAGAGAAATTTAGCATTCAGTTTAGATTTTTTGGATGGTAAGTCCTTCATGAAGAAAAGAAACATAATAACATACTAATAATCAGTTATATATTTGCCTTACAGTTTACAAACATTTTGAAGTCCTTGACCTGGTTTGATTCCCTCCCAAATCTTTGAAGTAAGGAAACTAAATTTGTCACAGAACTTTTTTAGACACATAGTCATTATTCCATCTTTTTTGGTGCTTTTCCACCAATTTGTATTCAGATTTGTTGATGATGAGCAACTCCTGAGAATTGTGTCCCTTAATAGAAAATCTTCTAAGACCCCAAGTTAATCTAAAGAGGCTGTGTTTCACACTGTATTTATAGAGGGGGGTAAATTAAAATGAAATGAGTGGACATAAAGATGGCTAACATTTCACCTTTCAACTAGTTAATTCATTCATTTGTTCATTCCTCAAATATATGTTGAGCATCCATTGTGTACCAGGCATTCTCTCCCATCTACAGCTAAAATCTTGAGATCACACTGGGTAAGTGTTAAGGACACAGGCTTGGTACTGACAGATTTGTAGGTGAGCCCCTCCTCTGCCACTTCTCATGTGACCTTGTACAAGATCATGCTATATACTTTTGTTTTAGTTTTGGCCCCCTTTCCTGTAAAATATGGATAATGATATTACAATGTTATATCATTTCAGGGGAGTGAGAATTAAAGGAAGTAATGTAAAAGAGAGCTTAGTACAGAACTGTGTATGTAAAAGGGACCTAATAAATTATAGAGTAAAGTAGTACTCTACAGTGAAAGCTGCTGTTCAGCCAGCAAGAACATTTTAGCTGTTTGGTGAACCCCATGTTTAATGGAGGAAGTATTACTCGGATATTTAGAAGTGCTCTATAAGACTGAAAGGCTGACTTCCCTGTAATTCGCTATTGTGTCACTTTGCATTATTTTGGTTGCAAGTCACAGAAAACAACTCAAGTTGGCTTACAAGTAAAGAGAATTCACTGATTTCTGTAAATTGTCAAGCAGTAGGACCAGCTTTAAGCAAAACTTGATTCAACAGCTCAAACAACTGGGACTTGGTTTCTCTTGGTCCCATGTAGTGGGACTTCTTCCTAAAGTTCCATGTAGTGCCCCCACCTCAGCTCCCAAATCTATCCTGAAGATTTAAAAAAAAAAGATTGTAGTAGCTGAAAGCCCTATGTCCGCACAGAGCCAGGGCTGAGCCGAGGGATTGAGGCATGTGCCTTGGATACAAAATTTAAGTGGGCACCCCAGTAATCAAGATTTATAATATTTTCATGCTATATGTAAAAAAAAAAACTGATGCAAAATCCATGGTGAATAAAATAGCAAAGATTTAAACACAGGCAGAATCAGAACCAGCTGAGGAGAGATGGGTTCTCACAGTAGCTCCAGCAAACATTGCTTCTCTTTTCTGGGCCTGTCCTGAAACCAGTTGCTGGGCCGGAGGAGTGGGCGAGCCCACTGGCTTCAGCCCAGGGAGGCCCATTTCCGGAGCTGGGAGCAGGGTCGGTTCCATTCCCACCACATGACTATAAATGCTAGATCTGGCTCCAGAAAGACCATAACAATCAGGGTATTGTCACTCTAGGAAGGGAGTGTGAATCTCAGGTGTCAAGGAGACACAAAGCACATTTCACTAGAGTCCTGAATTTAATTAGCCAGATTCCGTCTTTTCTCCAACCCCCCAAACACTATTTGTCAGCTTTTACAAATTGGTATTTATCATGATTATCAAAAGCCCATGTTCTGCTTATATTGCCTTCCCCACCTCCAGGTTGTGTTTGCTCTTAGCAAGGTCATGAAGGACAAAGTGTTGAGGTGGGCAGGAGAGCCCTAAGGCACTGGGGTTCCCATGGGTCTACACGGTTAGGGTAGGCAGATCCATGAAACTGCAGCCCCCAAGGTCTTCTTTGTGTCTGTGTGCAGTCTTACTAACAGTAGGGGTGTGTGTGTGTGTGTCTGTACACATGCACACAACACCCTGGTCTACACATAGCCGGGAAGACTGTGTGCAGTGGTTGCATTAGGTGCAGGCAGTGAAGATTTTCCTCGACTGACTCATCCAAATTGTCTAGCGCAGGGAGCACTTACCTTCGGCCCAGTGGTGACCGTCACAGCCCGTTCTCAGCCGGTTGCATACTGAGCATCTCTGATGATAAAAATGCTGCTCACACCTGAGAGGTTTGTTTGGGTGTATTATATGCAAGGTGTTTCCATGTTCAGTGGCCTAGGTAGTTACTCAAGGCTGGCATTTTTTACTTCTTTTAACAGATGAAAAGACTAAGGCTCAGATGTCTTACAGAAAAATGTAACTCTAAGGACTAATAAGTAGAAAGTGGCTGAGGTCAGATTTAGATCCCGATCATTCTGGCCCCAAGGGTCATGCTTCTTTCAGTGTACTGGACCCAGCAGAGCGGGTGGATGTCATACATGGGTCAGGAGGCCAGCTCTGCTCCCAGTCTGTAGTGGGCTATCCTGCCTTGCACAAGTTGCTTCCCCTTTCTGGGCCTTAGTGTTCTGCACTCCGAGACTTTAAAGGTCTGTTTTTAGCAGACCACTTCCTCCAAGTGAAATGTTAAATCACTCAAAGTAGGCTCTTCTGATGGAGACAAGAGAGTGGAGAATGGGGAGTCAGAGTGAGATTGGGGATCACATAGCCCTTTCCCACTGGAGAGCTCCAGGACACCCCAGGGAACTCCCGGGGTGCTGGCGAACACAGTTTAAAAGCCAGGACTAGGCAAAAGCCCTTTCCAGTTCTACCGTTTCATGGTGACAGTTCTGAGTGTTTGTAGGAAGCTGAGAAACAGAGATGTCAAGGAACTTGAGGCATGAAGCAAATGAGGAGAGAAGAGAACCCTTGGAAGTACTGGCGGACAGGAGCAACCCGGTGGGAAAGCCCCAGTCATTTGCTGGGAGATGGAGGCGCCAGCGTGAACTTCATCTGCGGAAACACACGCTGGTTGTGGTTTACTGCTTTGTTCTCTGAAAGCCTTTTTCTTTTGTCCTTTTTGGATACACCTTCCATATTCCTTTAGAAGAATTGTCCTTTCTGTGAGCTCAGAACCTATTACAGGGAGCCTTATGAAGAGTTGGCCTAATAAATGTTAAAGTTGATTAGATTGGGGTGGGGATAATGAGAATATTAAACTGGTTTAAAAATGAGTTGGTTTCAAGAGCTCTAAGCAGTTGGTAAATAAAAAAGGAAACCCTTTCTTTTTAGTTCTTAAAAGAAATCCATAATGGGTTTTCCTCATAAACGGCAATTATTTTTAAAAAGCACTGATGAATAATTTAAAGACCCACTGGGTTAGGCAATTAGTTTTAAGTGTGGATTAATTGCTTTCTTTATCATATTCCATATTCATTTTTTTGCATAACATGGACAGATATTTCATCTTCTTTAAAAATATTTTATGTTTTCTAAAATGTTCTGATAGATGAGAAAAGAAGCTGCCACAGTCACTGTAAAATATGAAGCACGTGGCTTCTGAGCCTGTACCTGCCCTTGCTTTGGGGGAACTAACAAAATCATGGTGTTTTCCTCCTGGTGATCTAGTAGACAGGGTGTTCCCTATGCCAGTCCCTATCATACTTTTTCATTGTGACCTGCAGTGAGAGATTGTGGCCCAGTACAGATATATTCATAGACACATTAACATAGAAGTTATACAGAAGTCTTAGAATACAATGCTTAGCTCTCTCATACCCACTGATATTTTCCACTCCACTTAAAACATGGTCCAGCAATGGTAACCTTTGGAGGAAGGAAGGAAGTATCTGGGGTGGCTGGTCAAATTCTGTTTCTTGACCTGGGTGGTGGCTATAGGGATGTTCACCTTGTAATGATACCCTAGGTGGTACAATCATGTCGCATGGTTATCTGTAATTGTGTATTATTTTGCTATGTAAAGGTAAGAAATATATGTTTCAGCAGTTAGTCAAACATTGTCCTAGGGGTGTGGAAACCTGCATTAGTTGTATCACAGCTTCCTGCATGTCTTCATTTTGTTCTTAAAGCAGGAGTGAAGGTTAAACTACAAAATCCAAGAGTGATTTAAGGAGCAGTAGGAAACTGAGCAGAGTAGCAAACCCACCCCTCTGGTCGTGTTGCAGAGGGTGTGTTTGGGGTGTGGAGTACTGGAGACCCAAATGCATGAGTCTCATTTTCAGATCCAAGTCTGTCCCCTACTGGTGGCTTTCCTGAGTTGTTGGACAAGCCAGGGACCTGTCCAGATGGGACTCCCTCATGTCGGGGCCTACAGCTTTGGAAGGAGGCATTCACACAGAGAAATGAGAGAAAAAGAGAGAGAGAGAATTCTATGGACATTTTGCTATTACAAACTTCCAGCTTTGAGTGTCTTTCCACCCCTTCAGAAAAAGGTACAATCTCTTTGATCTTCTCCACCTCAGTCAGTTTCCTTTTATGGGTGCCTGTGAATTAACACAATATCTTTTTCTCTCATTTTATTGCTCTTGAAACTGTCTTAAAGAGCCAACTGACCTTCTTTAGAAAACAATGTACATAGGATGGTGGAAGTTGAAATCTTGGGTCCCCCCCTTGGCCTTGACCTGCAATAGCTTTGCGATCATGGGCAAAGGGAAATGGACATCTTTTCATCAATCAGGAGCAATCAATTTTGCTATTTTTGCTCTCCAAGGATACAATGGCACAAAGCTTTTATCTCTCAAGTAGTACATCTCTTATTTAGTGTTAAGAAAAATTATTCAGAACTTGGAAATAAGGCAAATAGGTGGAAGGCACATCCTTTCACAGTGTCATGCATGGCCCTAGACCCAGCCAAAGTGAGGAATGCATTTGGTTCAATTCTCTGCTTATTGTTGGTTAAGGTTCAGATGTTTTAACTTTGGAGATTTTTGTCCAGTAGAAATACAAGTAATTTCTTTCTGACTGAACTGATAACCTCAAATGTAACAGTTTATTACCCTGTTGAACTTTAAATGCTTTGTATCTAACCCAGAACTCATACACTAACATTTCCTTAGTAAATACCAAGCTCTTCAATTGTTCTTTGGACAAGCCTTAATGTATTACTTTTTCCTTCATTAATTAATGAATTGAATAAAATCTTTCACATATGTTCATGTTATATTTTCACAGGAGTAAAGATTTTATCTTTTAGGGAATTATGCTTTTTGTAGGTTGTTCTACAGAGACGCACATGTAGACCAACATGACAGAGCCCATTAAACTGTGTTGCTTGAGAAAGAAGTGTATTGATCTCAGGGGACATGTGAGCCTTGAGATACATCTTTTCTTACTTCCAGAGTAAATCCCAAGTAGCAACAGAACTCTAACTTTGTTGGTTTTCTATTTCTCTAGATTTCTCCTTTTCTTCATGGTGATAGATTTTATATTTTACATTTGAGGTTTCTCACTTGCTATTTCCATGGATGTTAGCAATAATTGGTGATTTGGTTTTATACAGTCTGACCATTTGGTGATACCTTCTAAATAGATAGGGAGATCTGTTTTCTGCCGGGTGAGAAGGACATTCCAGTTTGGTAGTCCTTTCTTTAACTCGTTTGTGCTCGTCTGTTTGTGAGCACAGATCAATTAAGAATTTCATGCTTATTGGAAAAAATAGTTCTTTGAGAACTGAATCAGTGAATGTTTGTGTTTCTGGGATTCTTTTAACTGGGGCTGAAGCTATAGAACTGAAACTATGAGAGTACACAGGTCTGGAGGTCTGTGTGTTTGTGATCCAGAAAAGGCCTTGTTATCTCATTGTGTAAGTATGAACTACTTTTCTACCTCCAGGTTAGGTTATTATGTCTTAAAATAAAATAAATTGTATCTGAACTAGTTTTTGAAAATTGATAAATCTACTATTTCCCAGATTTATAGAAAATGAGGAAACTACATTTGAAAGGTTTTTTTACACTAGATTTTAGAAAAGCTTTCGTAATGAAAATGTTAGCTCATAAACACATTACTGTAAGAATGCAAGTTCACATAGTTAAGATAAATCTTCGGAAAAATCAGGTTCAATCATTTTGGTTTAAAAACTAACTGATAACTATGTTTTTCCCTTGATTTTATTAGTATGGAGAATTTGGTATTTTTTTCTCATGACCTTCTTAACCTTTTCATATTGGTTTACTGGTCAGATAAACTGACATTACTCCTACTTAGCATTTAAGATTATTAAAAATGTGAGTTTTGTATAACTAAATTGAATGATACTTCTGAAAAATGTTTTCTTAGCAATATTTATGCTTTATATTATGTCAGTTTGGACATAATTTCTAGTATCCTTAGGTAACTTAAAAATTTGAATTAATATTAAATTGAGTTAATTGATAACTGATGCTTACCTAGATAATTTCTGAGTAAGAATAAATAATGAAACATTAATTACTAAGCATAATTTTACATTTATATACTATTTTTACATGCTGAAGAGTGGTTGTATTTTTGGGTTATAGTAAGAAAACATTCATTTTTATCACATTAAGAAGGAACAAAGTGGTCTGCAGCTATAAATAGTTCTACTATATATTCATAATGCATAACTTTGATAGTTTACCAACTTTGATAGTTTACCAGAATGTTTGTGTATTACAGTAACTTTTCACCTATCCTTCTCCCAGTTTTCTTTGTGAAATATTTTGGTTAAAGTGAGTTATTTTAGTTAAAAGTTATGAGCAGTATTAATGGTGACTGCTCTAACCATTTCTATTCACCATCATCCTGGAGGTGCTGGTTAGCATAGTAAGGCAAGAAGAAAAGCAACAGAAAGAAATAAAAGACATATAGCTTGGAAGGAAGAAATAAGTATTTCTATTCTCAGATGGCTTGGTTATCTATATAGGAAATCCCAAAGAATCTACAAAGAGGCTTTTAGAATTAATAAGTGGGCTTAGCAAGGTTGTAGGATAAGAGGTCAATGTATAATAATCGGTTATATTTTTATATGTATTAGCAATGAACATTTGGAAATCAAAATTTAAAATCTTTATAATATACAGTGGCACTAAAAAAATCATAAAATATTAGGTATAAATCTAACAAATTATATAAAAATCTTTATGCTGAAAAGTATAGTACAATAATCAATAAAATAAATGAAGGGCCAAATAAATAGAGACATGTTCATGGATGGGAAGACTCAATATTTTCAAGAGGTCAGTTCTTCCCAAATTGATCTATAAATTCAATGCAGCCCCAGTTAAACCCAGGAGGACTTTTGTAGAAATTGTTAAGCTGACACTAAAATTAATATGAAAGGCAAAAAATATGGAAGAGCCAAAGTATTTTTTAAAAAGAACAAGTTGGAGGACTCACACTACTTGATTTCAATACTTATTATAAAGCTACACTAATCAAAACAGTGTGGTATTAATAAAAGGATAGATACATTGATCAATGGAACAAAATAGAGTGTCCAGATAGAGACCCTTACATATATGATTAATTGATTTTGACAAAGGTTCAAAGCCAAAACTACAGGAATTACAGTCTTTTCTACAAATTCTATAACAATTGGACACTCACATGCAAAAGAATGACTCTTGAACCATACTTCATGTAAAGCTCAAACTATAAAGTCTGTAAAGAAAACATAGGAGGAAATCT
This sequence comes from Manis javanica, assembly GCF_040802235.1. NCBI lineage: Eukaryota > Metazoa > Chordata > Mammalia > Pholidota > Manidae > Manis > Manis javanica. Next base: position 38,276,580 of record NC_133165.1, on the reverse strand, counting down.
TTGTGACCTTGAATGAGGGCAATCATTTCTTAGGTATGACACTTAAGCCATAACGCCTAAAAGAAGAAAAATGATAAGTTGTCTTTTATCAGAATGAAAGACTTTTGCCTTCAGAAGACACTATAAAAAAAATGAAAAGTCACATATTAGCAAAAAGTGTTTGCAAAACACATATGCCTGCTTCTAGAATATATAAAGAACTCTCTAACTCAACAAAATGAAAACAAACAGACCAATTAAAAAATGGTCAAAAGATTTGAACATTTTACCAAAGAAGATATGAAAAGATGCTCATTATTATTATTCTTTAGGGATGTGCAAATTAAAAACCATAATAAGATAGTGCTATATATTTAGAACAGCTAAAACACCACTACCACCAACAAAACCCAACCAAATAACTACAAAAATCTGACAATACTAAGTGCTCATGCAGATGGGAAGCAACTAGAACCCTTGTATGTTGCTGTGAGATTGCCAAGTGGTATAGACACAGTGGAAATAGTTTGGCAAATGAACATCCACTTACCATAAGATCCACAGCAACCACACTCCTAAATGTGCCCATGTGAAATGAAAACTAGGTTTCCACAAAGACCTGTACAGAAATGTTTATTAAGTCTTCATTGAAAATTGCTAAAAAATGGAAGCAATACAAGCATCCTTTAACTTGTGGATGTGCCAACAAATGGTTGGACATCAAACAATGGAATACTATTTGGCAACAGCAAGAAACAAACTACTGAGACTCGTAACTAAGGAGATGAACCTCAAATGCAATGTGCTAAGAGAGGAAAGCCAAACTCCAAGTCCTCATACTGCAGGATTCCACTTACAGGACATACTGGAACAGGCAAAACTGTAGGGCCAGAAAACAGATCAGTGTTTGCCAGGGACTGGAAGTGAGATGAAGGGTTGACTAAAAGGGGGCATGAGAGAAGTTTGGGGTGTTTGTGAACTGTTTCATGCCTTGATGGTTATGGCGGTTACCTGACTAAATGCATGTCAGGTGTCATAACTCCAGGACAGTACACTAAAAAAGGGTGAATTTGACTATGACAATTATCCCTCAATAAAACAATACTGGTGCTCAAAGCTATGCAAGGAGCAATAGTGATAAGAGAACTACAACTGTGTTTGCAAGTTAATGGGACTGGTTTTATTTTTCAAGAAAAATGGAGAGTTGATTTATCCCAGAATCAGTTTGTTCCAGAATAGAAAAGCTTTGTAAATATGTACAGCAAAATGTAGAGGATATGAAAGAAATTAATTTTGTTTGCCTGAGTTTATAATACCAGAGTCTGAAAAGAAGACACAAAATATGCTAAACTTTTGTCAAACTTTGCTCGGGCTTATTCACAGATTATGTTTTAAAAAAAGAAAGAATGAAAACTCATGAAACTTCTCTGCTACTACTATGTTAATTCATAACTTGAATTTGGCTTTTTCTCTCTTAAAGTGATAAGTTGGTTTTACATCTCTTCTCCATCAGGATAATAGAGATTCTGCATCTCACTAGAATAATTTTCTGGACTTTGCATTGACTTTATCACATCTTTGATTACTTAAAAAAACCAAAAAATATCCGAAGTTTCTTCTCTGCAAATAAGCTCATGTTCCTTACAATCATGTTGCCGTTAAAATATTTCAAAAATATTATATGGTCACATTGATTAAATAGCCAAATAGTTTCCCTCAGGCACCCAGAATCTTATCTTAGTCAAGATACTAAATCTCTTTTGATAACTCTTTCGATTTTGCCCAAGTTTGGATTTAAAGTGATGTAAATGAAATGACATTCCCAGGATGTTTTTTTATATCTAAAACAATATATTAGATTTTTAAGAAGTACCCTGGAAATCATAAAGATTTGTTATTTCACCTTATAAAAACAGATGCTAAAAATAATTAAGTTTCTCTTTCTGTTTGCTCCATTCTTCTAAATCAATTCAGTGTTATCTTAAGAGCTGCATGGAAGAAAATATCAAATGAAGAGATGCTGAGCCTTCCCTAGCTTAAGTTTACATAGGTAAAAGTTACTAATTCAAATATTTCAGAAGTTGTGCACTTTACAGGAATGCCCTAGAGATTGGGCAATACTCTCGTTAGCCGTAATAGGCTCTTACCCTCAGAGGAAATAGCAATCAAACTCTGATGAAATAGTTATGCACTCTACCCCAATACAGAATTTCCTTCTTCATTCTGATATTATTGATTGCTGTAATAAATTAATCATGGTCATTCAGTTTCACAATCAAAGAGGTTTCTGCTTTCTTCTGATGCTTGGTATTTGGTGAAATACCAAATACTCTAAATTATTGATACATCTAAGAATAGACTTTTGGGTACAGGCTTCTGAGCTGACATAGCTGAAATAAATTTCAGATTGTATCAATAGACAAATTTCAAGGACTCTTTTTAGTCTACTGCATGAGAGCAGACTGCTTAGCCAGAGCCAGTAGAATGAGAATTAGTTACATGGGACTGAGTAGGTTGATGAGGGAACTTTAATTTGGGTCATTTGTTTGCAATATTGTTGATGTTATTTTAATGTCGTATATTTTATGGACATGTAATAGAATATGAGAAGGCTTTATCATTTCACCTTTACCAGTAATCCTCAATTTAGTTGGCTTGGTTTTTAAACTGAAGAGGAACTTCTAATGGTATCTGATTCCTACCTGATTCCCTAGAATTCAGAATAAACACTTGTACTGAGTCTTCTTGTTTTCTTTTTTTAGCAACATAGTTTTTCACATGGGCTCATAAGAACCTGTCCTCTTCTCTTACCAGAATGTAATTGGACAAATAAACTCTGTGCAACTAAGGTCATAATTGGATGTCATATTTGAGGAGGATTATTTAGGAATAACAAACCCACTATTGAGGAAAATGATTGTGATATTTATTTTATGGTCGCTCCATGGGATGGCTAGATTAATATTATTTCTGGGTGTGTCTGTAGAGTGTTTGTGGATGAGATTTGCATCTGAATTGGTGGACTCAGTAAACTTACATGGCCCTTCCTGTCGCAAGTGGCGACACCCAATTTGAATTTGGTGAGAGCCTGAATAGAACTGAAAGGCAGAGGAAGGAAGAATTCACTGCCTTTGGCTTCCAGCCTGCCTGCATGAGCTGAGAGATTGATCTTCCCCTGCCCTTCCACTGGGATTTATGCCACTGACTCCCCTGGTCCTCAGGGCTTAACACCAGACTAGAATTACACCACTGGCTTTCTTGAACCTCCAGCTTGCAGACAGCAGACTGTGGGACATCCAGTCTCCATATTATGTGAACCAATTCCTATAATGAACCTTTTCCTCTATATGTATATGCTGTTGGTTCTGTTTTTCTAGAGAACCCTAGTACCATTACTGGCCTGCTATGTGGAACCAATGTCTATAAATCACCCCCAAGGAAAACAGCTAGATTTCTGGCTTGCAGAGTCCCAGTATCATATTTGGTAAGGAAGCCCACCTCCTGCTAGGCCAGGGAGCTTTAACATTTTGGAGGAACCTCACAAAGAGATCAATTCACCCCTAAATGAAGGTACATATACCACCAGGTAAAATCTGGTGGGTAGAGTGTCTTGTTTTACTATCCTTAGGATAGGAAAGCAAATACTAGATTTTCAAAAGTGCAGTCCAGGATTCCTTATGAAAATTTCCACACAGAAGTTGCTCCATACTGAAGGGCTCTGGATTGGCAGAGCAAACTCAAGGAGACATGCATCATTCACAATCACCCTTTTTCTCACGTATATGAGTGAGCAGGCTAAAATGCTGATACTAGCCTTTTCTTAGATTCTTTATGAAACAAAGAGGATGGTAGACAGACAGCTCCATTATCCAAAATTTGGAAATAAGGCAGAAAAAGGGGTAACATGTTCCTTCAATGTCCTTACGTGAGCCCAGACCCACACAGATATAGAGGGGTTTATTCTTTCTGAACTCATTTCTTAATATTGATCAAAGTTTCCAGATTCAGTGAAATTACATGTTAACTTTCATAGATTTTTGAGATGCAAATGATTTCTGTCCAGTGGAGCAGATGACTCCAAAGTTTATAGCTTATTGCTCTCGTGGACATTAAAGGGTTTGTACCTAGTCCAGAAATTTTGTCTTAATAGTCCTTTCCTAAACTGCCTAGAAGACCTGGTTTTCTAAATGCTATTTGCACCACTCTTAACATTGGTTTCCTCAGTAGTTAAGGAGTAGAGTAAAATCTTTGACAAGTGTTTGTTTTATATTTGAACGAGTTAATGATTTTAAAATTCTAAAAATTACACTTTAACACAAATAAAAATTTATATTTTCACCTTTGTTAATCTCCGAAACAGAGCAAGGGATCTTGATGTGAGTGGTATGTAACTGAGCTGATATAATTTCAGAAATTAGCAAAGAAATGTAAAGCTCCATATTGAGTGAGTGTCAGCATGGAGAATGGCTGCCCTCTTGAAGCCCAGAGTTCTCCCAAACCTTTCGTACTGGACATCTTGGATTTTGCATTCACCTAGTCTGGAACTGCATTTGTCACACCCTTCCAGGCATGTTGTGTTTTTGGCTTAGCTTGTCATGAGGGGTCCTTTTTCTGTCTTGGCACAGTCTTTGATTGATTCTGATTCACTAATTTTTCCCAGGCAAGTGCTTCCTGCATGGCCTGTCATCATGACCACATCATTCAGGAACAGGTGAATGCCGGCACACTCAGGAAAGTTCACGCGTAACTTGATGAATCAATGTCAGGCAGCGGAGGCACAGCGAGGGGGAGGTGGATGGGACAGCGGCTGGGTTCAAGCTCTCCTGTTCGTGAGTGTCCAAGTTCATTTCATTAACGTGTTCCGTTCTTAATATAGGAAAATAAAGTGATCCAGCTTGACTCCATTGAGAGCCCTCAAACCCATGGTGCTCAGAGAAACACAGGGTTAAACTCCAGTAAATTTTTTGGAGACATTAAATTGTAGTCAAGTGTTCAAAAGGAAGCAAGCACATCAGGCTTAGAAGGAGACCATGAGAGATGCCTAGTGATAAGGGTAGCACTGAACATGGTGAAAAACATCAGATTCCATATGTATTTTAGAAGTACAGTGGAAAGAATTTACTGATAAACTTGGTATGGGGTGGAAGAGGAGAGGAGCTGAGATAACAGCTAGGTTTGTGGCTTGAGCAGCTAGGTAAATGGTGGTTCTATTTCTTGACATAGGTTGGAGGAAAGATAGCAGTTTGAGTAGAGAGGAAACCCATATTTCTATTTAGGACATGTGAGTTTGAGATTGCCATTGAGACATCCATATGGAAGTATCCACATAAGACATCTGGAGCTCAGGAGCCAGGTCCATGTAGGGGGAGAAATTTGAGAGCTGTCAATTATTTTGAAGCTGTGGGACTAAACTGAAACCTTAGAAATGAGTGTTGAAGGGGAAGTGAAGATTATAAGAACAGGACCTTGAGGATCTATGTTTAGGAGTCTGGGAAGGGAAGAGGACCTGGCAAAGGAAGCTGAGAGGAGAGGCCCTGTGAGGCAGGAGGAAAACCAGAAAAATGTGGTGTTCCAAAGCAGAAAGAAGCGCATATTTCAAGGAAGAGTGTTCAGCCATGTCAAATGCTGCTGTGAGGTTAGGGATGGAGTGAGCACAAGGAGTAGGTTGTCAGCACAGTGCTAAGAGTCCTACTAAAGGAGAGAGAGGGAGGAAAGGTAGATTTTTACAGAGTGGCTAGTAATGTGGATTTTGGAGTTAGCCAGATGACAAGAGAAGCTACCGCTCATTATGATTTAATGTCTACGGGGTGCTTTACAGAAATGATCTCATCTAAGCCTCTAAACAATCTGATGTGTCAAGCAGTGTGCCATCACTCTCATTTTATAGATAAAGAAACTAAAATTAAAAATTTTCAACAAACTAGTGCCACACCCCATCGGTGACAAAATCAGGATTCAGGAAGAAGCTATTTGACTTCAGAGCCATACTTAACTAATTTGATAAATGCCTTCCTATTGTTAGTTTAGAGCCTTGCTGTCTTACTGACTAGCTGTGTAATTTTGGGTAAGTTACTTAACTTCTCTAAGACAAGGTTTCCTCCATTTTTCATAAAATGAAGATCTCATGAATATAGAGAGTTCGTGAGCATTAATTAAGCTATTGCATGCAAAGCCATAGCATAGAGCCTGACATCTATGCAATCTACTTATTCCACTGGGTGCAACCTACTTATTTCACAGATAAGGAAGCCAGGCCATAGAAAGCCCAGAGACTTGTCACAGGGACATAGAGAGTGTCAGAGAGAAGACAGGATAAATGCCCTGAGCCCAAAGGACCTCTGCCCAGCTATCTCTCTTAGAAGCCCTCCACCTAGGCACCAAAATACTCTCAATGCAGTTCCAATATACCTGTGAGCTGTTCAAAATCATCCCTGCTCAGACAACAAATAACTCACAATGTCACTACCTGCCTGATGCCTTTGGAAGCAGTACCGCTCCCAGGAGTGTTCTGTCGCTGGAGTGACAGGCCCTCATGTTGCACATCTCCCCAAAGCTGACACTCTGCTTTTGTGTTTTTAAAATGCCCAAGACAGATCACAGAAAATGCCAGTTCTTTCCAGAAAGCAGAAGGTATGCTTTAGGCTGTCCTCTGGCTAAATGGGAGAAATGTCTGATCATATTTATTTATTTATTTCCTTTTCAATCCATCTCAGCAGTGGTTTGGTTATGAAGAAAAGTGTAAAAGATGGAGTTTGATTTGGGAGATTTCTATATCTCAGAAATTTACAACGGTGCCTTAGATTTAAAACCATGGATGTTGACTGTGGAAGGGACTCAGAGAGTGGTTAAATCAGTGCCCTTTGTATTTGGGGCCCTGGAGGACTATGAGAGCCCACTGGCCCCTGGGTAGGAAGGGCAAAGCTAGGAGATGATGAGTTAGGACCTCAGCCCCTTCCCCAGCCCTTACCAAAACAGCCTTGTGTTTCATGTAGTGACTCTGTGGCATCTTGCTACGCTGATGGACAGTGACTTCAATGGGGTATGGGGGGGGACTTGATAATATGGGTGAATGTAGTAATCACAATGTTTTTCATGTGACTTCTTCATAAGAGTGTATATCAATGATAACTTAATAAAAAAAAATAACCTTGTCTTTATTTGCTTAACACAAAAGCCTTGCTTATTTAGGGAAAGAGTTCTGGTTTATAAATCACTGATCCAGTCTTTCTTATCTTAAAGATAGGGAAAATGAGGTCCAAGAAAGTTGAACTGACTTGCTTAGTATACAGAAGTAAGTCTGTCCCAGAACTTAGACTGGAACTCAAGTCCCTGGTATTCCATAGGTTCCCCACCCATTACTCCATAGGACTACAGGCTGACTTAATTTTTTATCTTACTTCCAGCCCAGGAATCAGTAAACTTTTCCTGTGAAGGGTTAGATCACCAATATTTTCAGTTTTATGGGCTGTACAGTTTCTGTTGCAACCACTCAATTCTGTCCTTACAGTGCAAAGCAGCCCTGGATGATATGTAAACTGATAAGCATGAATGTCTTCCAATACAACTGTATTTACTAAAACTACCAGGCCAGGCTTAGCATGTGGGGTATAGTTCATTGACCCCTATTCTAGCATATCAAGAAACAAGTGCATTACGGACTGGTAGGGACAGATCTCTCTCATTCTCTCTCTCACATACACATACAGGAAGAGTGCATTAATCATTTATTTATTCAGCTGGAGATACATTAACAAGTTGTTGAAATCAGCCAAGTGAGAGATAAGGGGTCAAAGTTGGTGGCAGTCCATATGGTGCCCACTTCCCATAGACATTACAATCAAGAAGGGCCCATGCATTTGAACATTTTTCCAAGTTGCCAACGAGTACATGAAAATATGCTCAACATTGCTAATTATCAGGGAAATGAAAATCAAAACCACAGTGAGACATCACCACATTCCTGTTAGGATGGCTGTGATAAAAAAGATAAGAGGTAACAAATGTTGGCAAGGATGTGGAGAAAAGGGAGCTTGTGTGCACTGTTGGTGGGAATATCAACTGGTGCATGGAAAGCAGTATGGAGGTTCCTCAAAAAATTAAAAATGGATCTGCCATGTGATCCAGTAATAACCTCTCTCAGTAGATATCTGAAGGAAATCAAGTCACTATCTTGAAGAGATTTCTGCACTCCCATGTTCATTAGAGTATTATTCACAGTAGCCAAGATATGGAAACAAACTAAGTGCACACTGACAGATGAGATGAATGGATAAAGAAAATGTGGTGCATATATGTACAATGGGATATTAGTCAGCCATGAGAAAGAAGGAAACCCTGCCATTTGCAATAACATGGATAAACCCTGAGGGCATTGTGCTAAGTGAAATAAGTCAAAGACTAATACTATATGATCTCACTCTATGTGGAATTGGAAAGCTAAACTCATAGAATAGATTGGTGGTTACCAGAGGTGGGAAGTGGAGGCAGGGAAAATGGGTAAAAGTGGTCAAAGGGTATAAACTTCCAGTTATAAGATGAATAAGTTCTGGGGAGGTAATGTACAGCATGATAATTATAGCTAATAATCCTGTATTACATGCTTGAAAGTTACTGAGAGAGTAGATCTTGAAAGTTCTCACCATACTCAAGAAACTTGTAACTATGTGAAGTAATGGATATGTTAACTGCCCTACTGTGGTAATCATTTTACTATATATATATATATATATATATATATATATATATATATATATATATGTCAAATCACTATGCTGTACACTTAAAACTTGCACGTCATTATGTCAATTATATATCAACGAAGTGGGAAAAGAAGGGTCTGTGTATATCATAAGTGGCACATGCTTGTTGCCTGAACTTACTATTGACTCAGAGCCAGGAGACTTAATTTAATGCCTGCCTCTTTGTCAAGAGCTGTGAAAACTTGGAAATGTCAGTTAGCCTTTCTGAGCTTCAGGTGACCTTGTCTACTGAGGGTGATTATCGTACCTACTACTTAAGATTGTCTTGAAGATTAAACAGGATAACATAGTAAAGCTCAACTTTCAATCCTATTTTTTAATGTACAAATACATAACAAAGTGTTTTTCTTTTAATGTAAACCGAATTCTCAAAGCGATTAAGCCTGAAGAGAGATTCCTCATTACAGTGACGGGCACTGTTCTTGAGGTTGTAATCCACTGTGGACATGGGGGATCATTCTGACATTTCTCATGGATCTTTGATATATTCTCCAAGGCCTCAGAGTGGATTTTAAGATGTCTCCTAGGCTAGAATTTTAATAAAATGTGCATTCCTTGTAAATTACTTTGCTCACATGAAAATTTGCTCTGTACTACAAATAGAGATTGCTGCTAGCATCTAATGCCAAATGAGGACTGCATTATTTTAAATTTGATTGATGTTCTCTTGTGCACTCCTCCAAGAAATCTAGTGAAGTCAGGTGACTCAATACTGGTCTTAAGTGATACTTAACATGATGGTTATTCAATAAAGATGTTCTCCTTAAATGTGTGGGAGGCACTCGGACAACTAGATTCAATGTCTAGATTCAATTGCATGCAGAAGGGTGTGAAATATTCATTTTTCCCAATTGTTACCGAGAGTCCAATTTTAATTTGTTTGCTATTTCTGTTCATACTAAGGCCTACTTAGTATATCCATTAAAAGTCCTTAAGAATATTAACAAGGAATCCTCCCAGAATTGCTGCAGTGTTTTTAAATGTTTGTGAATTACCCTGACAGGCTTTTAGTTTTAACTCACATTAAGTAGATTTCATTATTAACAAGAATATGTGCAAATTAAAATGAGGCCATTAACATCTTAAATATACCACATTTTTAAAAAGAAAGCAGGTTAGAAAAAAAAAATTGAGAAAAAGCATTTTGCAAAAGCAAAGTTGCCAAAATCAAAGATAGAAAAGAAACTGCATTTTACCATACTTATAAAGACAAACTGGTTGTGTTTACAAGGGAGAACTGAGAACTATTTAGAAGAAAGTGAACTGGGCTGGACATTGGGGTCCCGGGTTCCAGTTTTACATCAATTTTGCGAAAAACCAATCTGCCGACAGATAGCTCATTATATGGTCAGCTTGCCAAATAACAAATTCAAATAATTTACTACATTTACTAAAAATATGGTTATTTTCAACTGTTGGATGAGTTTTTTTCAAAAACACAGGTTTAGAAGATTCCCGTGAAGCCTTAGGTGATCAGCTTTCTGTTTTTCCTTCAGAGCAAGATTTTCAGAGCTGATCATCCCGTCTCTGCCACAAGCTCCCCACGGCTGGAGCTTAGATGGTAGGGTCAGAGGGAAGCCCGCCTGTCAGAGGAAGAGACAGAGAAGGGTCAGCTGAGATTGCAGCCTGGACTGTGTGCCCCATAAGGAGTTCCTAGGGAGCAGAGGGCCGAGGCCAGAGTATAAGGGGGGGTTGTGAAATCTAGAGCATTGAGCTGCTGTGAGGAAGAGGGGGTGGGATTGGGACAACAGGAAGACACTTGCATGGCATGCCACATAAGAGAAGGTGCCTGACTCACGGCAGGATTCCCACAGCTCCACCCATGGGTCGAGTATGAATTGTTGCAAACCTCATTAGTATAGCCAATCCTTGAATAATACAGCGGTTAGGAGCCATGACCCCTCGTGCAGTTGAAAATCCACATAGTACCTTTGGTTGCCCCCAGACTCCACTAATAGCCTACTGTGAACCAGAAGCCTTACTAGTGACATAAACAGTAGATTCACACATATTCTCTGTTATGTATATTATACGTTGCATTCTTACTATAAAGTAAGAAACTGTTTTTCAAATTGTCACAAATATCTAAACATTTTTCTAATACATTTATTGAAAGAAGTCCATGTGTAAGTGGACATAAGGTTCAGACCCGTGTTGTTCAAGGGTCAGCTGCAATTTAAACTGGAGCAAGTTTTGATGATTTGGGAAACTCAGAAATGGTGACTGGCATTTTATGGACTGACATTCAGTGCACTTTTATCAGCTGACTCAGCAAACTGGCTGTTGGACGAACTGGTTGCTCAGAAACCCGACTTGCCCCAGGTAGAGAGGCCGCTAGGTGTGGTACTGGCTAGGACAACCCTTGTGGGCCTTCCCATTGGAGCAGCGGGGCCAGACCCAGGTTAAAGAGCAAGTAGAGTGCCCTGCTCCAGCAGGTCCTCTGAGGGCAGGAAGCAGGCTAAGCCAGGCAGATTCTGGGCCTCGAACCCCCGAATTGCCAGGCCCGCCCCCTTTTACCTTATGAGGTTTCTTTGGGGAAAAAAAGTTTCACTGCTACAATAAACAGAAACAGTCTGAGAACCACTAGAAAAGATGATCATGCACACTTTGGATTACTAATAGTCAGTACTTTCTGACACGTAATATACATGCTCTGGACGCTGTGCTGCTCACGTCAAGGACATTTCCTCATGTAATCCACATCCTGACCCTTGAGGAAGGTGACTGCCATCCTCACCTTACAAGGGAGGATATGGGTTCAGGGTCACCAAGCCAGGGTCTCTGACTTTTTCCAGAAAACCATGCACTCTGGAATATCTCCATGCAAGCTGCATGTGGCCTGGTTTTCCTCTTTTGATATTCCTCATCTGGGGGCTTCCTAGGGGGCTTTAGGCAGCCTTTAGGACTACTTTTCAACTTGACCCCAGCCTCCTAGTCCAACAGAGGCTCTGGTGCCCCACATGAGCAGGGTCACACCACATTTGGGCTCTTCGTGTTCCTAGGTGGGCCTCACTGCCCCAGCTCTGTGGCTGCTGCTTTTCTCAGTGTCTACTCAACCCTACACGGCCCAGCCTCATTCCCACTCTTTCCATGAAGACTTGAGGATATTCACAGTCCCAGCTGCAGCACAAGGACCAATATGCTGATTAGCAAGCCCCCAGTCAACGTGCATGAAATCCCAGTTACACAAGATGAATACATTTTAGAGATCCATGCAACATCGTGCCTGCAGATAACAAAATCAAATTGGACCTACAAATCTGTTAAGAGGGCAGATCTCGTGTTAAGTTCTTACCCCCAAAAATCAAAATCAAAATCAAAATCAAAGAAAACAAACACTAACATGCCCACCACATTCCTGATACTGTGCACGGGGCTTGAGTCAACAGGCATAACCCAAGAGTTCTGTGAATGCTGCCTTTCCAGAGACAGGGAAACTGAGGCACGAGAGGTGAGGTTACACGCTTGGTAAGTGACAGAGACCTTTTTTTCTTCCTCACCTCCTCCCAGGCCACAGGGACCACCACCACTTCCAAACACATCTGACTCTGAAAAGCAGGTCACAATTCCATGGCCCTTTGCTTTTTTAAAAAAATTTTTTTATTAAGGTATTAATGATACACACTCTTATGAAGGCTTCACATGAAAAAACAATGTGGTTACTACACTTACCCATATTGAGTCCCCACCCATACCCCAGTACAGACACTGTCCATCAGTGCAGCAAGATGCCACAGATTCACTATTTGCCTTCTCTGTGCTACACTGATGTCCCCGTGATCCCCCACACCATGTGTACTAAACATGATACCCCTCAGTCCCCTTCTCCCTCCCTCCCCACCCGCCCTCCCCTTTGGTAAACACTAGTCCCTTCTTGGAGTCTCTGAGTCTGTTGCTATTTTGTTCCTTTAGTTTTGCTTCATTGTTATACTCCACAAATGAGGGAAATCATTTGGCACTTGCCTTTCTCCACCTGGCTTATTTCACTGAGCATAATGTCCTGCAGCTCCATCCATGTTGCTGCAAATGGTAGGATTTGTTTCTTTCTTATGGCTGAATAGTATTCCATTGTGTATATGCACCACATCTTCTTTATCCACTCATCTACTGATGGACACTTAGGTTGCTTCCATATCTTGGCTATTGTTAAAAAGTACTGCGATAAACATAGGGGTGCATATGTCTTTTTGAATCTGAGAAGTTGTATTTTTTAGGTAAATTCCAAGGAGTGGGATTCCCAGGTCAAATGGTATTTCTATTTTTAGTTTTTTGAGGAACCTCCATATTGCTTTCCACAATGGTTGAACTAGCTTACATTCCCACCAGCAGTATAGAAGGGTTCCCCTTTCTCTGCATCCCGCATTTGTTGTTCTTAGTCTTTTCAATGCTAGCCAACCTTACTGGTATGAGGTGATATCTCATTGTGGTTTTAATTTGCATTTCCCTTGTGATTACTGATGTGGAGCATCTTTTCATGTGTCTGTTGGCCATCTGAATTTCTTCTTTGGAGAAAAAAGACCCAAAACCCATTTGTTAATTGGGTTATTTGCTTTCTGGGTGTTGAGGCATGTAAGTTCTTTATATATTTTGATGTTAGCTCCTCATCGGATATGTCATTTACAAATATATTTGCTCATACTGTAGGATGCCTTTTTGTTCTGTTGATGGTGTCCTTTGCCGTACAGAAACTTTTTAGTTTGATATAGTCCCATTTTTGCTTTTGTTTGCTTTGCTCGAGAAGATGCATTCAAGAAGTTGCTCATGCTTATTTTCAGGAGATCTTTGCCTATATTGTCTTCTAAGAGTTTTATGGTTTCATGACTTACATTCTGGTTTTTGATCCATTTCGAGTTTACTTTTGTGTATAGGGTTAAACAATAGTCCAGTTTCATTCTCTTTCATGTAGCTGTCCAGTTTTGCCAACACCAGCTGTTGAAGAGGCTGTCATTTCCCCATTGTATGTCCATGGCTCCTTTATCATATATTAATTGACCATATATGGTTGGGTTTTATGTCAGGGCTCTCTAGTCTGTTTCATTGGTCTATAGGTCTGTTCTTGTGCCAGTACCAAATTGTCTTGATTACTGTGGCTTTGTAGTAGAGCTTGAAGTTTGGGAGCGTGATGCCCCCAGCTTTATTCTTCCTTCTCAGGATGGCTTTGTCTATTCAGGGTCTTCTGTGGTTCCATATGAATTTTAGGACAATTTTCTCTAGTTCATTGAAGAATACTGCTGGTATTTTGATTGGGATTGCATTGAATCTGTAGGTTGCTTTAGGCAGGATGGCCATTTTGACAACATTAATTCTTCCTACTCATGAGCACAAGATGTGTTTCCATTTACTGGTATCTTCTTTAATTTCTATCATGAGTGTCTTGTAGTTTTCAGAGTACAAGTCTTTTACTTCCTTGGTTAGGTTTATTCCTAGGTATTTTATTCTTTTTGATGCAATTGTGAATGGAATTGTTTTCCTGATTTCTCTCTCTGCTAGTTCATTGTTAGTGTATAGGAATGCCATAGATTTCTGTGTATTAATTTTGTATCCTGCAACTTTGCTGAATTCAGATATTAGATCTAGTAGTTTTAGAGTGAATTCTTTAGGGTTTTTTATGTACAATATCATGTCATCTCAAACAGGGACAGTTTAACTTCTTCCTTGCCAGTCTGGATGCCTTTTATTTTTTTGTGTTGTCTGATTGCCATGGCTAGGTCCTCCAGTACTATGTTGAATAGAAGTGGGGAGACTGGGCATCCTTGTCTTGTTCCCTATCTTAAAAGAAAAGCTTTCAGCTTCTTTCTGTTAAGTATAATGTTGGCTGTGGGTTTGTCATATATGGCCTTTATTATGTTGAGGTACTTGCCCTCTATACCCATTTTGTTTAGAGTTTTCATCATGAATGGATGTTGAATTTTGTCAAATGCTTTTTCAGCATCTATGGAGATGATCATGTGGTTTTTGCCCTTCTTTTTGTCGAAGTGGTGGATGATGTTGATTGATTTTTGAATGTTGTACCATCCTTGCATTCCTGGAATAAATCCTACTTAATCATGATGGATGATCTTTTTGATGTATTTTTGAATTTGGTTTGCTAATATTTTGTTGAGTATTTTTGCATCTATGTTCATCTGGGATATTGGTCTGTAATTTTCTTTTTTCGTGGGGCCTTTACCTGGTTTTGGTATTAGAGTAATGCTGGCCTCATAGACTGAGTTTGGAAGTATTCCCTCTTCTTCTACTCTTTGGAAAATGTTAAGGAGGATGCGTATTAGGCCTTCACTAAATGTTTGATAAAATTCAGTGGTGAAGCCATCTGATCCAGGGGTTTTGTTCTTAGGTAGGTTTTTGATTACCAGTTCAATTTCATTGCTGGCAATTGGTTTGTTCAGATTTTCTGTTTCTTTCTGGGTCAGCCTTGGAAGGTTGTATTTTTCTAGCAAGTTGTCCATTTCTTCTAGGTTATCCAGTTTGTAGCATATAATTTTTCATAGTGTTCTCTAATAATTATTTGTATTTCTACATTGTCCATAGTGATTTTTTCTTTCTCATTTCTGATTCTGTTTATGTGAGTAGACTCTCTTTTTTCTTGATAAGTCTGGCTAGGGATTTATTTTCTCGAAGAATCAGCTCTTGCTTTCATTGATTCTTTCATTTGTTTTAGTTTTCTTGATTTTATTTATTTCTGCTCTAATCCTTATTATATCCCTCCTTCTACTGACTTTGGGCCTCAATTGTTCTTCTTTTTCCAGTTTTATTAACTGTGAGTTTAGACTGCTCATATGGGATTGTTCTTTCTGAGGTAGGCCTGTATTGCAATATACTTTCCTCTTGGCACAGCCTTCTCTGCATCCCAGAGATTTTGTGGTCTTGAATTATTGTTGTCATTTGTCTCCATATATTGCTTGATCTCTGTTTTTATTTGGCCATTGATCCATTGGTTATTTAGGAGCATGTTGTGAAGCCTCCATGTGTTTATGGAAATTTTCACTGTCTTTGTGTAATTTATTTCTAGTTTCATACCTTTGTAGTCTGAGAAACTGGTGGTACAATTTCAATCTTTTTGAATTTACTCAGGCTCTTTTTGTGGCCTAGTATATGATCTATTCTTGAAAATGTTCCATCTGCACTTGAGAAGAATGTGTATTCTACTGCTTTTGTGTGTAGAGTTCTGTAGATGTCAGTTACATCCATCTGTTCTAATGTGTTGTTCAGTGCCTCTGTCTCCTTACTTATTTTCTGTCTGGTTGATCTGTCCGTCACAATGAGTGGAGTGTTGAAGTCTCCTAGAATGAATGTATTGCATTGTATTTCCCCTTTTAATTCAGTTAGTATTTGTTTCATATATGTGGGTGCTCCTGTGTTGGGAGCATAGATATTTATAATGGTTATATCTTCTTGTTGGTTGGATCCTTCTATCATTATGTAATGCCCTTGTTTGTCTATTGTGACTTTCTTTGTTTTGAAGTCTATTTTGTCTGATACAAGTACTGCAACTCCTGCTTTTTTCTCCCTATTAGTTGCATGAAATATCTTTTTCCATCCCTTCACTTTAAGTCTGTGTATGTCTTTGGGTTTAAAGTGAGTCTCTTGTCGGTAGCATATAGATGGGTCTTGTTTTTTTATCCATTCAGTGACTGTATGTCTTTTGATTGGTGCATTCAGTCCATTTACATTTACGGTGATTATTGAGAGGTATGTACTTATTGCCATTGCAGGCATTAGATCTGTGGTTATCAAAGGTTCAAGGTTAGCTTCCTTACTATCTAAGAGTCTAACTTAACTCACTTAAAATGCTATTACAAACACAATCTAAAGGTTCTCTTTTTCTCCTCCTTTTCCTCCCTCCTCCATCCTTTATATATTAGGTATCATATTCTGTACTGTTCATCTATCCCTTGATTGACTTTGGGGATAGTTAATTTTATTTTGCATTTGCTTAGTAATTAGCTGTTCTACTTTCTTTACTGTGGTTTTATTACCTCTGATGACAGCTATTAAACCTTAGGAACACTTCCATCTATAGCAGTCCCTCCAAAATACACTGTAGAGATGGTTTGCGGGAGGTAAATTCTCTCAGCTTTTGCTTATCTGGGAATTGTTTAATCCCTTCTTCAAATTTAAATGATAATCTTGCCAGTTAAAGTAATCTTGGTTCCAGGCCACTCCCTTCTGGCCTGTATGGTTTCTGCTGAGAAGTCTGATGATACCCTGATGGGCTTTCCTTTGTATGTGATCTTATTTATCTCTCTGGCTGCTTTTAATAGTCTGTCCTTATCCTTGATCTTTGCCATTTTAATTACTGTATGTCTTGGTGTTGTCTTCCTTGGGTCCCTTGTGTTGGGAGATCTGTGCACCTCCATGGCCTGAGAGACTATCTCTTTCTCCAGACTGGGGAAGTTTTCAGCAATTACCTCCTCAAAGACACTTTCTATCCCATTTTCTTTCTCTTTTTCTTCTGGTACCCCTATAATGCAAATATTGTTTCATTTGGATTGGTCACACAGTTCTATCAATATTCTTTAATTCTTAGAGATCCCTTTTTCTCTCTGTGCCTCAGCTTCTTTGTATTTCTCTTCTCTAGTTTCTATTTCATTTATCATCTCCTCTACTGTATCTAATCTGCTTTTAATACCCTCCATTTTGCTCTTCAATGATTGGATCTCTGACCGGAATTCATTCCTGAGTTCTTTAATATCTTTCCATACCTCCATGAGCATATTGATGATTTTTCTTTTGAACTCCCTTTCAGGAAGATTCATGAGGTCGATGTCATTTAAATCTTTCTCAGAAGTTGTACTAATAATTTTACTCTGAACCAGGTTCCTTTGGCATTTCATATTTGTATATGGTGCCCTCTAGTGTCCAGAAGCTCTACTTTCTGTAGCTGCTTAGCCCCTGAAGCAATGTTGAGGGCTGCAGGGGAGTGGTATTGGTGCCTGGGGGGAGCAAAGAGCTGTTTCCTGCTTCCCCGCTGCTATGCCTGTCTGCACTGCCTGAACCAGTGGGCCAAGCACACTGGTATAAGCCTCTATGCTTTGTGTTTGTAGTTGCTGTAGACAGGTCTTCCCTCTGGCTGGCCTAACACCAGGGTAGGGTTTGCCGGTTTGCAAGCCAGGTGGGGCTGGCCGGGAGAAAGGCACAGTAGGCTGTGTATCATGGAGGGGGTGCTTGGAGCTGTTTAGCTAACCAGGGAGTTGGAGTACCTGAAGATTGTGAAAGCCTCCAGCCCTGTTCCATGAGGTCTGCTCTTTTCTCCAGGTGTATTCAGTCTGGTACAGTCCTCTTTCCTGTTGCTCTTTCAGGATTAGTTGTATTAATTACATTTTTGTAGTATGTTGCGGTTTAGGAGGAAGCCTCTGTCTCACCTCTCATTCTGCCATCTTTAATCCCTTCTCCTCCAAGGCCCTTCGCTCTTGGGGATATTTCTTCTCTCTGCCATCAGACCCTGCCGAGGGCCCTTTCCTTCCATGGTGTCACCCCAGAGCCAGGCACAGATTCAGTGATGATGTTGTGTGTTCTTCAGCAGGCATTGGAAGCCATTTCTTCCTGGTAAGTTATGTCCTTTGGTTTGTTTGTATTGATGATAGTGGGGATTTGTTTTCTGTCCTGCTACTTAAACAACTTCATAGGGTAACTGCCCCAGAGTTGCAGAGAAGCTTCACACATGGTCCGGTTAGCCCGTCTTCAGCATCTATCGTGATGGTCTTCAGCTGAAATGCTAACCACTCTGCATCCACACTGCTCTCCCAAGGCACATGCTGCCCTTCTGGGTGACCTCCTCCTGACTCCTCCACGGGGCTGACCATCTAAGCCTTCTTCTGAGGCCAGACCCCCACCTCCCAGTAGCAGGTCCTTATGTGGCCCAGACGTGGTGCAAGTCCTGTCCTCAGCACTAACCACTGCTACTGGGGAGAAGACTTTGAGTTCCATTTTCTTTTTCCTTCATAAGTTTTTACTTTAGCCAATAGCCAGAATGTGTAAGAGGAAGAGGCCAGAAAGATCCATGTGGTAGAGGGTGAGGAGACACCCTGCTTCTGGTCATGAGGAGGGGAAACTGGATGCCCCAGCATTCTCCTTGGTGTTGGGAAAACCTGCCTAGGCTGCTTACATCTGCTGAGGTTGAGAAAATGATAGCTCCCCAAAGATGTCCCATCTTAATCTCTGGGACCCGTGAATATGCTACCTTCCATAGCAAAGAGAAATTAAGGGTACAGATGGAGTTATGGCTGCCAATCAGATGACCTTGTAATAGGGAGATTATCCTGAAGTAAGTGAGGGCCCAGTGTAGTGACAGAGTCCTTGGAAGTAGAAGAGGGAATTGGAAGGGATGCCAGACAGATGGCAACATAAGAAAAGCTTAGTTCAATATTTCTGGTTTTGAGGAAGGGGTCCTGGGGCAAGGAAAGCAGGCAGCTTCTAGAAGCTTGAGAAGCCAGGGAAGGGAGTCTCCCCTGGAGCTTCCAGAAAACCGTCCTCCCTGCCAATACAATCCTAGCCTGGTGAGTTCCATGTTGGACTTCTGATCTACAGAATTGTGGTATTAAATTTATATTACGTTTCAGCCACTAAGTTGGTGATAATTTGTTGCCACAGCAATTAGGAGCTGATACGATCTATAAACCTGAAGTACGCTCAATTTGTGAACCTTTTGTCAACCAGAGGAAGCACTCACATTTTAGAGTTTACATATTGTTGTTTTCTAGATTTAAAATAGCATCCTGGACTGCAAACCTGGGTGTTACCCTTTTTGCCTGTTGTTCAGGTTGGGGGAACTGCTTTTTAGTGATTTCCACATCTTGCTAGGATTCTTAAGATGTATAAAAAGTTAAGCTCCGGTCAGCTGGTCAATTCAGTTTCACCTCTGAAAAACTCAAAAAGCAATTTTGTATATGAACCAACTTAGTTAAAATTGTGGAAGATAGCCATGGCTGCTAAGAGAAGCTTCTGGGGTGTTGCCATGGGAACAGTTGCTTTTAAATCAGGGATAGCAAGCTAAGAGCTAAGGTAGGAAAGACAGGGGAGATGGCTACCCCTTACCTCCTCTTCATTAGCAGAAAACAGCCTGAGGTTTCCTGCCAGTTTCACAAGTTCAGCAGACACTGTCTTGCTACTCTGTGATAGGAAATAGGAAATGCCTGGGTTTGAGTTGCAGACAGATTTGGGTCTGAATTCCTGATTCACCCATGCCTTCTGCAAGACCTAGAGGAAGCTACGGGGACTGGGACTTGTCGTATTAATTATGAAATGGGGATTATGATAGTATTCACCTCCTGGGGTGCCTCTGGTTATAAGAGACTGCATATGTAATTTGTCTAGCACAGTGCCTGGAAAACAGTGCAAGCTCAATTCCTGACACACCTACTATGCTCAGCGAAGAAAGTGGTTGCAGGTCTCTAGATAGTTCCTCCAAACCAATAAGGAGCTTTCAAAGGTTTCCAGTCCATCAGGCACTGATAAGTGGTCCTCCTGCACGTGACTGTGAGGCGGCTCAGCCCACACATGGCTCACCTTGACTCCCCCACACCTGAGCTAGTCTATACCCTGCACCAGGAGCAAGTTCAGTGCTCCTGCACTTGGCTGTCCTGGCAATGTCATCAAAGCTTTGGCAAGCTTGCTGTCAGCCCCTGTCCTTCTCTCTCTGTGGGCCAATAACAAGCAGCATGTGGCTGAGACACCAGTCTCAAGGAGCAGTGTTCTAGTTGGGTGTGCAGTCTTGCTGGGCAGCAGCTGCTTGCTGTCTCTGGCTTCACCCAAGATGAGTGGCAAGAAGGGCAGGAGAAGGGCCACCCAGGCCATAAGCAGGCACAGAGGTTTTGATAGTTTGCTGACCAGGATGCAGAAATACTACATGAAGAGAAAAGTCTCACCTGAGTTCCAGGAGAAAGGACAGGGCTGGGAAAATAGCTCAGTGTTGTATTGAACTGGAGGACTGGACAGGGGAGAAACTGTGAGAGGACCAGTTGTCAGCAGGACTACAGGAGGACAGGGTTGGATACAGAGGTGGAGAAGGCGGATCTGGGGCAGCTCTGCCTTGGGCTGGCGTGTGTGTACTCACTGGGTAAACCCAATGGTGGTGAGGTGTCCGCAAGGGCTGGCCGGTCAGCTCTGCCCTCACAAAACCCCAATTTGCTAGGAGCAGAGTCAGCCTTCTTACAAGTCCCCCGAGGAGAAGTCTCCTTCTGGGCCCAGAGTCAGAAAATGTTGTACCTCCCCAGAGTAATTGGTCTATTCCTTTCTAAGGTCAGAACTGTGGAGTAACTCAGGCAACCCTTTGTTAGACTGGCTGCTGAAAACCTGAGAGCCACACATGGGGCCCACAGAGAACACATGCATACATTTTCGGTTCCCGCTCTGGTTTGTCTTGCTTACTTATGCTTAAAAGATGAGGGATCTTGCTTCTGAACTAAAAAGAAAAATTATGCTTTTAAATTGAAAAGTTTCTTCATTTTAGAAATAATTTTCTTTTTCTGGCCACAGAGTAGAGTAATCTATAATCATATCTATTGAGAGCTATAGTACACTAAATCATTCAAGGTCTTTACTATAATCTATAATCAGACTTATAATCAAATCAGCACAATCCTTATGCTAAGTGGAAAACTTAGACAAATGCAAGAAAAACTCTTCTCTAATCCCACTACTATTAACATTTGGGAACATATGCTCCACTTTGGAATCACCAGTGGGATGGAAACCAGTCTTTGCCCTTTTCATCCAGTGCTCCATGAACTGAATGGCCCAGCTGTGCAGGCTGGGATGATTTCTAGAGAAGAGTTTCCTGTTGGAAATATAATCGCATTTGGGAATAATTATAGAGGCCATGGCTGTGTACAGATTGCCTACCCAACAATAAGGAACCCCCAGGCCTGAACTAAAACTAATTTAACAATGGGTTACTTTTTAAATAGCTGTCAACAGCTGTTAACTGGTTATTCAGTTTCAGTGTATTCTGGAGTTTTCAAACCAGTTTATGTGGATGAACAGTCTGAAACTAGAATGGTAACAAGTAAGAAGACAATATCAAGATGCAATTTGGTATATTAAGCAGTTGTTGAATTGCATCTCTTCATGCCCTGAAGAGAAGGGCATGAGAAAAAAAAATGAATTCTTCATGGCATTGCTTCATTAATTAAAACTTTTATTAGCGTATAATTATGTAGTGCTTAGGAGCCTAAAGAATGTTGGAGGTACCTTTTTCCTACATCTGAAATGGTTAATGAAGGCAGGTGCTATGTGAGTAGTTCATCTTGTCATTCAGTGAATTTACCAAGTGTCTCTTTTGTGCAAAGCAATTATGTCAGGGACCAAAGATGACATATTCACAGTCAGGGAACCAAAGATGACATACTCACAGTCCCTACCTTCAAGGAGCTCCCTTTCTGGTTGAGTGACTGCAAGCTGGATTGTAACTGTGATCTGCCTCTTCAAAGTTTTGGAAGCACAGAGAAAGAATGACTTGAGTCAGCCCAGTAGAGAATGGGGTCCCCACATGACCAGAACTTTCCCAGATGGAGAAGGGCAGCATGTGTTGAGCTGGCTACCAAGGTAAAAACAGTGAACAGCACAAAGGTCGCAACTGTAAACATCACAGGGTCTTTGTGTGTCCGAGTGAGGCTGGAGAGAGTGAGGTGAATGGAGAGAGCAGACGGTAGCTGCTCCCGCTGCTGCTCATCACCGGGATGCCTCACTGCCTTGTTCCCACACATTAGTGTCTGGTTTCCCATTCAGGTCCTGCTCTTGTATGCCCTGATTGGACTCTGTTTTCTGGGTTGGCTTCAGGTGAGAGAACATGGAAGGAATTCAGCTCGATTAATGTCCGCCATTTTTTTTACCTATAACCGGCTGCCATATTTCTATAAAGTTACAGTCACTTGAACTTGTGTATTTCTTACAGAATATGCACAGAAGTTTAACAACCAAAGGGAGTACTTCCACATTGGATTACACTTTTGAATGTAATCCTCTGGAAGATCTCTTTGTGTGGCATCAGTTAAGACAGACAACTCCTCTCAAGACAATTTGCTACAGGGGGACCTTGGCTTCTGTGCTGTTGGGCTCAGGGTCCCTGCCCAACACCAGCTCCCACGGGACAAGAGGTTATTGAAAACAGTGAGCCAGGCAGGAGTCCTGCTGCTGTGAATTCTGAAACAGGAGACAGTGTCACTCCCCTGAGCCCTCCAGAAGAGGACAGATTCAAGGGGGAGCGTGTGCAATGGAGTCCTTTGGGCAGAAGACATCCTTCAGTTCTTCTTTCTGTGACAATAGCTGTCATATCTGGAATTGCTGCACTGAAAACACAACAGGCCACAGTATGTAAACCCTCAACATTTATTTTGAAATGCCAGACCTTTGAGTTTAAAAACAGACTTAAAAGAGTTTGAGAACCTGGCAATTAGTCAGTATTCTCTGCTAAGAATTAAAGCACAGATGGTTTTGGTCTATTGTATTTTGATAGACAGAAGGATATGGCTGGGTAGAATTATTTTTTCTCTGTGGTACTCAAAACACCCATTTGTCTGATTCCTTCCCAACACCAGCCTCCTCACACCCTCCCACATTTTACAATTTGTTCTTTGGTATTTGGTAGGCATGGTCCAGCATTGTAGTGGATCTACAAATCATTTTTTAGATTGGTGCTGCTGTGATATTCAGAGTAACACCCACTCCACTGGGTTTCTGACCACTGTCAGATCAGGTTCTCATTGTCTTTCCTTCATTGATCGACTGTCATTGACTGACAGATCCATGGTCAGGATACTGATCCATGTTCTCTTGGTTTCTCTCTGAGCAATGTGCAGGGGCCGGTGTGCTTTAAATAGTGTCTTGGATTTACTCTGCTTATTTGTTCCATTGTAAGGAAATTCTGTCCTGACCTGGCCTTTTAGACTCATTTATTTCACAGTCAAGAAGCTTTTATTGAGCCTGTACTCTGTTAGACACTAAGAGTGCGGAGAGAAACAGGCTACTGTCACTAACCTCAAAGAGCTCACGCTGGGGCAGATAGATAGGATTCTGTTGTATAGAGGCACGGCTATGTAGTACAGTGCACCATGGCACAGAGGCATTGCTAGGCCAGCAATGGTAGCCAGCACAGCTTCAGTAATGGTAGAGATTGATGGGGAAGACTTTAGAATACTTCCCACAGAGAATGCTGACCATTGACTGGTTTAGAATTCAGACAGTGTTGTGTAAGACCATTGATGTTTCATTTTCTTTTACATGTGAGATCAGAAAAGAGTCAAACTTATTACACTTGGTGCCAATCTGCAGAGTGGCAAGAACTTTGAGCTTTTTGGGTATCAGAAGCCCTGGGTTTTGGTTCGTTTCCCAGTGAGTGTCCTTTATCAACTAGTAGATCTCTCTGTGGCTCTGTTTTTCCTTCTCTAAGATGGAGGTGGCCAATGTTGTTGTCATTGATCTGATACTGCGTATGTGAAGATTACATTCAGAAAATCTGTGTCTTATGACCAAATAGGTAAGAAAGCTTCCATCTATGTATCACCAATTTTATAATCTTTTGAAAATTGAGACTAATGAAATACAGTTTTTATTTTGAAGACTTACCTCATTCAAAGTATCCTTTCATAGTCATTGTTATCCATTTCCTCAACAATGGATAAAAAATATACTACTATGTTGGAAGATTTTGTTGATGATACAAAGGGTATCCCTATATTCTGAAATGTGGGAAACACTGAACATACAGTGGGAGGTGTTATTCTTAAGTGCCAATCTCCAATTTCTGCTCTGCCTAGTGCATGAGCCTATAGATAATACACGGCTCTAAAAGTCCCATCAGCTTGGAAGATGACCAAGATATGTCTGTTCAGCAGGAGCCACAGTGGCTTTTGAACCCAGCTGCTCTGCCTGTAAGGAGTTAAAGCACAGAGGGAAATTGGCTTTTTCCAGATCCCATCTGTCCCGTTTGCCTCTGAGATGTCCTGATGTACAGGACTGACACCAGCAGGATACGGTGAGACAGACCTCTGGTCAATAGACTTCCTAGGAGCAGCCCATGGCCAGTGTGTCATCTTGATCTCTGTTTCCTACCTCTTTAGGCAGTGATATTCATCTCTCAAGACATAAATGCTATCTGTTTTGTATCATCTTGTACTGCAACCTAAAGCGTATTATTTAGTCTCTCTGGATCTTAGTATTCTAATCTGTAGAATGATACTGTATCTGTGCTGGCCCTCCAGGAAACAG
This sequence comes from Manis javanica, assembly GCF_040802235.1. NCBI lineage: Eukaryota > Metazoa > Chordata > Mammalia > Pholidota > Manidae > Manis > Manis javanica. The sequence continues at coordinate 38,251,639 of NC_133165.1, read as the reverse complement.
ATGCTCAGACGTGGTTAGAAGTAAAAGCATTATACCTGTGGGGGATACACAGAAGTTTGCAAAGCCTTTAGACCATTGTGGTGTGGGCAGGGAAAGCTGTCAGACCAGTACTGAGCCTGATGCATGTGAAAGGGGAGGAGAAGGAAGGGGCACAAAGTGGGAAGAGCTGGAGACGGTGGTGCAGGTCCTAGAAAGTCTTTGCTGCTGAATGGGGAGCTCCAGAGCAGAGAATGTCCATGCAGAATGGGACAAAACTGGCCAGCCCCTGTGCCCTCTCCAAGCTCAGTCATTAACTAGGGACTGTCTGGGAGGACCATGGCCTCAGCCAGAATATTGCAGCTGGAGGCTACCAGCCAAGTCCCCTCCCTGAAGTGGAATGGGAAGTTCTTTCCCAAAAGGAGCTCTGAGTGCCATATCTTCACGGCTGCCATGTTTTTTATTTTTTATGGAGGGCCAGAGCAAAACCGTCTCTAATGCTTTAATTCAGCTGCACACATCTCTTCATGAGCCTCTTAATAATCGTAACATTTAAGCATGAGCACAAGGGGGAATGTGCCACATTTCCTTGAGCCTGCAACACACTTTCTTTGAGTAATCTCAATGCATTTCATCAGGGTCGGCCTCCCTGTCCCACACTCCACTACCAGCTGGCACAAGTCAGAGTCCCAGGGATGGGACCTGGGAGATTTCTGACATGCACAGATGGAGAGCAAGTTCCAGGATGTCTTGCCGCCTGCAGAGGGGCCGGAGCTCAGGGAGGAAGCTGGCAAGTGGGCTGCTTCTCACTTCCCTGGAAGGTCCGCACACCCTCCTCATTGCCTCCTCTCTGGGCTCCTGTCCAGGTCCAACAGTCTAAGATGTCTTAAGGTCCCCACTGATTCCTGACTTGCCAGTTAGGCTTTAGGAATTAGATTTTAGAAATCACAATTTGCTTTCACTAGTTTAGATGGTGTCTTTGAAGATGGAGTTTAGAAAGAGGCTGTGTGGGTCCCAGTCCAGTAGGCACTACCTCTGAGCCGAACTGAGTCAGGTCATCCAGGGATGGTTCCATGATCCCACAGTGGCTGTCTCACCTGCTGCCCTAAGGTCAACCCATGAAGGTCCTGCTCTGTTCTCTTCCTCCCCTGCCAGCTTTTGGCATCATCCACTAATCTCCCATCTTTGGACCCTAGTGGCTCCTTCCCCTCCCCTGTTACCTCCTGGTGCACCATGCCTGCCCCTGCTTCTCTGGTGTAATCCCTATGTTGTCCTGCTTTCCAGGACGTAGTATCCTACGTCCTGACACCTTTTACATCTTCTTTAGTCATTAAACTGCTATCTGCTAATCTTGGAAGGGAAAAAGTAGTATTGCTTTGTTTGGCTGGACATAAAGCACTAAATTTAAAGGAGATGAGATTATGACTTTCAAAGCCATGGATCAGGATCATTGGAAAGGAGGAAGGGATAGGAAGGGAATAATAGTGAACAGCTCTTTTGGATGTAAAGGTGATAGTGTTGGGACATCTGTCACTCACTTCCATGCAGCAGTACTAGGATAACTTGGTGGGGCTGGCTTTTTGGGGGAAAGAGGGTATGGCCTGCCTTCTATTCTAGATGCTGAGATGTGCCACTCAGGTCCCCCTTAAGAAATTAACTCTTTGTTTCTCTGCTGTTAGAAGTCCTAATAGCAGACAGCCCTTTTAGTTCTCTTTAGGACATGCTTTGGCTGAAGAAAGTCGCCTCACCAAATATCACACACCCTTTCCAGGGCAACCTGCACCCAGTGATTGGTGGATGCAAGAGTTAAAGGGGCAACCCCTATTCCTCCAACCTGAACAGCTCTGAATGCCAAACCAGCTTCTCAAGGGCTTTCACATGATAGCTCACTTAATTTCAAATCATGTAATAGCTCAACTTTTTTCTCTGCCCAGTTCCATTTCCTTCCCTCCCCTTTCACAGGAACTGGTCCCAAGAGCTCTTCCTAATAAACTTCCTCTCCATTTCAGCATCTGCTAGCTGAGGAACCCAACCTATGACACTGTGTTTACAATTCCACCGTATTTTAGACATGGGATTTTAGGAGTGATCATCTCCAGCTCATCTTCACATTTCACCACTGTGGATTAAAACTGCTAGATTCAAATCAAATATTCATTGAAAATGTACTCTATGTAAAGTACCACACTGAGTGATTTCACTAGGCACGGCACCAGTGCTTCACTGTGTCCTGCAAAGAGGGAGAGAATATAATTAAAACAGAATATTTTGAGTCACAAGGCAGGAGAAGATTCCAGAAACTGGTGGGCCCTGATTAGGCGAACAAAAAGTCCAGATATAAAACTTTCCCAAAAGAGGTCTAAGTGGAAGCTCACATTTTGGTATTCAGAGGAGCACTGGAGATGCAGGACTGGTCTGGGTTAATGTTGAGTCTAAGGTAGGCAGACTTAAGTAATTACAGGCAGGGACCAACACAGGCAGGGACTTCCTTGGGAGTGGAAGCCAGGAAATAGCTGGAGGCCTATCCTTCTGTGAAACAGACTGACAAAAGCTAACAGTATATCAAGGTCCAGCCAGTTGTTTTGGGTTTCTAAAAGGCTCCTAGGCAGGAATAGAAAGGTGTGTGTCATGTACACTGAACTAATAAATCTGAGCGTGAATAAACCCACGGTATCAGAACAAGATGCCAAAATCCACCTCCTGAGCACATGGTTCCCTCCTTGCAGCACCAGGTCTGTCTCTGCAGTGAAGCTGAGCTGAGTCTGAGGATAAAAACCGGGGATGTGGCTCATGAAGCCGAGCTTGGGCAATGAGAAAAATTTCTTCCAAGTTCACTTCTCTGGAATGTCACAACTTGGGAGTTAGAGCTGGCTTTCCTAGATGTTAGCTGTGGTTTCCAGACTATTAGAGAATCATTTCCTGGGAGTGAACTTTACCCCTGGATGACTAGTTGGTTCCATATATTTGTTGCTTGTTCAGTGGTCACACACAGCTGAAACAATTCCTTGGAATCATGGAATCATCCAGTTGTCATAGTAACAAAGTAGAGGCTGCCGCTTCAATGTTGTTTATTGCACAAGCTGGTCTTGTGCCTACACGTGGCGTTTGAGTGAGAACTGAGCAGTGAGCAGTGAGCATGAGCACATTTCCTCCCGGCACCACCGCTTTATCTGCCCGAGGTTATGAAGGTGCCACACAAAGTTCTGGGGGCTAAAGAAATGGGGGTGCCTTTGTAGGTATGCTGATGACTCCCAGTGGGTGGAGCACAGAGTTAAAAGCAGGGTTTGGAGCAAATTTGCTTCTAGAAAGATCACTCTGGAATAAATGCTGAGTAGTCAAGAATCAAACTATTGGGAGGTGTTAGGAATAATCCAGGTGAGAGAATAATGGTGACCTCAGTGAAGCTGGTGTCAGTGATGGTGAGGTAAACATACTGCTTGGAGAGAGCAGAGAACAGAGTACAGGGGGGAGAAATGCAAACCACAGTCTGTGGGCACCTCAGCCAAGACAGCAAGGAGTCGACAGGAAAACAGGCCTAGCTTCTGAGGCAAGATCCACAAAACTTGTTGTGATGAGAACTTTTTTTGAAAGGCCAAGACCTCTTGCCAACAGTGAGCTTCTACTGGTCTTAAAGAGATTTTTCCAAAATAACATCACTCCCTCCCAGCGCTGATGCCAGCATGTCCAGCAGAGGAATTACATGATGGAATGAGTGTTTTCTGGTTCTCCAGGGAAAATAAGCTGCTCTGGGTAAGGCCCCTGTGGTTGGGTGATTTGGCTGATGTTTTGAGATCTGGTATCCTGGCACTGTGATGTCCATTCCCTCTTCTGTGGCAGTGGTGTTACACCTGGTCATTTGGGCAGTATAGTGTCAACTGCTTCTCAGGCATTGGAATTCAAAGATGGAAATAAGTCACTTCCTTTTTCCCAGTTTCAGTTTTTAGACTGACAAACTGAGTAGAAACTGTGCCTGGCTGTCAGGAAGTTCAAATGAGCAATGGTCCCAGCACAGTGCCTGCTTCGTGATGAACCCCGTAAACGTTAGCCCATGTGAGTGGTAGTACATGTCCTTTCGCTTTAGAATGCTTTGGCCTCTCCATCTCCTCCCAGCTCACAGGGAGGCAGTGAGTTTCACTTGGTGAGTCTCTGACCAGAAACAGCCACCTCACCATTTCGCAGGAGCTCTCCCTTTGCCTGTCCTTCTGCCTCTTCCTCCTCTGGATTCTTGGAGTGTCTGAAACAATGGAGGAAACCTGTCTGATTACAGCCAAAGTCTTTCTGGGAAGCTCCAGCCCTTTCAGGGCAATTTGGCAAGATTTTATGGAAGTGAACCTTAGGGGAAATTCAAATGTCAACCATAATTTGGTACTTGAAACATGAAAATAAAAGCCTTCTGATTTCTTCTCATCCATGTTCCCCTCTGCACACTGTCTAGCCTACTCCCTTCTCTCTCAGGGTCATTACCCCGCAGCAGGGACTAGAGGCGAGGCAACAGTGGCATCTGGTAATCTTCTAACTCTCCCTCTGTCAGTGCCTGGCATGGGCAGGCGGTCTCATTCAAGCACCCAGGCATCTCTGATGACTTTTGTTTCTAAGTGCCGACAAGGCAGGATGCTTTAATGAATACTGAAATCCCAATGGAAAGATTAGCAGTTATCTATAAACAGTAAATGATGAGTTAAAGTTCTTTCAAATGTCACCAAGGTGTCCATTTTCTTTAAAAGAACATAAAATAGAGGGGGAACTTCTTTATTGGTTAAAGATTGTACATTTCCAGGATGGTCTTCCCTGTCCCCCAAAATGAGGTAGGACTACCTGGTTAGTCAGACCCTGAAGGCTGGGATTCAGGATCTACCATTTGCTACCTGTGTGACCTCACCATGCTGAGCTGGTACTCCAGGGCTGAACGACAGCCCACCTGAGCTGACAGAGTACCTCTGTCACCAGTACCTCTGCTTGGCACCAGCCCTCCAAGCAAGTAAGGAATGTGTCTGCTGCTTTAGGTACACCTTCCTAATCTCACATAAAATGGCTGCTGTAGAGAGCGCTAACCCAGAATGGTGCAGGGAAGAAGATTCTGGGAAACCTAATTCCATCTTAACTAAGTTGACACAGAGTAAATCCAGTATAAGAACTATAAAAAGTGTAGTGGTCAAGTGCCCAGCCCATAAGGACCTTCAATTGCCATGAGTTCTCAGTCCTCTTCCTTTTCCCTCTTTCTTCAACCCTTGCTCACCTGAGTCCTTGACCTCCACCAAGTGGGGGCACTGGGGGGACATGGAGAGCAAGTGCAGGGATTGTATGTGTGTGTAACATACTGTTGGGCAGGAGATGGGGGCATTCCCTTGAGACCAAAGAATACAGATTAGGGATAACCTGTTTTGGACATTCTGAGCTTCTTTTCTCTTTTTTAGTGTGGATGACAGAAGGTTTATGATGAGTTAAAGTTCTCTTAAATGTCATCAATGTGTCCATTTTATGTGAAAGAACACAAAATAGAGGGGAAACTTCTGTCTTTTTCGGTTAAAGATTTACTGCTCAGTTATGAGTGTCAGGCTAGGAAGAGCCAGCCTCTGAGTGAGGAGACACCACTGGTACCCACTTCATTCTCCTTCTCTTTTGTTTTTACAAGGTTTGTGGATAAAACATGATCTGCTTACACAAACTGGGTCTTCTAGTTTTTATAAAGCGACTGGGTTTTTACTGAGGATAGTCGTGTCTTCTGTAGTATGATAGGACACAGTCTTTGGAGGAATAACTTGCCTTAAACACTGGGACACTCAGTAACAATAAATCTAATTCCTTAGAGGCTCTCTAGGAGAGTTTGCTTGCTGAGAGTTCCTGGGAACCAGTGACAGATGTGTGTCGTTTGCTTTCCAGTAACTCCTCCCAGGCTGGGATGTATGGGCAGATTCCAGCCTTTAAGTAGTGAGAGAAACCAACCAGTGTGACCATTTCCTGGGTGTAGAGGGACAGCGTAGTATCTGCTGTGAAGGCAGTACTTCCCTTACCTGGAGATCCTGGGTCTCCTTGGGGGAACCTCCTCTGGATCCATTTAGTTGATGGATGGGACCAAATCTACCTACCTTTATACCTGATAAAGAGAAGTTACACTTCTGTTGATTATAAGACATATGACCAAAACATAGAAACTGACCAGCTTCCCAAAGAGCTTGTACGGCTGGTTTTATAGTTTCTGCAAAGTGAGAATTTTTCCACTGACACAACTCAAGCTCACTTCCTCCTGCCCATAAGCTGGTTGGGCCAATTACTCTGGTCCTTATTCCCCTAGTGCATAAAGGCCCTCGGGTGGTGAGATACCTCACTGGTGGGCTTGCACCATTTTACATCATCACAGCAGGGCAGAAATATAGGAATGGACAAAGCTCTAGTTACAACACAGAAAGCGAGGGGTCAAAGTCCTTCCCGCAATGGTATGTGCTTTCTCATCTCTCCAGCCATGGTTCCCAAAGAGTCATCTGTCATTTCCACACCAGCAGCACCCAAGAACTTGTTGGGAATGCAAATTCTAGGGCCCCATCCTGGACTTGGGAAAGGATAGGGTAAGATCCTGAATCAGAATCTCTGGGGCTCAGTACGCTATTTTAACATACCCTCCAGGTCATTCTAGTGGCCACTAAAGTCTGGGAACCCCTGCTCTATGGCTGGGAATAGACTGATTTCCTCGACAGCCTAATAACAGCTGCATGTTTTTCTCTGACGGTCCAAAGGAAGGGTGCATATGTGATATTGGAGTGATCCAGAGCATTCATACAGGAGAGGCAAGCTTACCTGAATTAATGCATCTGTCCAAATCCTTAACTTTCACAGATAAAAAACTTTGAGGCTAGAAGAAAATATGAGTGTGGGGAGGGTTGCCCAAAGTCACACAGTTGCAGAAATCAGAATGGCTTTCAGGTCTCTAGATTCCGACTTCAGTGTACCTTCCACGCTGGCGGCTCCAGAAGATGTTGGGTGGATGGATGGATGATAAAGAGGCTTGTTGGCAGCAGACATCATATTGTGTTGGGACTAGGATCTCATTAAAATTCTTCTGTTTTCCAGGTGTGGCCAAGGGCGAATCATTGCACCTCACCCTCATGTCTCAGTTTGTTCACCTGAAAAGTGGGAACAGCAACGCCTGTGCTGCCTACCTTAAATGAGGTGCCAGAAGATCTGCACACTGTAACATAGGATGTGTCCATCAAGGCAGCTGTGCTCGCAGCTGCGGAGGCCACGTTTCCTGCCAGCATCCAGCTGTCCTGGCTGCCTTGTGCTGTCAGACAGGAGAATGACAGCATGCCTCAGTCTTGTCACAGAGGCTACAGAATGCTCACCACACAGAAAAACTATCATTCCCTTTCATTGACTAATTCAGATGACAGCCTTCCCCATTCTGGCTCCAGCCCTATCAAAACCAGTGAAACAACCACTTATGTGATAATCATTTTATCACTTGGCTGCTATTGTAAATAAGGGATGGAGGCCCCTGTGCAGGACCATCTTTACAACAGCTCCATCTAAATGCAAATGTAGATCCCCTGCCAAACAGAGAGGTGAAAGCTTTCCTATTAGCAGGCAGGAGATAGGAGAGTTAATTTAATGCTAAAACATTCCCATGCAAGGAGAGCAATTACCCCTGTTGAGCAGTGGCCTCATTTTCTCTCCATGACCACTGTGCCCATAATATGATAATTTTTACCTTTTTAAACTTTGCTGAAGGAAAAAGGACAGTCATCTATCTTTGGAAATGGCTCCTTCTGCATTCATTTTATCTATAAAAATGCAGATATTTGTCTATTTGGTGAATGAATGGCCTGGAAAAAGCTAAAAGATGAAGATGACTTCTGTGTATGATGTGTCAGGATTCAATGCTTCCACTTGACTCCATGAACTCCCCACAGGCAGGCTTGCTGTGTAGTGGTATTTGCCCGGCCTAATCAGCTCTTTTTCTTCTTCCATGGAGCCAGCCTCTTTGAGTCAAGGAAAGAGGGATTGAGAAGGAGAAGGGAAGCCAAGACTGTGGATAACCAAGTCCATTCAGAGAGCAATTGTTTTAGCAGTGAGTTAAGAGAAATTAAAATGGGCCTTTTGGGCTGGATACCCACAAGCTGTGTGGCCCTTTGAACTCACTTAGCCTTGCTGAAGCTTCTCATCAGCGTAGGGACTGCAGGTACTCCAAGTATGTACATGGAAAGTGAGAGAATGGAGTGAATGAATGCTTTCTGGGCCCTTTCACAAAGCCACCATGAGCTTCCTGTATGCAGCCACCTGCATCTTGGTGAGAAGGCTGGCATTAGACCCCTTTTACAGATGAGCAAATGGGCGGTGGTGCTTGCCTTGCACAAAGCTGCCTGGTTAGTGGGGATGCCACGGTCAATCTGACCTTCATTACTCATGGATTATAATTTGCTAACTTGCTACAATTTATGTGTAATCACCAAATCAATACTGGTTTCTCTTTCGTAGTCATTTGTGAAAGATTTGAGTTGCCAAACACACATTCCCAGCTGAGGTTGAGCAGGCGACACCTTTTTGTTTCAGCTATTACACTGTCCCCAAGTGTCCCGTTCATGGTCTATGTAGTGCCACATTTTTCACATTTGTGCTTTTGGTTGGTGATTTCACCATTTAAATGGAGCTCAAGCATCATGCTGAAGGACTGCCTGGTTCTCCCAAGTGCGAGCAGGATGTGATGTGCCTTTTGAAGAAATACTTCTGTTAGAGAAGCTTAGTTCAGGCAGAGTGATAGTGCTGTGGGCTGTGAGTCCAGTGTTAAAGAACCAAGTGTCTTTAAACAGAGACACACATAAAAGAAGGTTATATATTGATTAGTGGATGAAAATGTTGTAACTGGAGACTCACAGGAACCTAACTCTGTATTTCCCCTAGGAGCAATATCTCAGTATTTGCAAATTTAGTGTTTGCAGAGACTTTATAGAATATGATTACTTTGCATAAAAAGACTCCACTCTACTTGGAATCAGTTCTGTTTGTGAGGAAAGACTGTCAGAGGTCTGCCCTGTCCCCAGCCAGAGTTTAATTCTTCTCTGTTAGGATCAGGCCTTCCCAGGTCCCGGGTCAGCTCTAGCTGGGTACAGAATGGAGGTGAGGATTTGCTGCTTCAGTAGGTGAGGATTTGCTGCTTACCAGCTGGGTGATCTTGAATAAATTGTGTGCTCTGTTTCTTCCTTTATAGGGTGGAGTTCTTAATACTACTTGGCAGGGTTGTTTGGGGGAATTAGGTGAAATTCATATGCAGCACAGTGGCTAGACCACCACAAAATTTCATGATTATTAAGACAATAATGAGGATTTGGGTTTGGAGTTATTTTTTTAATTCTGGAGTTCCAAACCCTTCCTGGCTAGTTTTTCTGGCTCCTGCCTGAGCCTTTTACTCTCTGCCTATCTATTCTGCTTCTGGGCCCCTTCTGATAGTGTCTCCTGGCTTCTCTATTCCTGGACCCTACATGCCCTGGGTCTTTTCTCCAGTGCCCAGGCCCCACTGGCTTTCTGTGGGTTGAAGAAGGGCTGTGGGTTCACTCCAGCAGACTCTACTACTCTGATTCTGCAGTCATGAGCAGAGAGGGCATGGGGCTGAAAGCACGTAAGGTTGAATCACTGGCCCTCCCCAACCACATACTTCCCTTGTCCAGATTCAATCACTGAACAGCAGCTGCTGAAGGAGGTGCCCCCACTGAGAAGGAAGTGATGAAGCCCCCATCAGGGAGTGGGCAGGAGCTTAGATGACACGACTGTGTATCAGGGAGGGATTACTCCTCAGGACAGAGGTACAAGATATGCCACCTTCCTTAAATAAAAAATATGAATAAGACTTCATGTTCCCAGTTGGCTGGTCTTTGAGAAGTCTGATTTTGGGGTGTCTCCTGCATTGGACATCAAAAAGAACTCAAGGATTTACATAGTCCCATCAAAATGAGAATGGCATACCACCTAGGGTGGGGGGGTCATGACACTTTCTGGAGTGCTGTCCAGCTCTGCCCAGCAATGTCTCTGAATCCGCTTGGCTGACAGCAGGGTTGGCTGCAGAGATAGGCCTCCAGAATGCACTTGTTTGTGATGTCCTCAGGTTTGGTCCTAACCTTCAGGGACTTCCTTGAAGCCATGCACTACCTAGCTCCTGGCATCCCCAGGCACTTTGTGGGTATGTCCACAGACCTTCCCCCTAGTGGAACTCCAAACCTGGTTTCTACTCCCAGCCTTGAGGGCGAGGGACTGATGATAGGTGACGGGGAGGACAGGAGTCTAATTAATTTCTCACTCCATTATGCCAAGTAAGCATTTGAATAATTTCTGGAGAAGAAGGAGAACATGAAAGTGGCTGTTCTAAGATATCAGAAAAGATATCATGGAAACACCTCACCGATAGGGACCTTTCTGAAAACTGAACCACCACCCTTGGAGTGTCTCTTTTTGATTTAAAAGGACAATTTATTTATTATATAACAGGCTCAGGTTGAAAAACAGTCTTTCTGCTGTAAGTTAGTGAAGTTACCTTTCCACCTGGGCTGTAGTCAAATATTTTCCCAGTAGTGCCTGGGAGGTGGTGAATCCCTCACCCTGCTGGTGTCACGGGGATGCTGGTACATTTCATCTTTGCAACAAATGGGAGTGAGGTGCTAGAGCCATCCTTATTTTACAGATGAATGAACAGTAGTTTGAGCATTAAGAGACACGTCCAAAATCAGATGAGTGACTTTGGTAAGGACAGCAGCAATTTGAACTGAGGTGGGCTGAGTTGAAAACCAGGGTTCTCAGCCACTGAGCCCTTGTAGGAGGTATAGGGGAGATGAATCAGGCATAAATCCTGCCCTCAATAGGATGACAGTCTGCCGGAGCTTACAGTCTATTCCGTTTGATATTATTTTTTAGACCATGGGAAATGCCAGTGGGATGGCTGGGATTGTTGTTTTGGGAATGGGCCACCCCACTCAAAGGGCTGGGCTTCCAGAATTCCCATGCTTCCACTATGTGACAGTCCCTCCAAGGCCATGGCACATTGAACCAGGGGAAAGTGGCTGAAGGAGGGTGAGAGAGTGGGTTCTTGAGAGAGTGGGTATTGGGAGCAAAGTCAAGGAGAATCAGGGTCCTAGACCAATCAACAGAGACCTATCAACTCTTCTTGCCAGAAACCCAAGAACAGTCCTGACTCCCTATCTTTCTATTGGTTTGGTTGTTTGGCTTTTTGTTGGATGCTCAGTATCATCATCATCACCATCATTTACCTAAGCTCACTCAATCTGTCTTCTACTATTGCAATCTGAACAAGCTTAAAAATACACAAATTCATCACTAGGTGAGGGTGGGGCCGCTGGATCTGCTGACTGTTAACCAGACTCAGAAAACAGATTCTGGAATCCCTATCGATGAACACACTCAGTTCCCAGATCCCAGGCTTCTTTGGGTCAGCCCTTTGGCTTCCTGTAAGTTCAGAATCTGTCAAAATGTGTCAGAAGAACCGGTGAGGCTGAATCTCTGCATCCAAGTCTTCTTCCCATGGTAGCTGTTATTCTGTAGAGATCACCATGTAGACCTATGCAGAGCTGGTGAGAACCAAAAGGCACAGCCCAACCCGTAAGTTGTGATGAAATGACAGGAGTTGAGGAAGACACAAACAGAAATCATGCACATAAGTTACATTGAGTGTAGGGCAGTGAACTCTTTATTAAATAAAGTTGTTTGGTTGTAACCTATACAATTTTCGTCCAATTGACATTTTGGAGCTACTGATACTCATGTCTTTTGTTCCCTAGATAAATAGGAGATGATTAAATGTGTCTCTTTTCCTCATAGTAGTTGACTTCCCCTATTTATTAAGCTGGCAGTAGCCTCAGTTTCCAAATGTTGTTCTTGCTGACTCCAAGGCTCATGACATCATTCACAATGCCAATGGTCTAGGAACTTTAGCATGCGTGAGAACCACCTAAGGATGAAACATTTCTGATTTTTAGCCCTACCCCTCAGAGCTTCAGAGTTGACAGATCTGAGAGTGTCACCTAGGATCTGTATTTTTTATGGATACAAGGACTGCAATTTGAGAAATATTTCAGTACCCCAGATTGCCCTCAGAAAGGTAGTACTTATGAAAAAACAAAAAAGGAATTATATGCTAGCTAACACACTCAGCAACCTCTTATGAATTGGGAGAAGAAATTACACCAAGACTAATTTTCCTCAAATACAAGTTGATTTTGCTTTTTTGTTCCCTTTCTGAAGATTGAAGCTCCTTTTCCTCCTGCTATTTTCTATGGGATTATGATTTTTTTTTTTGCCAAAGATTATTACTTTAAATAAAAAATAAGAGATATTTCCAATTCCACTACAAAAACGTGTAACTGGGCTGAAAGTGGACCCTGAGGCCTAGCCAGTGGGGAAAAATGGTGTCTGGTAAGCACATACTGCTTTCATTTATCACAGGGCTTTTCAGCCAGTCCAACCTATTTTAAAACATTTCACACTTTCCATAGAGAAACAGTATATTATTTCTAGTAAGAATTGCATACTGGGGATGCAGCCACATGTAAGCTTTCTCAAGAGATACTTTTTTCTAGTTGCCTAGGGCCTGTCTGCTCTGTTCTCTATCCCACTTTTCTTGAAGGGATCAACCACTGATCAGAGCAGGAAATGGGATTTGAAGTGCTATTGATTCACTTGGCCTATCTTCTTTTTTTTTTTTTTTCCCTCTTCTCTAGGCTCAGGAAAAAAAATACACACCAGGGAGTCAGGAGTTGGATGGGTTTATCCGAAAGTGATGCTGAGGATGAGGCAGCGTAACACATTACAGAGACAAAAGACAGACTTCAACAATATGGATGACTTACAGTAGCTGTTCCCTTTTGGATGTCTTTGCTCCAATTAATACTTTCTACAGCCTTAAGGTGAGATTATAAATTAGGTAATAAGATCCTTTAAATCCTACTGTTTTGAAAGAATCCTTATGGTCTAATTCCCTCAGCTTTTCTGTAATGCTTTCAAGAGGTTTCAAAGCCAAAGTTCCAAAATTATATGGATTCCTCCCCTTCAGTCTGGGAGATAAGTAAAAATAATTGATTCTGCAGGGTCCTTAATTTGTTAGGATTGCAGATAGAATCCTCAAAAGATTGGGGTCCATTTGTTATATAAATGTTTCTGGGATTAAAAAGAGCTGAAAGCAGTATAAGATCTGAGTCAGGTAGAAAAAAATCTCAGGAATATTCAACATTTTAAATAGTCTATACTCAACATTTTAAATGGTCCTTATGCATGTTAATAAAATTACTTTTTAAAGTATTCTCAGAACTGCTACTCTGGATGCTGGGCAGGCCATTTAACACTTTGGCCTTTTTTTCCTCATTTCTTTTGGCTCCAACATTCAGCTTACAACCAGAAACTCTGAAGCTAAGTTCTGTCTCTGCTCTGTACAACATGAAAATGGAGGCATTTTTCACTCTTTCTGAAAGGGAGTTTCTCCAGTATAGAATGGGATAAAGAATGCCTACACTAGAGGGTTATTGTTTACCCAATAGCTGTTATCCATGTATTCATTCATTCATTCATTCTTAAACCCCAAGCATGTACTAGGTTCTAGGATACAATGTAGAATAAGTCATCATGTCTAGCTTTAAGAAGCCCAAAGATTAGTGGGTTGACATGTAAGTAAGCAGTCGATTATGATATAGAGGATTCAAATTTCTGAGAGAGGGATGATAAGGAGCAGTGACAGTACAGTCACCTAAAGCAACATGCTGGGGTGGGGATCACAGAAAATAGTATGGTTCTCAGCCCCAACACCATGCTTTTTCCTAGCAGACTTGATTCTATTCTTGTGAACTGTGCTTCACTAATCCAATCATGGTGATCCTCTCTTGCTGGTGATTGCTTTAGCCATAGCTTTGTTGCAGAAGGCTGGTTGCCAAGAACTGGAAGTCTGATAGAAGATTCTGAAAAATGTTTTCTTGTTTGTAAAGAAAGACAGAGAGAGAGAGAGAGACTTTTTCTTCCTCTGAATGTTGTTATGACCTCATGTTTTGCCGAGACCCATAGTAACCATCTATGAACACCAAGCAGCCAAGAAGATAGATCAAGGATGGCAGAACAGAAATATGGAAAAACCAGGGTCTTTGATGACATTGCTGTGCAACTGAATTCACCATCCTGGGAACTCCCTTATCTGAAGACTTCCTGTTTTGTGAGATAATACATCTTGGTTAAATTTTCAACCAGTTGAGTCAGGGTTTCTGTGACTTCAGCAAAAGGAACCCTAGCTATTAATGACATGTTTGATTCCTGAGGAAGAAATAAGAGATAGCTAGGGGGTGAGGGGAGAAGGGCACTCTAGGTGAAGGGAGGTACATAGGTGATGGCTCTGTGGCTTTTGAAAAGAATATGACTCCCTGAAAAAACTGCAAAAAAAAGAGAGCTCATTATTAGTGAGGGATGACAAAAGATGGGTGAGCCTGGAGAGGTAAGTGGAATCCAGCTCAGGAAGCAACTGTTTTATCTCTGCAACAATGAGATAATCCTTTTTTGTGAAAGTATAAGGGCTGTATATGAATGAGGAGTCAGGTGACCACCAAGTGCTGTTCATCCCCAAATCAGGGCCACTGGATTGCAGGACTCTAAGAGGAACTGTGCGTACTGTACCCTGAGTACCACTCCCACCCCCACAGGATATCCTGTTTTTGTCCAGGCAAGAATGTGAATGGTGCCCCCAGCATTCTGTACACAGTTGCATTGGACCCCACTGGAAACTCTGAGATGAAAGGTCATTTCTGCTATGGTGGCAGCTGGAAGGATACGCTTGTGCTGCCCCACTAGCCCCAGGAGCCAGCTTCATCCTTCATATTAGCCAGTCCTCGGCCAACCCCAGAGAGTTATTGAGGCTGTGTTACCATAGCACCTCTTTTTAACTCCCAAGGCCTCAGTTCTTGCAATCCATTAGGAATTAATAATGAGTGTGCACACATCATTACATTAAAATCCACAAAAAGGTAAATATTCCTTTCTGTTATAATAAAGCAATCACACCCCCTTGCAGGATACTAGGTGCAGATGAGATAGATTCACTGCTCTTACAGGAAGATCTCATCTCCCAGCCATGTTGTTTGAATCTGGAAAAAATCAAAATGCTTCGTATGTTCATGCCTTTGTTTCTGCCTATTTTCAGAAATGTGAAATCTGTATTTTAATGAAGGAGACTCATGGTGGTGGACGTGTTCTTAGTTTGGAGATGTGTGTGAATGTGAGGCAGTAGGTGTGGATGCTGACGTTACACAAATGGGCCAGTTTCCATGAGGTGCTTTAGTCCACTGTGGGACAGAAGTTGGTGTCACTGAAAGCATCAATAATCCTCTAGTTCCCAGAGGGTCACATTCTGATGATGACTGGAAGCAGTACCAGGAAGTGGAAACATCTGCCATTAATTGGTTCAGAGACAAATCACTTCATGTTTCTGAGTCCCCAGTTTCCTCATCCAGGACAACCGTGAGCACAGTCTACATTCTTCACAACAGTGCCCCCTGCAGGCATGAAGTGAAGAGGGGCCGGGCAGGAGTAAAGGGATGATCTAAGCCCACGCCAACTGTCCCACTGGACCCACTCTTCCGATTTTCATGGAAGAGCTCAGCTGTTACTAGACAGGAGAGCCACCTAACCCGTGTGGCTTGGGCAGCTGCTCTGGCTGCCTGCCTAGCTTGTGACAAGGTGACAGGTGTGGTCACGCAAAAACTGCCCTGCTTTGTAAAAGGAAGTTGTGGATTGGAAGTATAATTTTTGGATTATGCAGAGCCCTTTCCCTGGCCAGTTTGCCTATTATTGTTTCCCTCATTCCACAAGTTCATTTGATCCTCATTATTTGTGGATTCCGTATTTGCAAATTCACTTACTCGCTAACATTTTTTTGAAACCTCCAAATCAATACTGTGGGCCTCTCACAGTCATTCACGGACATATTAAACTCAATAAAAATTCTGAGTCATCTGATACACACATCCCCAGCTGAGGTCAAACCAGGTGACAGACACTCTGCTCCTTGTTTTGGTGCTCATGCTGAAAGCAAGTGCCCTTTTCTCCATCTATCTAATGTCACCTTTTTGCGTTTTTGTGCTCTTGATTGGTGATTTCGTTGGCCTCCAAGCATAGTGCTAAAGAGCTGTCTAATGCTCCTAAATGTGAGAAGGCTGCAATGTGAAGAAACATGTTAGATAAGCCTTGTTTAGGCATAAATTATAGTGCTGTTGGCCATGAGTTCAGTGTTACTCTATCAACAAACGATATTAAATAAGGGGACTTACAGCAGAAATGCACATAAGACAAGGACCAGCTGATGCAAAAGTTGTGACTGGGGGCTTATAGGGACCTTAACCTGTATTTCTCCTAGGAGCAATGGTTCAATATTCACTACTTCAGTGCTCATGGAGACTATAGAACATAACTACTAAGCATAATGAGAATGGACTGTAGCTCCTTTGTGTTAGGGATTTTACCATAGGCATGTTCTATTGATGTGATCACACAATCACAGAATCTCCAAGTTTCCAGGGCAATCTATTTGAGAAGCCAAAAAGGATGTTGGCCCAGTTCCTGTGGGAGTGTTCTGCTGGTGGGGTGCTCACTACCATATAACCTATCTGATTTTTGCTCTCAGACTAGAAAATCCTTCCATAAAGCTGAAAAATATGCTCCTCAAAACTGTTCTCCTTACTCTTACTTCTGTTCTCTGCTCTCATAGATTAAGTTGGCTTTGTTTTCTAATGATATTATTTCCTACAAATATTCAAGACGGTAATCATATTCTTCTTCCCTCTGCCTTCTTTCTCTCCCAACTCTGTCTTCTTCCTCCTCTTTCCCACCTTTTCTCTTCCTCTCAACTCCCAAACAGTGGTTTTTCATCTCTACTCCTTCCTCTAAGCCCAGAACTTTCCACTGTTCTGCATATGACATGAATCTGTTTGTTGCCCAGTGTTGGAAGGTGCAGAGAAAGATCATTTTTCTAACTCAGTTGGATTCAAGCACACCTTACATTGTCGCCTGAGCCTCACTTTGTATTTCTCTTTCCTACTGAAATGTGTTCCTAGACTTCATTTGCTAGTTTGTTTTAAGTTGGTCCCATTTAAGCCAAACTCTTTTAAATGCACCTGCTTTGGAAATGGGCCACCCATACCCTCAGGGCAGAAGAGTGACGGTGATAACAGTGGAAATTATCTGTGCTCATAAGGGATCAGAAATGGCATTTTTACACTCATCTCACATATGTAAAATTATTGAGGCTGGGTCCCAATTAATGAGGTACTATTTATAATTTTTCTTGAAAGCAACTGTTCATTTAAAAAATAGCTCTAAAAAGGATTTTTATTATGGAATGAGGTAAGTTAGAAGACTTTTTTGTGTTGTACAAGAAAGGAAGGAATTATTTAGAATGCGAATGTGTGCCTGTATATATGCCATTGAAGGGATTACAGAGCTGAGGAAGAAGGTAGGGAGAAGGATTCTGAAGGCAAGGCACAGGACAGCAGATCTGAAGAATAGTAAATGAGTAGTACAGGCTCTTTCTTGTTGCACATGATATTTCAATGCAGTTTCCACTGAATAACTCAGGACTAACATTCAACTGATAGCTTACCTAGGAAGGTTTATGAATGGGATGAAATAAAATTCAGAGCCTCGATCCCACCAGGGACTAAGTATTCTCATACATAATCATCAGAATTACTCTTTCTATGTAGAACAAGAAGGAGAATGAGAAGGAAGACTTGGATGGAAAAAAAGAAAAAGCCAACCCTGCTCATCAAGCCTTTTAAAGAAGCATGACATATTAGATTATATCTCAAAATTAACACACTATATTTTGCCTTATGATTATGTCCTTCTTATTCCATCTTTCTAGACACTAGGATTCATTTATCATTTAGTCCTCAAATGTATGGTAGTGAGTATTCATATCCAGGGGAGAAAAATCTGTACTTAACACATTATTTCTGACTGCCTAGCTGTCTGAGGGCAGCCCCACCTTCATAGTAAATGACAAGAAGCCAACTTCTCAATGACCCTTGCAGTCTGTGTGCCCCATACTCCATGGGATAGCTCCCCTGTCAGCTGAAGTGTGTAGCTAGAAAGCATATTCTTTGTCTTCAGAAACAAAAATAACACAGAACTGAAGACCAAGTGATCAGGTGAATCAAAAAATACAAAGATGTGTTCTGAAACTACTGGTGAAAGTTACAATTAACAGTGTGCCCGATTCAGATTTCCTCACTTCTTTGCTACTGGATTCCAAGCTCTTGTGTTAATTCATTGTTTAATTCTTTGGGAGATTGATCAGTGTATCCATTCAATTTTCAAAACCATTTATTAGCATTGCATTGTTCCAAGTTCTTTAAAAAATTCTATGTATGTTTCTGGGGGTGGGTGTGAGTTTCTGAGTTTGGGTGCAAGTTTCTGTGGGACATTGAAAGAAGCGAGGACACTTGCAGATTAATGACAACTTAATGGTAGGATGACAGAGTTATGAGTAAGTCAGCTAACGTAAGTTCCACTTGATAATTTTTTAGGGGGGTAGTGGGGAGTAGGGAGTTAGCAGAAGAAGGAAGAGAGGTTTATATTTAAATTATATTCATTCAGTGGTCACAAATCAGAGCCAAATTTTTATTGTTGTTGTTTAAGATAATGTGTTGTAAAAATTTTTATACTGACTTATTTCAGATGAAAACGTGCTTATTCTGGGCCAGCTGCATAAATTATAGTGCTGTTGGCCATGAGTTCAGTGTTACTCTATCAACAAACGATATTAAATAAGGGGACTTACAGAAGAAATGCACATAAGACAAGGACCAGCTGATGCAAAAGTTGTGACTGGGGGCTTACAGGGACCTTAACCTGTATTTCTCCTAGGAGCAATGGTTCAATATTCACTACTTCAGTGCTCATGGAGACTATAGAACAAGTTGTCCAGAACACTTGCCTCGGATGAAAATTTATTAAGGGTTATAATATTTTATTGGTATTGCATTCCAACAGTGTAGTGTGATCTATGACCTATATTTCTCTATTATGTATGTAACTGCTAATATTTATGGGACCAAGCTAATGAGCAGGCTCACCAATCCACAGGGTTGAGACTCTTGATGCCCCTTTGATTAATTCACATACATTTGATTCCCTACCCCACCCACCTCCACATAATTGTAAGCTTGATAACAGCAACAGGCTATTTGTCTCATACTCATTCGGTGTTCACAGAGCCTACCATATGGCTCTGCAATGCAAAAGCTAGAAAGTTTCATGAGTGGACTTCAATGGACAGCTTGCTCAGCCCCGTTTAGATTCATTCTCGTTGTATTTGTTCATTCATTCACTCATTAATCAATCATTCTCTTTCTGTGTGTGTCTTGTCGCTCTCTTTCCCTCCTCTATCCCTCTCACATTCTTTCCCTTTCTTTATGTATAAATGCTCGCTATGGGTATTATCCCTCATACATTTATTGCCTTTTAATAATGGATATTGAAAGCTTATATTGGAATGGACAATGAAAATTTAGTATCTTATTGCCTTTTAAGAATGATTTTGGTTACCTTTAAAAGGTACTAAAGGAAGCATCTTGAATGCACTTTCTTTGACATTTATGAGATTTGCCCCTGTCGGTTCCCCAATGAGTGGATGAGCACAGAGCCCCTAGGAGCCCTCTTCCTGGGGAAAACTGAGCAGATACTCTACAGGCAACCCAGGTGCTGAATTCCTATAATGAGTTGCCTGAAATCCCAGCAGATGTTAAGGTATCTTTTCTCAGGTCTCTCCTGATTGTGAAGAAAAATTAGACAATTGACAGCTGTGTAGGTGTATGAGCCAGGCAGGCAACGTCAGGATGGTGCACCGTGTGTAATTTCTCATGTCAATTGGAACATGGATGTGTGTGTTTCAACTCTCAGACTTGGCGAAACCAAGCTGGGGTTTTTTCTAAAGACTAAATGCATTCTAAAATGGGGCATTTGCAAACTAATGTTCTGTGGAAATAGGAAAAAAAATCAGGAGGAAAGTCATGGGGGATAAAATAGATGTCAGTCCTACATATACACCAAGTAAATCTATGCCTTGCAAGTAATGCTGCCTAGGCCATAGCGAGGCTCCCTGGGCTCACTCTGGGATCAGGAGAGGACAGAAATTCAAAGTGGCCCTAAGGCAGGTGAGGCAGTCGTCTGGCAAGATGTTTGTAATTAAAAAGGAGAGGAATATTCGGGGAGAGTCAGCTGGGTTAACCAAAAAAATGAGAATTTTCCTTTCCTGGCACTGGTTGTAGACCAATGAGATAAGGAAGGAATACACAAGTAGATGCAGGTTATTTTTGGTTGCCTCATTTTGGGGTTCAATCTTGGGTTCATGAAACCTCCCTATATTTTTTTAAATGAATAGATAAATAAATACTAATGAAATAAATAAAAAGAACCCCACTCCATACTCACTATCAATAGTGTGTTCATTAAGGAACGATTATTAATCCAATTTGGTGACCAATAGCTCTAAAATAAGTTCTTTAAGTTACATATGAATACAGTAAATTAACTGTTCAGAAATAGGATGAGAGATCTTTGCATCTTGAAACCTGTTCTCTTGGAAGACACCTGGGCATTTTATTCACTGAGAGTTCTTCATGAGTCTGCAGTGCAGCAAGTATCCAGTTTCTTTCCTGTGAGTGGAGGTGCACTTAGTGGGAAAGCCAACCACACGAGCCCTTTCAGGATAGGCCAAGCTGACCTGGGCTGGGGTGTTTCATTTGCTGGAAGCAGCTGTGATTCAAGGAATAAGTGAAAATTGTGACCTGGAAATGGAGCCATAGGTCATATCATTCTGATATGCCTAAGAGGAGACTTTGAGGCCTGGAGTGGAGGGGATCTGCAAAAGTCTGGAAGGAGAGTGGAATACATGTAGGAGGAAAAAGTTCAGAAGGAGGTGTAACAGTGACAGTGCCAGGAGCAGGGAGACAGGGATGTTGGCTGTGTGCTGAAGGGCAGGTAGGTAGGTTCGTTGAAAGGTACAGAGATGTTAAGAGAGCCAGTAGAATCTCAGGTTGCATTACTAGCAGCTGA
The DNA here is from genome assembly GCF_040802235.1 of Manis javanica. Classification (NCBI taxonomy): domain Eukaryota; kingdom Metazoa; phylum Chordata; class Mammalia; order Pholidota; family Manidae; genus Manis; species Manis javanica. Next base: position 38,230,585 of record NC_133165.1, on the reverse strand, counting down.
GCATTAGGGAAGGGAGGTAATGGTCCCTTTGCATTTTGCCCTTGTGAGATACCATCTGGATTATGATCTTCAGCTTTAGGTACCAAGATTAGACAAATATAAGGTCAGAAATGGGTCTCCTGGGGAGTACTGGACTGGTGTGAACCATGCCCAGGTAACTGAGACCCTTGCTAAGTTGTAGCTTGTAAACTGGCCAGTTCTTCACATCAGGAAACTAGACGAAGCCCAGAAAGACAGACAGCAGAGGCAGGGACAAGTTGGTGAGTCACAGGCAAATGTCACAGATTCAAGATTGTTGGCCATGGCCATGTTCAGAGGCTCAGGTTTGCAGAGACCCATGGGCCTATCAGGAGCTGGTGGAGACAAAATCATAGGCTCAGGAGAAGGACTCTTGTCCCTGAAAAGACAGGATTGGAAAAAGTAAGGCAATGAGCTAAAAGAGATGAAATTTTGGGCAGAGAACAAAGACAAGGGACTGGCAATTGTGAGGCAGGAAGTGAGCTAAGGCTTGGAACCAGATACAGGCCATGAGAATAAGGAGAACCCTGAGGATTAGAATTGGGCAGGGTGTCACTGTGAGTCCCCAGCCTTCCGCACCACAGTGCAGAAGCTCTTCTGGTCCCGTGTGGGGGCTGTGGTTCCAAGCATCATGGCGAAGACATTCAGAAATATAAAAAATGGGCAAAAGGCCAAACTGTTGATATGATTCTTGCTGTGAAGGCTTAATGAGCATTTGTGCTGTGCTTCTCAATTTTATCTCTAATGTTTGCCCTTCCAAATTTACAAGATTCTGAATTTCAGGGCTGGGTTTCTATTCATTCCTGTTCGCGCACTGGCTCCTTATTTTCTGAGCCACTCTCTTCTTGTATTACCTGGCCAAATGAAGCCAATAGCAATCAACACACAAATTCTGTCTTTTGCAGTTGTGTCTCTTGAGCCACACAATATTACCTGAATTCTACGTTATAGCAGGTAACAGTTTTTCCACACATTTCAACCCTGCCTTACGGGGGTTCTGGTCCTTCCAGCTTCCAGGAATGGTTTTCCTATTGTAGGACCCCCAAACCCCAAGCCCATTCCACACAGTTGAGGTTTCTGTGAAGGAAACATCCCATTTTGAGGTACCAGTTTGTATTCAGTCAGAATAGGCTCCAGGATGTTGAAGTACCAAATAAATGAGAAATTTCCATGAAGATTTATTTCTTGTTCATACTATGGGGCTATTTACAGTGGGCTGGGAGCTTGGTGCTCTCGCCTCCCTCCTCAAAGCCTCAGACTGCAGGAGGCTCCATCTCTGTGTCACCAAGTTTTCTAAATCAGGAAAAAAGGAGCATGGCAGTTCTTAAACGTGCACTAGTTCTGCTTACATTTCATTGACTAAAGTAAGTCACATGACTATCCTCTACCTGTTCAGGTACAGTCCTACCAGGAACCTGGGAGACAGCAAGACATATTTGGTGAATAGCACTAATGACTACAACAATAATAGCTGATGTCTATCAGTTGTACTTTTTGCATTTCTCTATATGAATGAACTAATTTAATTCTCCTAATCCACTGAATAATTGCTATAAGGGATCACCTTTGTTTTTAGCGGATGAGAAGACTGAGGCACACAGAGGTTAAGAGACTTGCCTAAGGTCACACAACTACTGAGTGGTAGAATTATGCTTTTAATGTATGCTCTTAACTCCTACAATTAATTCACTGCCTCATTTATGTACTGCTGTTGATCTGAAGCCATAGTTCCTATGACTTGCCTGGGTACTAAAGTGCTAGCTCCCTCTGCTCACAAGGGAGAGGTAAAGGAACCAATCATGGGAACTAGAGGGAGAAGGCCTGGGGGCAGAGGGTGGGCTGAATGAACAGGAGAAAGGCAACTGTTGTCCCGGCTCCTGTAATCCAGTGGGGCATTTTTCCTGCTTAGCAGAGCTCTGCATGTTTTTCAGCTTATAGATGTTTCTGAACATGAAGACTGAAGGCAGAGGCTGGCCCCGCTTGTGGAGGTGAGGGTGTCATTAATTTCAGAGGCTTGCTGCAGTGGTTCCCAGCCGACCAGGTGACGCCAGCAATTCCCCATGCAGGAGTCAGCGCAAAAGGCCCCTTGATTCTGCAAGACCTCTGCTGCCCTGCTTTGCCTCCGGTAATTGAGCTGCCTGACCTCCATGGGAGCCTCCCTCCTCTTCCTTCAAAAAAGGGAATTGATTTGTCAAACATAGACCCACGTTTCTCTACTCGGGCAGATTCATTCTCTCTGTGAGCTACACATCATGCTTTCAAAGTCAAGCACTGAAACCTGCCACAGGCAATACCAAGGATTGTAGAACTCCCTATTTCTTCTCTTTCTGACATCTCCAAAATGTCAAGATAGAAGTAAGTGCTTTATTTATCCAACTGAAGTTTGGCTAAAAAGGGCAAATATATCAGATAAGCCTAGACCCTCTGTTAGCAACCCATGACCCCAAGATAAATAGCCTTAACATTCTTTAAGGACTACAGTCAAGTTCAGAGGGAGGTTAGGATCTTAAAGCTTTGGGCTCTTAGACAGTAGGTTCATTACACCCCACTTAAGCCATGGACTCTTGGCAATCTGGGAAGCCCTAGGGACCCCTTCTCAGAATACCATTTCTGAAGAATAAATTGGATTAAAGAAGAAACCAATTATGTTTAAACCATTTATCACAATCTCACAAAAACAGATTCATGACACAGAAATGGATCTGCTTCTTTATTAACACATTAGGTAACAAGTTCTCACTGGGGGGCTAATAATGAGCCTAATCTGAAGTCATGACGAGCGTAATGGATATATTGTGCTATCTACACAAACGTGATGCAGTGTAGGAATACCTGTGAGTTTGGTAGGGATGGAGTCTCAGGCACTGAGCAGTCTATTGCACTTTGTTGTCTGTATCCATAATGAAGGAAATGTGGATGCATAAGATTTGTTAGTGGAAAGGGGAAATTAAAGGTGTAATTTTTTTCTCCATCTGAATTTATGATTACAAATCTTGGGTAAAGACCCCTGTCTGAGACAAATGGCACCTGCTCGCTATTTAATTCCCAATACTGGGAATGCCCCCAAGGTGTCTCGTTCAGACCCTGCACTCCCCTGACTGGCTTCCCCAATAGCACGCGTATAAGGGAGTCTGTTGGGAGTTGACAAGGCAGCCAGATGCCCCTTGTTGGTGATGTGGACACATTCAGTCACATCACATCGTTTCTCTGGGTTAGTAGAGGCAAAGGAATCCTGCACGTGTCTGGGTAATTCTACTTCCCTGGCATCGCTTTTCCATGTTTCTAGAATGTATGTAGCTTTCACATTTACTCATTTTCTCTCTCCCTCGAAAGAAAGCCCCGCATGATCTGTAATTGACCTGTTACTCCTTTGTGTGTGTTGGGGGTGCTTTGTAGGGTGTCTTAAGTGAGCATATCCATCAGGGTGAATCTAAGTCTTCTAACTTCCTCCATCACTCGTGTTCATCTCTTTATGGCCAGTGTCCTGCCCAAGGGTGGATATGCCTGATGCTTATATGTGGCAGTTTATAGAACCAGAAAATTGGAAGTGGGGTGGGCCAAGTGGCTGTATCACCCAAATGGGGACACAGAGACTGCCCTCTGGCCCATTCAGAGGTCTCTTACTGGTCCCAGGGGCCAGATGGCAAGTGCCTGAGCTTGGTGCAGGGGGCTAGGCTGTCATCTTCAGAAAGACCGATTCCACTGAAGGGCAGGCAGGTGCCACTTTTCTAGAACTGGGCTGAGGCCAGAAATTAAAAGTCAATACAAGAAGTCTCCTAGACGCACCCAAATGGCAGTTACAAGTATCCTGACAACACCCACCTCACTGGTCAGAGAAAAAATGTGACTTTGAGAATGTCATTAAACTCTCAGATTCCAGTTTATCCTTAGAAACATGAGAAAAGTGATTCTCCATGGAGTTGTTAAGGTTCAGGGACAAAATACAGGAAATGCACAAAGCACACTGCCTTAGAAACTATGTACTTGTCAGGCGCAATCAGCTTTAGCATTGCATTTCACATTGGGAATGAAATTTCCCCCCGTGAAACTGATCTTCTAACTCAAGATGTATTTCCCAGAAAGCATAACTTTCAAAAAGTCAAAAGCATGATTCTCCTATAAACACAGTAGGTCTTGTGTTAAAGATCTATTCACTCATTAATGAGGAATACAGTAAAATGGTAATATATATATATATATATATACACACACACACCTACCCACATTCATATATTATTATGTTCCTATATAATATATGAATGCTTACCGTATAACAGCCTGCAGGTAATGTGGCCATGATAGCAATAAGAAGAATGGTAATAATAGCTAACATTGGTTGAGCACCTACCAAGTGCCAGATGCTATTCTAAGCACCTCATATGCATGCTCTCATTTACTCTCCATGCCACCCTGTGAGGTAGGCATATTAATGTCCCCATTCTAAGGGTAAGGAGATGGAGACAAAGAGCATTTGAGTGAGTTGTTTGAGGTCACACACCTAGACAGTCCAGGATTTCAACCCATAATTGAAGTTGGAGTCCATGCACTCAGATGTAGTGTCTAGTAGGGGGAATCAAATACAAGTGCAGCGTAAAGTTACAGGTGTTTGTAAAGCATCCATGTGAACCAGGAGCTTGAACAGAGCCTGTGCAATGAGTAGGTGGGTGGTGGTGGGAAAGGGCACCCTTGGTAGAAGGAAGAACATTAACAAAAGCTGAAGGGTGAGGTGTTCTGAGTGGATGGAATGTGGTGTGGATGTCTATTGGGGTCACAATGGGTAGTTTTGTTTAAGAGGTAGATAGTGCTTTCCCTATAAAATAACAGACAAAAAACTCATCACAAAATATGTGAAAGGGAAAGCACCTTATCCAAGAGAAGATTTGCCATGTGTTTCTCAACCAGGACCCAATTGGAATTGGGTGTGGGATCATTCTAGATTGTACACAGGCAGCTCAGCATCTCTGGCCCCTTGGTCCAAACACAGTAATGTCTGTAGTCACTGCAATGCCTCACCTTTTCCACATGCCTCCTGAGGGTGTGGAGACCAGTCCTGACTGGTTGAGACCTGTGTCTCTCTACACGGTGGTTCTCAAATTTTAGTGAGACAGAATCATCTGGAGGCACTTTTACACATTGGTGGCTGGGCTTTAACACTGACTGTTTGGTTCAGGAGCTCTGGGAACTAACATTTCTAACAAGTTTCCAGGTGAGGCTGTAGCAGCTGGTTTGGGACCACCTTTGAGAACCTGGCATAGTTCATTATTATTTGGCCCCCTTGAGAAGTAGGGGAACCTCCTGTCTTGGATAAGTCTTTGGCTCCTCCCTGTGTAAAGCTTCTCAAATGCCCCAAGAACACTTGGGATCACAATATGGCTCAGGCTCTGCCCAGTCCAAGAGCCAGAGGTGGTGAAGATTCCTCCTCCCATGTCAAGCTCTCCTGCATTTGTTGTGTTCTTGAACCTTTCTTTTGAACATTCAGATGAAGAGCAATTACCGCTCTTCACTTCTTTGTGTCCAGTTAACGTCCCATTTTGTTTCTGACACCTCCAGTAATATGACTCTGACATCACCTGTGGATACAACAGTCACAGCTCACTGGAGCAGCTCCTGACCAGTGCGGGCTTATTTGCTATCTGCTGACAGCACTCAAGATCCTGGACTCTGCTCTGAAATGGCGCTAGAAAGAAGAGATGCTGATGATGGCTTCTATCTTCATTCTCTGCTCTGTTCCCCAGCAATTGATGTCCGTAGGTAACACAAACATGGCTGGAGGCAGCTCTGTGATGTTTGTATGGCAGCAAGATGAATGCAGAGGCCAGGGAGAGAATCGTTGAGTTCAGGCTGATCTCAAATCCATAACCAAACTGAACCACTGTGGGCACCCAGCCTTGAGTGCACTTGAACTGGTTGTAATATCCTTACTTTTAAAGGTGCACATATATTCATCTCCCTACAATAGTAATTGCCCCATCTGAGTACAAACTTTGAGCTAGGCAGGTGCTGAGGACTCTGTGGGCATTATGTAAATTAATCCTCACAGAAATTCTATGAGATAGGTGATGTTATTGTACCCATCTGACAGGTGATAAGATTAAGATTAAATGTCATATAACCACTAACTGAAGCATCTGGGATTCAGATTTTGCTCTCAATAATTCCAGAGTTCATGCTCTTAAATTAGAATTAGCAGACAGTGTGGATACTGGTTAATGCTTTTATTTTCTTTGAATTTTATTTTCATTGAACGTGACCATTTGTTTCCTTCCAGTTAAGAGATGAAGGGATAATTTGGTCATGCATTGTGTGTATGTTTGTGTGTGAGAGATTGAGAGAGAGAGAGAGAGAGAGAAAGTGAGAGAGGAGGCTGGATGGGGCGGTCAATGTAGTGTTAGGGATTGATATTAATTTATTAAGCTTATTACATCCAGATCCAATGATATGTGGGAAAGGTGATGGCATGTTAGGCTTTGGCAATCCTAAATATGTTTAGGTTAAGCAAAAGAGTAATTGCAATTTTAATGCTTATTTTTGGAAAGTCCATAAAGTTCTAAAGTGAATCTAATAAGGGGCAGAAAAAGTAAAGGATGACAGATAAAGGTAAACGGCACCATTTGAAGTGGGTTGGTGAGTGGAATAGCTACTTACAGAATCCTCTGCTCAGCACATCTTGCTCTCCGGCTCCCTCCCTCCTCCTCCCCCTCTATGAGTATCCCAGAGGGCTGCTTATTCATTTCCTTTTGCTGTGTGACAAATTGCCACTCAGCAGCTTAGAACAATGCCCATTTATTACCTTGCAACAGTTTTGTTTAGAAGTTTGTGGGAGCTCAGATGGGTTCACCACTTAGGGTCACAGGAGGCTGAAATGAAGATGGACAGGCGGGCCTTTTACATGGAGGGTCTAAAGAACTATCTGTTTCCAGGCTCACTCTGGCTATTGGCAGATTTAGTGGGGTCTTTCTCCACTCCAAGAGGCTGATCTCTGTCCTTGCAGGTGGCCCCTCTTTCTACAAAGACAATAGCATGTAGAATCTTTCTCTTCTTTCTACTCTGACTCCATCTTATGCTGCAAACCAGAAAAAAGTTCTCCTATTTAAGGGTTCACCTGATCGGACCAGGCCCACCCATATTTTAAGTTTAACTGATAAGGACTCTAATTGCCTTGGCAAAACACTTTACAGTAATCCCTAGATGAATGTTTGATTTAATAACCAAAGGACAGGAATCTTGGGGTGTCCTCTTCATAAATATGCCTCCTTTATAAGTGACTGTAGGAATTAGCATCTGATCCGAAGCTGGACCTATTAGCTTATTTCCTGAGGTATCTGGAAGTACCCATGTTGCCTTGGGAAATAGGGGAATGTTTCTTTTAGAAGCAATGGGGGACCTTGGTAAAGTTTTTATGCAAGAAGGTGACATTATCACATCTGTTTTTAAAAAGCAGTGTGGATAATGGAATGTAGGAATCTAGAGAGTGCAGAAAGTTCAGGAATCACGATGTGAGAGGCTGACCAGGGCACTTGGAAGGAGCTGAGTGGAGGGAACAGAGTCAAAGTTTTAGTGATAGAAATGGAAGGGTTATGCCTGTGAGATGGGAAAAGGAGAGGCATGCAGGTAAAGGTGGTTCAAGAAAGAGCACCCTGATGTAAGCGTCTGCGTTGGGAGTAGCTCTGCGAACAAAGATGAGAACAAGGAAGGAGGACATGTTTTGGGAGAGAATGAGTTCGCTGTGGGAACTGTGGGGGGAAGTTTCCAGTTGACAAGTGATGATGAGGGTCTGAAGGGAGGAATCTGGAAGTATGGTTGGGGAGTGTTGTGAACTAGGCAATGGCAAGAGTCTTGGTGATGAATGACCTCAACAGTAGGAGAGGAGGTTAGAGCAGAGGTCTTCCGAGCTCTGAGGACAGCAGGATGATTCTGCATGCCTGAAGTGAGCAGGGGAGATGAAGGAAGAGAAGAATATGGGCAGATTGAGAAAGCGGAGGGCAAGAGAAGACACATCTCTCCTAGGCTGAAAAATAGTGACATAACGTGCTTTGCCTTGGCTAGCCCTCTGGTACCTCCTCTCTCCTACAGACCTATATGATAGATGCTTCTTTTAAAATACTCTGGCAAAATACATATAACATAAAATTTACCATCTTAACCATTTTTAAATGCACAGTTTGGTGGTATTATCTCTATTTGCGCTGTGCAGCTGTCACCACCATCCATCTCCAGAACTGTTTCTGTTTGGTAAACTTGAAACTCTGTTACCATCAAACACTAACTTCCCATCTCTGCTCACCCCAGCTCCTGGCAACTTCCATTCAACTTGCTGTCTCTATGAATATTTGGCTACTTTATAAGCCAAAGTGGAATCACACAGTATTTGTCTTTCTGCGACTAGCTTATTTCATTTAACACAATGTCCTCAAGGTTCACCCAGTAGCATGTGTCAGAATTTCCTTCTTGTTAAGGCTGAATTACATGTACACATGGGAATGCCACTTTTTCTTTATCCATTCATCTATTAATGGACATTTGGGCTGCTTCCACCTTTTAGCTATTGTGAGGAATGCTGCTATGAACATGAGTGCACAAATATCTTTACAAGACTCTGCTTTCAATTCTTTGGGATATGTACCCAAAGTGGGATTGCTGGATCATACAGAAGTTCTATTTTTAATTTTTTGAGAAGCCATCATACCATTTTTTGTAGTAGCTGCACAGTTATACATTCTCATCAACAGTGCACAAGTGACCAATTCCTCCACATGCTTACTAATACTTGTTATTTTCTGTTTTTTTCTTAATTCATTTTTAACTTAACAGCAGCTATCCTAATGAGTATGAGATGGTCCATAGAGGTTTTCTGGCTGAATATTAGTTCATGCTGTTATTTTGTGTGATCAAGTACTATATGCTCTGGTTCAGGTGGCAAGATTTCTTGGGGCATGGGGCCCCAGATGCAAGGTGCTAATCAGTGTTTTTGATCACAGGTGATAGGGAAGTGAGGCACTGGTGAATGTTCTCAGACTTTCTTAAATATGAGAGTTAGGTCAGCAACTGCTTGACAATCTTGTATGCAGATTTACCCTAAAAACTTTCCTTTTCTTCTTTCAGAAGGTTAAGAGGCACAATGGAAGGGGAATAAACCCATAATGGACAATTCAGCATAAATATATCACTGACTAGCTAGGTGAATGGCTCATTATTTTCTTTGCTGAATTCATTCCCTCCAGGACAATTGCCATACTGGAAAAAACCTACTTCTCCCAGGGCTCCAGTGAACAGGGACCATTCAGGAAGGGTTTTTATAGAGTAACAAGGTGTTTGATAATTCAGGTGCCATGTGTTATCTAGCTGCTCAACTTTTATTCCACATTTATAGCATTTCCAAAAATACATTTCCCAAATCACCCACTTCTACTGTCAGTAAAAGACTATAAGGACCGCTGAAAATTCCAGGCCATAGGTTGTCTCACATCCATCCCAGATACCATTTCTGATGGAGGATAATTGCTCCTTTCACTGAATGGAGAAAAGGACTGTTTCAATAATATTTTCCAGGTCTTTTAAAAAGTACTTGTAGAAGAAAGGCAGAGATGGGTAATGGGCAAATATCTCCTCACCCTGATGTTTAACTGTAAAAACCAGGGTGGCCCTGAGCCAGAAATGCAATTAATCGATAAGCTTATGCATTCATTCATCCCCTCCTTCATTCATTCAAAATGCCACTATAACCAGCAATACCATTCTGCTTTGTCAACTTTCCATCTCCAAACACAGGGTAAGCTTGTTAGAAACCACCGGTATCCCAGAGACGTGATCTAAGGTACACAGAGCTAACTGCTAATTGTTCAGTGCTCCACTCCAGTATCAACTGGGACCCCAGCAATCTAACTTCCCCTTTATTCCTCTGGATGCAGACATACCCGCAAAATTTCACATTGTCTTTTTGGCCTTTATCAGGGGAGTAAAATAAGAACTGGCCAGAAGAAGAACATTGCTGCACTCTTTGTTTTGTAAGGCAATGTTCTTCTCAGTTCACACCATTATTTGCTGATTATATTACTTCAACAGGCTCCTAATTGGTCCCTGAGCCTTGATTCTTGCTGCTTCTCCAGCCACCCATTTTCCACACTGAGTAATCACTCTAATCATACTAAAATGCATATTTCATCACATTCTTCTTCATGATTACAGTGCTTCAGAGGCTCTCCCTTGGTTACAGGATAAATTTCAGGCTCTGCTCCATATACCACAAGGCCCTCCATGGCCTGCTGCTGGCCTACTATGACCCTCACACTCCGGGCTCCACAAGGCCAGAGAGTGACCTGAACCTCCTCAGACACATCTGCTCTTTTTTGCTCTGCTGCCTCCAGCCTGATCTTTCTCCTGCTAACCTCTTGCCTTTCTTGAATCCTATTCTGTTTCCAAGTTGGACTCACTATGGAAGTTGGGCCTTTCTCCTTCCCACCAAGTCCCCTGCCTGGATTGCATGCTGCTCCTGTGCATGCTTGTACCCTTACTTGTCTTTCTACCTTGTTGTTTTTCACACATCTGTTTTTCTATGTGTGTACCTCCCTCTAAGCTGTGAGCACCAGGCAGGCCAGGTCATAATGCATCATTGTGTCCCCACTGTCTCAGACATTTAGTAGACTTGCAATAAATGGTGAACAGCAAAGCCCCAAACCCCCTTCTGTGCCACCAATATGCGCCTCCTTATCCATTGCTAGAGTCAGCCTATGATGAGACTGTTGTTTGTCCCTATTTGACAAAGATCCTGGCACTTGCAATCACACCCACACTGATTATTCATTTTGTTGTAGTCCCTGAAGTGACAAGCTGCTCAAGAGGAGCATAAGGAATGGAAAGTTTGGTGGTGGACTTGCATCTGCATCCTCTACAGTTCCCGATGGGATATTACCTGTCAGTCTTGAAGGTGTGGTCACTCCAACAGTCTCTGGGGGCTCCTTCCTCCAGATTCAGTGTCCCCCTCATCCCTGGGTAGGGGTTGGCACCGGATCTAAGCCCAGGTAACTGTAAAATCTATCCTGGGATTTTGAATCTTTGCAGTGAAGCATGGGAGGAGGAGGGGTCAGAGGTTATTCAGTCCATCTGTTCCTTGAGCTGATGGAGAAGAGCAGAATGGGGAAACAAGGTATATGAGTTTGAGTTTGCTTGTTTACAACAGAAAACCCCCAAATATCCTGATGGTGTGCATGAGATAAAAGTGTATCTATCTCTCATATAAAGGAAGTCCAGGAATAAGCAGCCCATGAGTGATAAAGCCATGACAAGAAGACACCCAGGATCCTTCCACTCTGTGTTCCTAGGCTGTGAGCCAGTACTCATAATCCAAAACAGCTGCCAGAGCACCAGTCTTCACTTAAGTATTCCAGGCAACAAGATGGAAGAAGTAGAAGGAAAGATGGAGTGCATCCTTCTTTTAAGGACCTTTCCTGGAAATTTCACACGACTTTAATTTTATCTTATTGGCTAGAATGTAGTCCCATCCACATATAGGTGCAAGGGAGGTTGTAGAATGTACCCTTTAAAGTGGATGACAACACTGCTGGCAGGAAATCGTGAACATGTTGCTAAAGAAGGGGGTGACATATAATGGGAGTCAACTAGTAACCTCTCCACACCATTTGTTGTTATTATGGTTTTGAGAGGGGTCAGGAGTGGGAGGATCGTTTCAAGATAAGTTTGAAGTATTACTGCTTATAAACTTGGCTAATGACTGACCTGGAGCAATGGTAGTAATAGGAGCAGTAGAAGCGTGTACCCTTGAGGGCTAACTAAATAACAGGCCCTGTACTGAATTATGTATACCATTTAACTTAACCTCATGGGTAGGCCTGTTAGCATCGTGAGTGGACAGATGCTGACGCCTGTCCTTGGTCCACAGTGATAGCTGGCGTTGGGTCCAGACCCCACTTGAAAGCTCAGGTTCCTTCTTCTGTGCGTGGTGCTCTGCCTGTGACCTCAGAGCAAAATCAGTCTAGTTAGTACAATGCTCAGAAACCCTACTTGCCTGGAGACCAGGAGGCAAGGGCCTTGTAAAGGGAGGAGGCCAGTCTTCGCAGGGAGGCCAGGCTTTCCCCATCCCTTACTTGTGAGATGTGTCATGTCCTCACTCATTTCTGAGGCAGTTTTTCTCTGAGAACCATCTTTTCACTGTTTGCTTCACTTCTCAAAGTGATGGCTCATGTCCTGGGAACTTAGGGTGCCCAGTTTGGGAAGCTCAGGACTCAGAATTGAACAGGCAACAGTTTCATTATGAAACAATATCAAGAATCCAGCACTTTCTTTCTGACAGGACTAAAGGTGCTTTAAGGAAAAACTCACAAAAAGTCATAGAAAAATAAATCAGTGTGCGTACATACAAGTGTTCCCTGTGAGAAGAAATAATCATCTCAAAGTAATACTGGATGCGTGTATATGCATGTGTGTGTGTGTGCGTGTGCATGTGTGTGTGTGTCTATGTGTTTATAGAAAGGAATATTGTACAGAATAGGACAGAAATCTTGTGGGTGGAACTTACTGAGTTAATGCATTTTGGGAATGTACTGACTCAAGCTGGTTGGAATTGATAGTAATAATTAAAGGGACCCAGCAGCTAAAAGCAAGGTCATGGCTTAGATTTACCAAGCCAGGCAGAAATGCATTGAAAATCCATATGACAAGAAAGGCACGTGATAGGGATGAAATGATTCTGATATTGGCAGGTTTCCATTTCTCAGCCTAAGTTACCCAGCCGAGACGTGTGGGCGCCACACAATGACAGCTGACAAAATAAATGTATTGATGGACTGATTGGCCAGTTTCCTGCTGAGTGACAGAGGAGGACCAGAGAGATTAGAGGTCCATGGCCAATTATCTGAATTGGTCATCATCCAAGCTAGTCATCATTTTCACCATTGAACTAGGCTTTCTTCTACCACAGCCTTTTAAGAGAAGTTCTTTGAAAACTGAACACAAATCTCCAGTCCATTAATTTTTACAATGTTAAGGAAAGGCTATAAAATGCCCTCTGAGAATAGCCTCCTATAATATAAGGGTGTCATACATCATGTGTGGGGTTCAGAGGACTGAATAGGAGGGAATGTCCTTGTGCGATTTAAAGGGAACCAGAAAGAGTTCTCAGTCCAAGGTTGTAAAAACGTAGTATCAGGCACTCAGGAAACCAGACCGCTGTGGCTTCCTCTCTGCGGGCACAAGCAGGCAGGACTTTGCCAATGGCACAGTCAGCAGGCACCATCTACTATGCGGCTATGTGGAGGTGTGAAGAATACGTAGCCTGGACACTGTAGGGCTGGGTTTATAGTGGGTGGAGGGAAGAGACAACTGCCTGACCCCAAGGGAAACTGGCAGGGTCCCCCTGCAGCCAGCAGAGTTCAGGGCTCTCAGTGGGGACAAGACCCAGGGCAGGCACAGAGGCAAAAGCATTGCCAAGTCCTGACTGCTTGCCTAGTAAATTCTCTGCATCTGTATGTATTTCACTTACTTGATGCTCACTTAACAGAAACACTATATAACATGTGTCATACTTCTTAATAAAACCTTGTAGTGAAACTGATTTTTCAATAATTCAGATACTTTCAGTAGTGCCAATAAAGATTTATGCTGACTGGTGATAACTCATGTAGCTAATTATGTGGAGGAATTTAAAAACTTCAAGGCGAGTTGGTGCTATAATAATGGAGCCATCTCTTCATTATACCTGGCATCATTCATTCATTTATTCACTTATTCATTCACTCATTCATTCATTCACTCACTCACTCACTCATTCATTCATTCATTCATTCATCAAATAGCCAGTGAATAAAGTTCACCTCAGTATGGACATGTGACAAATTCATTCAAGCTGATTTAAAACTGAAATCTAAGCTCAGTCTAGACTTAAGTAGCATATGTGAGCGGGTGATGATTTGCTTTACAAAAGGATTTTCCATATGATTGCTCCGTGTTAGAAACTTCCTTGGTGAATTTGATTGTCCTGTATGTTTATGCACTACTTTTCAGTTTACAAATGACTTTCCAGAATGCTCACTTGGGTTCCATAATTGTCCTGCTAGTAGCAAAGTCAGAGTCATAATTTGCACTTCACAGGTGGGAGAAGGGTCCCTCGGAAATCTTGTGGTGTGTCCAGCTTGGGAAAGCGCATAAAATCTAACTCCCCATTCCATGTTGCTCTATTTTATCATACAGTCTCTTAGATAAATCTACTTCAATTTGACACCTTAAAATTTACATTTTCACATAGATTACTTTGATTATTTTCACAGCAATTATGATACAGGTCATCATTATCATCACTGATATCATCATCTTAAATAATTATCCCAATTTATCAGGGAGATAATTGAGGCACACAGAGGGAAGGATCTTCTTCCAAATGGAGCCAGAATAAAGCAAATAATGGATGGAATTAATCAGCTGCAGACACAATCTATTCTAAGAGCCTTTATAAATGTGTTGCTAAGGAGATTTGGGGACCACCAGACAGTCCCATCAGACTGGCACCTCTTTTGGTCTAATTGGTGTGGCCAGAGTGTGCTCAGGATGAATGTATAAGGGATAGCCAGCCTCAGCCCAACTGATCACTCCTAGTTTGTCTAAACAAAGACTCTAATAATAGAAATACAGTATTTGCATCTAGTCTAGAAAAGGGAAGTCAGTGAGCAAGAAGTCAGAACTGGTAAAGGAAGGTGTTCTGTCTCACAACAACAATTCTGCTGGCTGGGTGACACATGTCTTCTTAGAATGAAATTAGAATCCTATGCTGCCACACTGGGTGGCTTTGGCTTCAGGACCAGTTTTCAGTGCCCTATGACCAGTTCTAGGTCCCCTACATGGTCCCAGGTGGGAAAATGGCTTCCCTTGTGCCTTTGCCTCTGGGAAAGAGGATAGCATGACTCCTGATATGCAGGAGGGCTTAGCAGGAGAGTTTTTGTTATAGCCCCCCAAAGAATAGTGGACCCCTGGCTTACCCCCTGACCCTATGAGTTTGGTAAACAGTTGTTAGGATCTCTCAAAAGCCGAATAAGATGGAGTCTTCAAATTGATTCAGGCTCTGAGCTCTGTTGGCTCTGCCACATGCTGGCCCTGGAGATGGGGAGGGAGGCCACACCATCACCTGGTCCCACCTGACAAATTCTCTGCTTAGTGTTTAAGCACATAGGCTTTGGAACAAAGACATCCATGTTTGAATCTCCATTCTGCCACTTAGTACCAGTGGGACCTGGACAAATCACTTACCCTTTATGAACCTTGATGTCCTAATCTATAAAATGGAAATGAAAGTAATATCTACCGTGTAGATGTCTAGTGAGTATTAAATAAAAAAACAGTGCTATGTATTTAGCACATGGCACTCAAATTAAGATTATGATTTAAGTAGGCTAAGCCAACTACATTCCATGTGACTTTCAAAGAGTATCTCCATTTCATCAAGAGAGGTACATCTGTGTTAAAATGTCCATTTAAGTTTCTTTTTAAACTTCGCAAATGTAAACAGCAGTTGTCTATCAGTGAGCACATATCAGAAAGTCTTGATGAAACAAGCTTCCACTGGAGATACTGATGTCCCTGGAGCTTGCTTCTGTTTTGCTCCCCAATCCTCTCAAGGAATGACTCATGTAGATGAGAAATATGACTCACGGAAGGACGTGTATGGTGTCAAAGGTCTGGGAGCCCTAATAGTGTTTACCAGTGTCTGATATGGAAGAGTAGGCAGGGTGTGCATCTTGCCATCAACAGCCACAAGGCCAAGGAATGAGAATTTCTTTGGGGGCTAAGAAGGTTAAAAGTATACAAATGGTTCAACATGAAGGGAGACTGCTGGGAGATGCTGACACCTGTCTGGTGGAGAAGCTACTCATGGACAGTCAAGGAGCTTAGGCTTGGCTGGGGCATGAGCCTGGAGCCAGAGTCTAGGTGCCAGTGCAAGCAGAGTCTAGCCCAGCCCCTGGCATGGAAGACTCCTGAAATGTTTTCGGGAAGGAGGGGAAGCCAGAACCCATGGTGGTGCTACAGGAAGGTTTTGGGTGACAATAGAACTAGGAGTTGGATAAAGCAAAATCAAAACCCAGAGAGAGTTGCCATGGAACCGGGGGACATGCACAAATAATGGAGCCCAAGACCAAGGTGGGTCAAGCCAGGCATGAGCTCTGAGACACAGTTCCAGAGAAATGACGGAGACTGATGCCCAGTGCTACAGCTGAATGCGTGTGCTGCCACCAAACTCATAGGCTGGCACCTGGTCCCCACTGTGACGGTTCTTGGAGGTAGGGCTTTTGGGAGGTGATTAGGTCATGAGGATGGAGCTCTCATGACTGAGATTAGTGCCCTGAGAAAAGATGAGGACACAGTGAGAAGATGGCTGTCTATGAAATAGGAAGAGAGCCCTCACCAGACACCAAATTTACTGGTGCCTTCATGCTAAACTTCCCAGCCTCCAAAACTCTGAGAAGAAAATTTCTATTGTTTGTAAGCTACCCACCCTGTGGCACTTTGTTACAGCAGCCCAGCTGGCCAAGACACATGGGGAAGACTCCAAATCATGGAGAGTTACCAGGAGAGGACCAGCTGGAGCCATACAGAGTTTCTCTGGGCACCCCAACCCACTCCACCTCTTATTTCTGTGCCCTTTCTGAAGAGATGTGGCTATCCTCATCATGCCATAAAGACACTGACCACCTTCTGGCAGGAGACATGTCCAAAGGAAGTGCACTGTGATTGTGAGGGTCCATGCATGTCTCAGATTTCCCCACTCACCCTTGGAGTCCTTATCGTCCCTCCTTGACCATCTATAGCCATGGAGCCTCCAATTAATGACCAGAGCCCGGAACTCTTCCCACCCTTCAGCAGGTACGACAGGGCCTCAGAGCCTCAGGGCCTCTGGTTTATGCTGCTTACCATCTGGGTGGAGTCAGAGGAGAGAGGGGGAAGACAGTGCATATATACATGCTGATGGAAATTATTATGGGGAGAGGGTGATAAAGATTATTATGGGGGAAAGGTGGTGAGCACAGGACCAGAAGGATGGAAAATTAGAAAATAACAAACTAAATGTGGCATCAATATGCACAAATGGGACTGTGCCTGGTGGAGGAAATTACAGGTCTATCAGCTTGATATTCATTGCATACAGGAGAAGGCAAGCTTCCTATTGTAAGCGAGAGTGTAATTAAATCAAGGAGTTGGGCTAAAATTGGCTGCAGGAGAGGCTCGGGAATTAATGGCAGCTCCTGAGATGGCTTCTGCCCAATCTTGGCTCCCGGAGTCCATGCAGAAGCTATCTCGCCATGATGGATGCCGAGGGCCAGCCCCCTAACTGAGTATAGATATTTTCCTTCACTCCTCTTCCTGTTCTGGTCTGCATCTTACACACAAATCCAGTTGTCCACAGGCTATTTGATGGCAGAGTTGCATTAAAAGCACAAATTCAGGTTTCCAGAAGGAAGAAAAAAGTGCCTCTTTTAGACAGTGGAAATCCCACAAATGCGTCATGAGCTGAATTCCAGTTCATCACTGTCCATCTCTGGGTAGTGACATGAAGCTGCAGGAAGTCACATTGCCAAAATCCTACCACTGAGACTCGGGTGGCATATTGAAAGAGAGGAGGCAGGATTTTCAGATTATAGGTTGGGGTTTTCTTGTTTTCTGGACAATGGTGACACAGGACCCTGGACAAATAGTACCTAGTGCGGAAAGGGCCCCGAAGTCTTGGTTAATAGGGTTCCTTTTGAGTCAGTACCTGTTTCTGGTGTCTCTTGCACATCCCTGGCTATATGTCCCCTGCCTGTACTGACTGAGGTCCAGGAGTGCCTGACCCAACTCTCACCTCTAGAGAGTGTTTATGTTGCTCAATACAACAACTACTAGCTTGCATTAAGTCCGGGAGTCACAGTTCTAGTTACAGGTCTACCTCTGAGTACTCGCCAGTCTCCTCTATTCCTATTATACTAAGAACTTACCCTTTGCTGGGTCAAGATCCAGGGTCTAGAGATTTGGGATTAAATAAGACACAGCCCCTGCCCTTGAGGTAATGAGGGAGAGAGGCAACCATATACAGGCAAATAAGGAGTTAGGTGCTGTGGGAAGGAGGCCCGATGTAGTGACATCGCTGAGGGCTTGCTCTGTGCCCCCACATGTGCTCTTAGCACTTCACACATATTATCACACAAGCCTCTCTAGAACCTGTGAGGCAGCTGTGATCATTATTCTCACTTTACTGATGAGGAAATAGATGCTTAGAATGGTTAAAAATTTGCTCAGAACATGGTAGGGCTGGGACCTGAACCTAATCCCCAGGATTCCAGGACTCTGTGCTCTGTGGCTTTTATTTCTTCCTCACTAGCTTTGCAGGCTTCTCCTCTCACCCCCAGCCAAGCCTCCAGCACTGCAGACTCTGTGTTCAGATTAGGGTCTGTACCTTGTCTGTTCTAGATACCGGCCTGGCCAACTCTTCACCTCCACTAAGGTTTGCTCAGTGTCACCTTTCCACTGGGGTCCTGCCTCCACCCCACCAGCATCCCACATCCACCTGTTCCTACTTCATTTTGTGTAACACACATCCCTTTCCAATATAGTTTACCTATTACTTTTTGTGGTTACTATTGCTCTATATTTAGTGGAATGTAAACTCCATGAGGGCTTGGATTTTTGTTAGTTGTACTCTAGGCACTCACAGCAGTGCCTGGTATACATTTGGCACTCAACAATTGCTTGCTGAAAGAATGAAGTACCATGAAATAACATAAAACCAGGTAAAGGTGTTCGTGTTGCATTTAAACCCTTGTTCCAAGTTTGCTTCAAGAACTAGATCTTTATCGTGTAGTTGTTGGAGGAAACACAAGTTCCTTCCAAAATACATGGTGTGATGTTGGCTACCTGCTTATCAGCACCCACCAACCACGGGGGCATCATGGCCAGTTTTCAGTTGAACTGGCCAATCCTGGTGCCATACTGGCCGTCCAGTGTTTTGGATATGACCCACTCCAGGAATGGACTTCAGCTTCTTTGCTCTGTCTCCCTTCTAATTGAGCTGATCACTCTGTGTCTTGGATTTTGTAGGCTCTGCTGCTGGATAAACTTAGGCAAGTTACTGAAACCCTCTATGCCTCACTCCCCTGTCTGTAAAATTGAAAAGGCATTTTCTCCTGCCTCATGGATCAAATGAGGTAATGAATGTGCAGCGCGTAGAGCCGAGCCTGGCGTGTACTACACAATCGGTAAGTGTTACAAGCACAACGGTCATCTGTGTTCTGCCTAGATGGGGCCGCGGGATCCATGCTTTATTCCATTCGGCTGTCTGTGGAGCTTCCTAGCTGATGTCCTAAGTGTAAATGGATTTCCTCGCTGAGCAGGAACAAAACTGCCATGATTCTTCCTGGGTGACGCCATTCAACAGCCCTCCCGATAGCATTAGCTCAGGGGTCGTTAAGGCGCAATCAATTTTGTATGGGCTTTCAAAGGACCTAGCTCTGGCTCGAGCATATAATATGTCCTGATAAATGTTGATTATTTTCTTTTTTTTCACCTGCTTCCCTTCAGCCCTTCTCAGCAGCTGTGTTCCACCCTCCAGGGGCTCTGACCCAAAGGAATACATATTCCGGCCCCTGTTGCTGAGTTTTAAACAGCAGCGAGTAGGTGGGGCAGGCTCCCTCCCTTTCCTCTGGTGGATACCACTCCACACAGGGCAGCCTCTACCCAGTTTAATGTGAAGCGTAACAATCCTGCTTTGGAGGTTTTCCAGTGTTGTTGTTGATTAAATGAGCTAATGCATGTAAGACATTTAGAACTTGCTTGGCAATTAGGGAAAATTACTCAAAAAGAGTTTTTATGAGTAATACCACTAAAAAAAAATGCCTTTAGGTGATCTATCTTGGTGAGGCTGAAGACAAGATTTCTGGTTCCTATAGATCTAAGGAATTCTTATTATGAAAGATTTCCCTGCAGAACTATTTTTGGCAGAACCTAGGCACGCCTGTATCATACCAGCCTGATCAATCCTCCTGGTTGTGTTCCTTAAGGTCAAAAGAATATTTCATTGGCCTCTTTATGTGTCATCTTTGCATCCCTGGTGTTAACATTTAAAGTTCTTCCTATCCAGCCAGAGACAAACAGTCCATCTTCACATAGGAGTGGGGGTGTTTGGCAGTGTGGTGTGCCAGACTGATATGGTCTCAGGAGCCAGACCTTTTATCTGTAGTTATGCCAACTTGGGCAGCAGCTTATGCACCCAACACTCAGTCTCCTCATCTCTAAAATAGACATATGAAACTGAACCCAGCCTAAGAATAATACTTATACCTTCCCCTGTAAGGTATATACATCTTTAGCTCTAATGCCAGCATCTGCTAGGTATATGCATGGCTATACCAGGAACAGAAAACTGGATGATTAATGGCTTAAACAACAACAAAAAAGTGGTGTTTTTTTCTTATTTAACAAAATATCTAGATTTTGATGATAACTGGTTTTGACTCAGCTTCTCAGTGTTGTCATCAGGAAGCCAGGCTTTTTCTGTCTTTGTGTTTTGGCATTCTTTGCAATAATAGCTCTCATTTTCATGCTTGTTACCTTATGGTTGCAAGATGGCTGCCCCTGCACCAGGTATCACACCTGTGTTCAACACAAAAGGTGAAAGGGCAGCACTGCCCATGTCTGTCCTTTTTTATTCAGGAGAGCAAGAGCTGTCCCAGAATCTCCCTGCAGGCTTCTTCTTATATTTTATGGTCCAGGATTCTGTTACTAACCTAATATTAGCTGCAAAGGAAACTGATAAAGTGAGTATAGAGATGGGTACATCATCATGCCAAATACAATTAGCCCCTGTTAGCAAGAAAGATGGAAGAATGGACTGAGTGTAGAGTAAATTATTAATAATGACAACAGCATCTGCCACATATAGTATTATCATTATTTTGTTGCCTGTTTTTCTCCTTACTAGACAGTGTGCTTCTTGAAGGCCAGAGTATGTCTCATTCCCCTCTTCCTAGGATCTACACTGCCTGGCAGAGAAGGGGCTTATTTAAACATTTATTGACTAAATAAATGGAATCTACACAAACTGCCCATATCTCATCACGTTATACACCAGATAAAGACCTATTTCATTCTTGCCAGCTAAGAACCAGGTAAGTGGCCCGTTCATATAATCACTAGTTGTTTTGGTACCAAAGCTTTGCATAGGGACTTATACCACACTCTCCCAGGAAAGCATGTATATATTAAAGTCTCTGGGTTGCCAGTTCCCAGAGGCCTGAATTTGGTTGTGATAATAAAGTACTGCAAAGTCTCTAACTATCAAGAAGCTGCTAGTTGACACAATGGCGTCATATTTATTTTCTGTTTAATAAAGCATCTTGGAACCCTCAGCATGGGTGGTGTGTGCCTGCCTGGGGATGGAAGAAACATGAGCTAGCATTTCACTTAAGGCAGGATGTGCTCGATAAAGGGAATCTAATTGAAGTGCACAATATGCTTACCATGTAAGTGCTGATAAAGCATTACTGCCTTTTTGTTTGTTTGTTTATTTGCACAATACAGAAGATAAAAATCAGAGCCACTAAATCAAAATCATATTTAACAGTATCCTTTAGTCCAGGGCCGTGTTCCTCTGTGGTTTGTAAAGGGATCACCCTTTGAAAGGGTAGCTTTGCAGAGTCTTGTTATGGAAGGGGTTGAAGAGAGGACATAACTATGGGCTCAGAGGAGGCAGGGATGTTTAACAACTCCCAGCAAGAGGGAGATACTAATCTACAATTTGTATGAAGGCTGAGGTTCAAAGTTTATTTGCTGTAACTCTAATTTGGGTTAAACACTGTGTATAATGTCTTCTTAATGCAACCAGCTAAAACAGGTTGTGGTTAGGTTATATATCCAGATTCTACCTATTTGGACTTCGACCAAGTTAAAAATTTGGCTTTTTTTTTTTTTTTTTTTTTAATGGTAGTCTTCATCAGGACTCAACCTGAGAGGGAAACAGTTATTGACAAGTCAACAGGATGATGGTAAAACTCTGGAATGCCCTTTACCCATATGTCAAATACTCTTAACCTGGGGCCAGAGCCAACCTAGTAAGATCACTCCTAGGCCCCTGGAAACAGTGATGGTTGAAGCTGGATGGAGTGTTTCCAGTGAGAACAGGAGGCTTGACTGTGTCCTGGAATCCTGTTTTTAGGGTGTCGGTCAAGCAGACTTGTTGAAGGAAATTAATACCCTCTCCTGCTGTTTTAGTAGAATCATGCAAGGCCTCCACATAGTCCTTGTACCAATAAAAAGAAAATGTTAATATCCAGTGTTTTGGGGAGAGCGAGTATTGAGAATCAGTCAGTTTTTTTTCTTTTTCCATCTTTGTATCTGGCTCTAGAGGTAGGAGAAAAAAGGACATTTTTGATTTCTGAAAAATTACTTAACATGCGAACTAACAAATAGCAACTTTAAATCAAATAGATTGTATTGTGCAGTAAAAATTTTTATTTTAAATTAAGAAACTGTAAAGTTTGCTATAAGTACCTGATGAATGAGCAGGGAACAAAGAAAGAGAGGAGGAATTTAACATGGAGGACATTTTAAATTATTTTTATCCTTATAGAAAATAGTCTGTCATCACTGACAAAATGTAACTCTCTCTTTCCTACTCAAAGCAAAGTGTCACAATTGCTACTTTGGGCTGTGAATGAAGATTAGTCTGGAGAGGACCAAATGTGATCAGGTTCCTGAATTGGCAAGTTTTCAATAGCAGCTACAGTTTCAGAGTTAGAGTAAGCTTATTTTATTTGGAGGTACAGCTCAGCTTTTATTGCTAAGATTTGTGAATAGCTACTCTCCTCTAGAATCGGGTTATAACTCTTACTCTCAGCTCCTGAAGGCAGAGAACACTTCTTAATAAGCTTTCCAATAAAATCTATTTTATTTAGTTAACAAACTAATATATAGACCAAGTACGTAGTATTTCTTATATGCTAGGGACTTTTGTAGGTGCTTAATAAATTAACTTATTTAGTCCTCATAATAACCCAGTGAGGTAGGTACCATTATTATCTCCAAATCATAGATGAGGAAACTGAGATAGAGAGGATATAAGTGCAAATAACCTGGGTAGCAAGTGGGGTACTGGAATTGCAACCTATGCTATTAAAACTGCGTTCTTAGCCGTTGTGCTCTGCAGCCTGACATAGAGCTCATGGCAGTGACTTGTATAAGGGCTGGGCAAGTGTGTGTCTGGGAGATGAACCCAGTAGTCTCTCTCCTTAACTGGAGTTTGCTGCTTGGGATCCATACCTGTCTTTAAAGTCAGCCTTGCATCATTCAGCAAAACTGTAACAGTAGCAAGATGCATTCGGTGTAGAACTTATAGTAAGGAACTTATTAAGTGCTTGCCAAATATCCTGTGCTCAGAATAAAAGTCTCTGTCCCTTTTATTGTTTAAAAAGTATTGTTTCTTTCCCTCTGCTATTTGCATACTCTTCCATTTTTGCAGGCATGTGCATTTTCCTGGGCATAGTAACCTCTTGTATAACATGTCTTACTGCACACCCTCTTCCCTCTGCTGGGACTATTTTTACCTACTTTGCCTGCCCAGAAATTCCTACTCAACCTTCAGGACACAGCTCAGAGGTAATACCCCCAACTTTGTGTTCCTAAAGCTTTGTATTCTAATGCCCCTGCCCTGTGTGATCCTGTCTCTGCCTTGACTGTTAACTCTGCCTGCCCACTTTCCTCATGATGTGTAGCTATTTGAATGCAGAGACTGGGTCCCAATTCACCTTGATACACCCAGTCTGCCATGTGATAGATGGTAACTCAGTGAATGCAAAGAGGGAAGCAGAAAACAGAAGGCAAGACTGCTGACATTTCACTATGATTCTTGGAAGTTCTAAGGAATTTAGGACTTTCACAGTGAAAAGTATCAGTAAGGAAACCATCAGAGATTCTTGAGGTCAGGACAGAATGTTACACCTGGATGGAATTTGCAAGGTCAACTTATTTTCTAAGAAATGATGGCATTTGCATTTCAAACAATTGAACCACAATCAAATTAGTCTCCCCACTCCCACATTCTATCCAGGGCACCCTTCTCCTCAGCTCCCAGGTAAATCAAGGAGAATCTTTCCTCCTAAAAGATAGCAAAGAAAAAGTTATGCAGAACAAGACTATTCCTAACCTATTTTCTCCCCTGCAAAATGCAATCTAAAAACTACTTGCTGTTATGGTTGGAATAAGATATGTTATTAAGTGAATGACAGAAAAATAACAAGACATCCATCAAGTGTCTATTTCATTCCTACATACAGAATCTTTCTATATCCAGAGGGCTCAGGGCACAAATGGTGGGTAACAATGTCTTAAGTAGAAGGAATAAGAAATACACAAGGAAAGATTTATAAATTCTGTCCTTGCTCTTAACCTAATTGCTTCTCTTTGGCATCCTCTTTCAAAGGGGAAAATGGATGGTTGCTGATTACAGGGAAAAAATGAAGCATTTGGAGCCGATGCTCAGCACTGCACAGATGGGCAGTTAGTGAGGAGCCAGCCCTACGTGGGTCATGACCTCGGGTCCCACCAGCCCTGCTCCCCCATTTGGAAAATGCTGTGGGAGCAGCGTGCGTCTTACCTGGAGGCTGAATGGGAAAAGGGCCTCAGAGAGAGGCTAGGAGCCAAGCTCTGTCTAGCAAACATCTATTGAAAGGGGATGATGGCTATCTTGAATCCCTCTCCTGGAATAAGCAGACAGTGATGGGTGTGAGAGGAAGAAAAAGCTGTGGTGTACAAATGAATATGCCCCCATTTTCTTACGGTTAAGGCTATGAAGAAAGGCCAATTTCAGAGTAGCTCAGGGCCCCAAACATGCTTGCTGAGGGTGTCCCAAGGTGATAAAGCTACCGGTAGGAGCGCCACTGTGAGACCCACACCTGAGGCAGGTAAGAGCTGGGATCCAAGAGCACCTTCAGCCACTCTCAGTGAAGTCAAGGGCAACTGTAGTGTGGGATTCTGGTTGCTTAGGAAATTAGCTTCCATATGCCTTGACCGGCATATACTGTCATATACTGTCTGTGTGTTAAGGAAACTTTTTTGATAAGCTGTGGTAAGGATTCTATCAAACTCATTAGGAAGGTCCTGTTTGCCCTATATTTAAGATATTCCTAGGATAGTGAGGATGGATGACAGGGAGGGAGGGAATGTGTAGGTGATGTGGGAATGCCAGCAAAGGTAGGATTCCTACTAAATATTTCTTCTTCCCCTTGTTCTTCCTTCCTCTCCTCCCCCTTTTTCTTCCTAGGATTTGATAGTCTTGTGCAACAATTACTCATTAAGTAGGTACTGCATCCTGAACATAGCATGAGAGCTGAGAGAACACAAAGATTGAGGCAATGAAGCTACACATCAAGAAATATTTATTTTGGTAGGGGAGATGGATGCATGAACAATTTACTTTGTGGTGATAGTTACTAAACACTGGATCATGTAAATGGTGGAGGAAGGAATGATTAAATTAAGGCCCTGGTAATATTTCATGTGTGAGGAACATTTGGAAACTGAAAGAGAAGAAGGATTTCTTCATATTGAATATCAAGAGTAGGATGAAGGAATACCACAGATAAAAGCAAAAATGGGGCTTTGACCCCCAAATAAATTGGCATCTGAAAGTATTCAGGGCAAGTCACATGCAACCTTGAATGGCATACTAAGCAGCATGAGATTTATTCTGTGAACAGCAAGGGCTTCTAGAAGCATTTTATTTTTGTTTTAGGACCTTTATTCTTAATGAAGTGATAGATGTCAGAGGCAAGACACTGAAGTCAGAGAGACCACTCAGAGGCCATCATAACAGAGCACATGACAAAGAATATCAGGTTGCAGCTCGTAGTGGCAATTATGTGTCTGGGAAAGAGGGGTTGATCCAAAAGATACTGCACAAGTAGAATCAACAGTGCTTGACAATTGAGAGATTATTAGTTATATAGGTTAATCGATATGACTTCAGAATGTACAATGGTTCAGCATAATAGATGACTTCGTGCTTGTATAACAGTTCTGGGCAGATGAACAGGGTGGAGGGACTGCCCTTTCCCACAGTGGCATTTGAGGACTCCTACTAACCTCTGAGACTCTGCCATCTTCAACACAAACTTCCAAGGTGAATCCAGGTATCATTTCAATTCCATGCAGCCTAGAGATAAAATAGTGTGGAGGAATTTGGGTGGGAAGTTTCTAGGCCTGGTGGTGACACACATCACTTCCATTAACAGTCCATTACCTACAGCTCATTTGCAAAACTCTGTTTAACTTCAGGGGAGCCTGGGAAATGTAGTCTAGTGGAATGAGGAAGGGACTGGATTTGCAAGGTAGAAGTTTGGCCACTGACTGAGCGAAGAGGGAGATCATGAAGTTGAAGATATGTTTTCTCACTTGTGTGATTGGTATTACAGGGATAAAACTAATCGGGGTAGGAGGTACAGGGGGGATAAGCAGGTTGACAGAGGTGATGAACTCATCTCTGACCCCATTAGTTAAGAAGGGATGCTGAAAAGGTAAGAGAAAGAACAATTAATTTCTCAGTGTGCCAGAGGAGGGAAGACCAAGTGAAATCAAGATTCCAGGAGAGTTGGATCCACAGGAATGAAGAGTACATCATGCAAGAGCAGGGAAGAAAAGCAGAGGACATGAGTGAACACAGGACTCCTGAGAGGGCAGAGGAAGCAAGAGGGCGGACACTTTGGAAGGGACATCGAGGGGATGAGCTTGAGAAGTAAGCAATAATGGAGAGACAAATGGTGAGCAGCAGCAGTCAGGGTCCAATGGGGGTGGAGGGCTCCCAAAATGGAGTTGATCAACATGTTCATATGATGGTGATAAATAGTATGGAACACTGAGTGGGCGATGGAGGATGGGAGGATGACCAAGAGGGTACAGGCTTTATCCTTGGGATGTTAGTAACTGCAATAAACATCGTTGATGGTCCATGTTCTGAGCTCTAGTTCACACAGGTGCCCAGGCACTAGAGGTAGAATTGTGCTCATAGATGAAGTTCAGTGCAGATGCAGAGGTGGGAAAAGGGGGAGGGAAGGTTGGAGAGATTGAAGGCAGCATAGTTGAGCCTGGCCACATGCTCCAACCTGAAGTTTCATTCACACATAATTGAAGAGCCTTCTAATAGAATGGTGTTAAACTAGAGATTTCAGGTGACCGAAACCAGGATATTGGATAGGTTCTTAACAAGAATTTGGAAGTGCCTGGTACGATGGGAAGTGGGAGTTGGGTAGGACAGAGCCAAGAAGATTGTGAGCCAGCCCTCTCATAACCTGGGGAAGTAATTTCCAAGTTCATAGGTGCTGGAGATGTGAAGAAGCATCTCTAGGTTGATTAAAAAGAAAGAAAGAGAGAAAGAGAGAGAGAGAGAAAGAAAGAAAAAGGAAGGAAGGAAGGAAGGAAAGAAGGAAGGAAGGAAGGAAGGAAGGAAGGAAGGAAGGAAGGAAGGAAGGAAGGAAGGAAGGAAAGAAGGAAGGAAGGAAGGAAGGA
This sequence comes from Manis javanica, assembly GCF_040802235.1. Classification (NCBI taxonomy): domain Eukaryota; kingdom Metazoa; phylum Chordata; class Mammalia; order Pholidota; family Manidae; genus Manis; species Manis javanica. The sequence continues at coordinate 38,203,042 of NC_133165.1, read as the reverse complement.
AGGAAGGAAGAAAGAAAAAGAAAAACAGCAAGTGCTGCATAGCATAGAGATTCATTGTTCTGGAATGATCACTGGGTTGTGGTGGTGGGTTGGCACATTGTCACTCTCTTTCCTGTTCTAGTAGGGATTGTAAGGCAAGGGAAGCATCCCTCACTCAAGAAGTCTGGGGCAAGAGTGGGTTCTCTAGGCTCCAATCAAGGCAAAGAAGCAAATGGAACAATGCAGGAAACGTGACTCATACAGCAAGTAGGTCTGTTGACAACAGAATGAGGGCAGCAGAGGGTGCAGGACTGGGAGTGGGAGCTGCTGTTGAAGGTAAGTCAACAGAGCGCAAAGATCAAGCTGTTTGGATATCAGATTGCAGGGGGCCAGGGGTGGAGACATGGTCAGCTGGCCAGAGGTTACTAGAAACAGAAAATGTATAAAATCCAGGTAAAGAGGTGGGTGTCCCTAAGCCCTTATGGAATGCATGCTAATGGAGTCCTGTACAGAAGTAATAGTATCCCAAGAGGAAGATTCTCGGGATTTCAATCACTTGGGGTAAGCACACCATAGCCAGCATGTGGCTGTGAGCTGAAGGAACCTCCTCTGCTTCCTGCAGCCTTAACATGTAATGCTACAGAGATTACTGTCAAGTACAATCACTGCTTCAGCAATAGATATTCAGAGACATCCATGACCAAAGAGGTGTTCATAAAAGTCATAGCATGCACCCCGTGAAGCACCAGGATTGAACACAGAGTAAGCTAGATGCTCACCGTGCACGTGGGGAGGAGGAATGTCGGGTAATCACACTGTGCAGGAAGAGAAGACAGATGCTCCCCACAGAGCTGCTGCACACAGAGGTGCCAAATCTGGTGTGCGTGCTCATTAAGAACTGGCCAGCTGACTGAGGGTGTGTGAGAAGGGCAAGCAGGGGAGAGGGCTGAGAGTGTAGGCAAAAAGGGCCCCGTGATTCAGGGGTGCCCACTGTGAAAACTTGATGGTGCATTGAGGGTCAGGAGGGAACCCTGTCACCGTCAGCTTTCCCGTGGCTGTTCACTCTTGTTTTTGTAAGTATCATGTGCAACTGATGTAGAAGTTTTTTATATTTGATCATTATTTTTTTTATTGAGATACAATTGATATATACATGGTGCAAGTCTTTTGATTTGATACATATTGATTTGATACATTTATGTCACAGCATGATTGCCTTGTAGCCTCAGCTTAACAACTTAACGCCTGGATCATGGCACACAATTATGATTTCCTCTGGTGCTGGGAACAATTAAGATCTAGTCTCTTAGCAAGTTTAATGTTTATGGTCTTTTTGCCTGCAATCACCCTGCTCTGTATTAGATCTCCAGGACTTGTAGATCTACCCGTTGTAAGAACATTACCCCAAACAACATCTCTCCCTCCCCGTGCCCTGGTAATCACTATTCTACACTCTATTTTTCAAATTCTTTTTATTTTTCGATTCCACATATAAAGGATTTCATACAGTATTTATCGTTCTTGCTGTGATTTATCTCACTTAGCACAATTTCCTTAAGGGCCATCCATGTTGTACCAAATATCAGAATTTCCTTTTTTCTCTCATGACTGAATAATACTCCATTGTGCATACCACATTTTCTTTATCCATTCACCCATTGAGGGGAAGTTTAGGTTGTTTCATCGTCTTGGCTGCTGTGAATAATGCTGCAGTATCATGGGAGAGCAGATACCTCTTTTCATATCCTGTTTTTCTTTCCTTTAGGTACATTCCCAGAAGTGAGATTGCTGGATGGTATAGTAGTTCTATTTTTAATCTCTTGAGGCACCTCCACACTGTTCTCCACAGTGGCTGAACCAGCTCACACCCCACTAACAGGGTTCAATGGCTCCCTTTCCCCCACACCCTCAAGCACACGTTCCCTTGCCTTCTTGATGACAGCCACTCTCACAAGTGTATGGTGACGCCTCATTGTGCCTTTGGTTTCCACTTCCCTCATAATTACCTATGGTGGAGAACCAGATGTTCTAATATTTTTTAGGTTTTGTGTATTTGTGTAGGGGTCAGTGTGAGTTTGTGTGTGTGTGTGTGTGTGTGTGTGTGTGTGTGTGTGTGTGTGTGTGTGTGTTCAGTAATCCAAAGAGAAGTGAAAAGAAGCTCCACCCGTTGAAAGCCGACGGGGAAGGGGAAAGAGGCTTTCCTGTGGGACTTGTTTTGAGAAAGAGAAGCCTAATTTGTTTTACTTGGTTTATTTTAACTTACTTTCCAATCCCATCCTTTGTAGATCCATGCTTCCTGGCACAAGGCTCTTCATCTGAATTTCAGTCCGAGACTAGACACCACTGTCTCAGAGTCTTGGTGAAAATGGACTCGGTATGAATAATCCTTTGGTTTCTGCAAACTGTGTAGTCAGCAGTGAGAAGCCAGTGTGACCGAAGCTGCCTTGAATTCCACCAACTAAGTATATAGTAATTGGCTGCTGTTTTCCATCTATAAGATGCCAAATCACCTATCTGCTAGAATTTTTCACTCTCCATCCAGAGCTTAGGTATTAGTTATAACCTAGAATGAATTTTCATGTCTAACAGTTTACAAATAACTTCAGTAGCATAACTTGCATTTATCCACTATCTTTGTGTTAGACACCAAGATATGTTTTCATTTAATTATGAATGTTAATCTTTACATAACCTGTAAAGTGGGTGTTGTTAACCCCATTGCATAGATAAGGAGATGAAGGCATGAAGAGTTTAAGAATCATACACAAGGCGGCACCCAAAGCTGGAGCGTACCCTGACTGACTGAGCCTGCGTGCCTTGTCTTCTGTGCTAGTATTAAGGACTAAAACTCCAATGAGGACAACATACCCAATACATGCAGCCCGTTTCCCAAGTGCTATTTTTAAATTGGAATGACTTGAATGCAGGAAAGGAAATGATGACAGAAGACCTGGATTTCCCCTGGGAGACTATGAAGAATGATGAGCATCCTTGTTTATCTGTTCCCATCATCAGTTCACCTCCTTATAACAAGGGACCTTTTCACCCTGACTCATCATGGTGTTTGCTGATGGGGACAGTGTGACTGTCCCTGACTAAAGCCAGGATGTCAGCCATCTACGAACAGGATGACACGTTCTTGGGGAAAGGATCCAGGGTCTAGAATGCCACACGGAGGTAGGACATGCTGACATGCTAGCCAGTGATTGTGCATTTCCTCTTGAGAGAGGCTCTATATTATTGTGGGTTGCTTTCCCCTCCTCCCTTTCTATGTTTAGAAAAAAATAAGTGAGTCATATGTTAAAGCTAATTTTACTGTCAAAAATTTCAAGTCTGTGTCTACTCTCCCCTGTTATTATCAGGAAAGGAGTTTGTAAAAAGTTAGTGCTGGCAGCTTGCATTAATCCGTCCCAGCTTAGCCAATTCCCGGGCTGGTCGTCCGTGCTTGATGCTGCACATCTCATCAGAGCTAGCCTGTTCCAAAACTCTTTAACTAAAGGCCCATTGCTCATGCTCTGAGGAGGCCGGAAATTAATTCTCATCTATTCAGAAATGGAAATGCAGACACTTGAATAAATATTTCATGCTTTCTTGTGATACCTAAAACCCTTCAATGTATACTCAACAATGTTTCATTGCTTTTTTATCTGTTCTTGGGTGAAGTTATGAATGCGAATGAAAGATGGTTGCATCTTTAACCCAAGTATAATTGGGTTAAAGGTATTAAAATAAATCCCAACATGTTAGAAATCATTTAAATCATATATATGATCATTAAAAAAATATATATATATGTATTTATATATACAGTTGACCCTTGAAGAACATGTATGTTGGGAGACCAACATCCCCCTCAAGAAAGTCAAAAATCACCTATAACTTTTGATTCCTCCAAAACTCTACTACTAACAGCTTGTGGTGGAATAGAAGCCTTACCGATAACACAAACTGACAATTAACACATATTTTGTGTGCTATATGTATTAAATACTGTATTCTTACCCTAAAGTAAGCTAGAGAAAAGAAAGTGTTTTCTTAAGTTGTCACAAACCTCCAAAAAGTTTTCCAATACACTTATTGAAAAATACATGTGTGTAAGTGGACTCACATAGCAGCTCAAGCCCATGTCATAGAAGTGTGTAAAGGGAACAATTGTTTAATTTAATGTTTTGGACAGCTACTAACTAGATCCATGGCATTGTGCCAGGCACACAGTACAATTGCAGTTTGACTCTGTGACCTTAGTGATTTTGAATGCTTTCCACTGAGCCTGAGGCTCCCTGGGTGTGCGTGTGTATTCTGTAAGCTCTCTTGGCTAGCCAGCACCTCTGGGCACGAGCAGCCCTGGCCTCCCTGTGGCTTCGTTCCTCTGCCCTCCTTAGCCTTGTGCGGTAACTCTCATGAGCCTAAAACATTTTGCCACTTTTTGAAACAATGGACCTAAGAAACCACATTATTGCTTTTCATGGAACAAACAGGAGGCCATAGATGAATTGAGTGACATTAGCAAATTCAGAAATTGGCAAAGCATCCATCAATGGCTGTCTCAAATGTTTGAAGATTTTCATTTTTAAAAAAGTCTAAATTAAAAAAAAGCATATCCATCCTAAGATTTCCAATATGAACCACACATTCACTATTTTCATTGCTGTTTCTACCTATTTATCCAATCATTTGTTCATTTGACAAATATTTGTCCAATTCAGCAGGGAAATTGAGATCTGTTACAATTACAATAATGGTGACTATTATTGATGATGACTGATAATGACTGAGGTCCTGTGTGGATGTTGTAAATGCATCACCTAGTTTTTAATCAACAAATCAGCATGTGGCATAAAGTGGTGCTTTGAGACTCAGAAAAGAGAAAAGAGGTTATTGGCCAGTATGATGAGGACCAACACCTAAGGACAGATCCTCTTATTTCTGCGGGGCTAAGCTGTGAGGCACTTTGGGATGTCAGTAGCAGGGTGGAAGAGATGCAGGCTACTAAGTGGCAGCTGGGGCTGAACTTAGGCCTGCTTTCTGCAACAGGTGACCTGTGCCATCTGAAGTCAACTTCAGGTCAACTGCTCTCCCTGGTTGGGGAAAGGTGCTGACAAGTAGTTAATGAACGTGTGGGGGAGGAAGAATGTTAGTCTAGGCAGAGGAAAGCACACAATGAAAAGCTCAGAGATAGAAAGGTTAAAAGAGTATTTAGGGAACATATCGTCTAGTTAATTCGGAATTCATGGTTCAAGCAAGAAAATGGGAGGGTTGATTCAAATTGCAGAGGGTGACTTGACTTCCAGAAAAGCAGATTAATTTCTTTTTAACAGTCCATGGAGATCCCACTGAAAATTTTTGAATAAAGAAAGAGGAGGATCTAGTGACATTTTCAGATCTCTGCAGGTGCTTATAAATGTGTACCTTTCCCTACTAAACTGAGCCTAGGAAATGAGCCCAGGATTGAGAAGTAATGGTTCTGCCATTCACCATGGCAGTGAGTGCTTCTGTATGGTTAACTGAGACAGCGCCCTTCTTCTTTCAGAGAGCACACCTGCAGTTTGAGTGGAGTGCGGGTGCTAGTCCTGCATACTGTAGCTTCTTAATGGGGGAGGGGAGTGTGAGTATATAACCCTTGAGAGATCGATCACATTTTATCCCATGGTCACAGTCATTAATAAATGCGGGCAGGGGACACATGATTCACTTAGGACAGGATCCATTTAGGATGACCTAAATCCTTCCTTGAGGGAAGAAAAGATATGTCGAGACATGAAGCCCCTATTCTCTTGGAACACAAGGCTTCAATGACCTGTTACAGCATTACTGGGGCCTTATGTACTGTGTGTAGTAAGGAAAGAGAAGAGAGAGAGTAGACATAGGGGAAGGAAACGGAGATTGATTCTGATGACTGAGCCATGGAACTGACCTACTCTAGGCCAGCATCACCCCGGCCTCTGTGTGTAGTTTTGGTAAACGAGTCTGTATAATCCTTCCTTTCTGCTTAAGCCAGTTTGAATTGGTTTTCATCAGTAACAAGATGGAGAATTGTTCTTACTGGAAAATTTCCATGTGAATTATCACACATGTCCAAACACTCACCAGCATACACACACATGGCAGTAAAGAGAAGGGCAGTTACTCCCAGAGGCGGTGCATCCCTCATTCCGTGGGGAGGGAAGGAGCATCCTTGGACTCCAGCTGTCCTGAGCAGCTCCCTTCTGTGTGGCCTCCTTCGGATCACAGGACCCACGCCCGTGTGGTCAGGACATGGGTGTGGACGTCCCTGGGGGATTACTGGTACCAAGGGCATGTCAGGGGGGCAGGGAATAAAGAGGGTGGGAAGAGCAGATAGCAGCCAAGGGGCGAGAAGCAGGTGCAAAGCCATTCTCTCTGGGCTTTAGGAAAGCTTTTTTGTTTTGTTTTTCCAGGGTGGTTTTCCAGAGTGAAGTTCTTGAAAAGCATGAGGGAATTGGGAATGAGAATAAAGGTTTTTTAAAAAATAAAATGTCATATAGTGAGTTGTGCCTTAGAAACTCTTCAGGGTTCCTTAATTGAAACATATAGAGATTGGAATCTAATTAAAACCTATGGCCACTGTCTCTTTGAACAGGACTGCATGCAGAAATGGGCTGTGGGATTTATTTGATCACCTGTTAGTTGTCACATTTGGATCCTGACTAATGCAACTAGCTAATACAAATAGGGCAACTGTCTAAAGGTATTGGCTTTGAGTTGCCTTTTAATTGATCTTTACCATTTTAATTTACTAGACATTACCCTTCTCCATGCTCTCCCTGAGTTCAGTAGGAGACAAACAGTAGGAGAACACAGACACAGTCAGAATGTAATTGTCACTTGACAGAATGATCCTTTCTGAGTCTGCATGTATACTTCTGCCTGCTCATCCTCAACCTGTGTTTGGTGCCAAAAGTAGCATGTGCTTGGCCATGTCAACACAATTTATGACTAAAGGCCAGATCCTGGCCTCAGGTTGCCTTGCATCTAACTTTCCAGTTTCTTTCTGCCCCTCTTGTGCTTCCCAAATTCTTGCTTTATCACCGGCTCTGAGCCAGCCCTCAGTCCTGGGACAACACAGCACAGTGAGGGTGACCTAGAAGTTGCATGGTTTCAAGGAACAAGTATGAATTAGAAGTGCCATGTTCATTCCACAAAAATGTATTCTGTACCTAACACACTAGGCATTATGTTTAGAGGAGTTCAAATTCCAACACTACCTTTCTGGCTGTGTGAGATTGCTTTAGCTACTTCAGCTTTCTTGGCCTCAGTTTCCACATCTGTAAAATGGGGTGACAACAACTATCTTGTAGAGGTTATTGTGAAGCTGGACACAATGGCATATGTCTGGAGCTATATAGACAGCCTGTTGTATAGCAAGGATTAAACAAGGGCTACATTTTACCATTTCGCTGTTTTGAATGCTGCATGTTTTCTTTCGGGTTTGGGGTGGGTTTCTGCCCTTCTTGTTAGTACTTCCAGCTGCTCCAGGTAATCAACCTGCCTGACCCTTAATGGGATGTGGAGGAAGTTTTTCTGAATAGTGGGCCTTTCCAGAGTTGCCCTAGCTCTTACAGAAGGAGCTGGGCTTTCAATCTGTCATTGCTGTTTATGAGTCATCGCCTTGGGAGAGGGGAGGGATGTAAGAGAAACAATGTATCTCTTCCCCTAAGAACCTTCACTAAATGGAGAATGCAGGACAGAAAAATGTGCGATGGCTATGTGCTGTTTCAGAGGGTGTCCACAGCCAGGCCCCTTGGATGAGAGCCTGAGTGGTTCTGACTTGCTCACCTATGACTTTGGTCCCCTTGATCAGCCACCATCTGCAAGCATAGCCAAAGAGAGCAGCGCCTAATCACTGGGAGTGGGTGGGATGTGTACTGCCAGTGGGAGGAGGAACTATGTAGTCAGAAGGAAGGCTTCTGTCACAGTTACAAAGCATTAGCTCCCCCAATTCCCTCAGTTCCTTAAACATTATGTGCTTATTTCTGTGGACGTTTCTGCCTAGATTAGCCCTCAGTGACTTATTGGCAGTAGGCAAACCGAAACAATGAGTGTCGTCTCTCCAGGTGACCTATTCCAGTCCCACAGTAACACTTTTCGGTGTGCTCCCTTCTGCCACACTTACCTGCTGGACCCCTCACTGAAGGCTGGCCCTCCCCATGCCTGCTGCTCCACAGCTCCATCAGTGGGGACAACTGGGAAGGCGGGAAGCTGGGGCTCCACCATAAAGCTTAGTTGGAGGACATGCTAGATTCACCAGCAAAGTCAAACACCAACCAACACACACATTCTTGGGAGATTTGAAATTACCTGGTCCCTTGCTTGTGGGTGACAAACATCATTTTAAAGGTTTGCTTTATTTTGTGTCTTTCCCAATCACAGGCAATATGTATTTATATTGCTTGGTGGGATGTCAGATGGCAAACTGGGGACAACTAGTCTAGGAAGCAGTGCTGTGACAAGGAATCCCTGGGGAGAGGGCAGGTCCAAGGTGGGGCTATGTCATGACATATGTTGTCTTGACAGTTTGATAAGCATAGTTGTCTGGATGGTTCTAGAATCTTTTTGTCCTGTTGCATAGGGGACCACATTTAAATTAACTAACAAAGCATTAACCAGCATTTATTGGGCAATTGTTTCCTACAAAGTCCCTATCAGATACTTCCTCAAATATAATCTATTTTTAATCTTTACAGTGGTACTAGGTAAGCATTGTTCTTAAGAAAAATAGTTTAGCATAGTGTTAAGAAAGCAAACTTTGGTGTAAGACCATCAGTTTTGAGGACATGGTCTGTCGATAAACAGACATGGGTTGGTCAAATTCTGTAAACTTCTGTGCCGCCTTTGTACTCTCCTCTCACTAACGTGTGAAACAAACCATACATGCCAACTACCTCACGGGTTTGGGGTAAGTATTAAACAAATGAATGCGTGTTAGTGTTAGCTGTAAATGTTAGCTATAGCCGTTAATTTTGTATGGGTGGCAAAGGTGAAGCTCAGAGAAGTTAGCTGACTTACCCAAGACTGCACAGCCAATAAGATGGGGCACTTCAGGCCCTCTAGTAGAGATTTTTTGCCCCACCGGCTCTCAGGAGGACTGTTCTTCTGTTGCTGCAGAGCAGATCTCCTCTGAAGGGAGCTCATGAAGAATGAAATAACTGCTGCCAGGCCATGTGTCCCTGTGTCTACCATAATAATGCACTGTATCTGCAGAGAAGCCTGGGAAAACCATTTCTGCAGGGCAGCCCATTAAGCAGTTGTGACAGGGAGCAAACTGCAGTTGTCCAGGAGCTGGACCCTGCTCCTGCACTGTGTATGGATCAGGTAATTGCTAATGGTATGTGCAGGTAATTAGCAGCCTGAGTCACAGCAGACAGACTGTCTTTTCTTGTTCTCCAGCAGCAGACAGCTCCATCCTTCCTTCCCCGCTGGGCTCAGCAGGGCAGGCTGCTCTGGTTGGGGTTCTGCACCTCACTGTTTTCACTTACTATCCGTTACTGTGACATGTGGCCAGCAAAGGGCAGCACCATCCATCAGCAGCCAACCTGGCAGTAGCCCTCATAAAACCCTCATTTCTAGCCAGGGTACTTTCCCTAGTCTATTCTAAAACAACAGGTTGAGGAATTCATCCTCAGAAAGCTGCAAAAATGGGTGTTTTCCACAAGCACAGGGCAACACTTTTTAGAACTTTTAAAAATTACTATTTATAAGTTGAAATATTTTTATAAAACATTTATAAATTTAGACAAGTCAAAGAAGAAAACTTTTATTAGTTATAATCACATGATCTAAAAATAACCATATCAATATGTTGAATTCTTTTCAGAATCTTTATCTACCAATATATAACTTTTTCTTCTAAAAAAATGCAGCCATACTATACTTTTCTGTAGCTGGCTTATTTCACCTAACAGTATATCATAGATGCTTTTCATGTCATTAAATCTTTTTTTCTCAGTATCATTTAAAGTAAGTGAATAATAATTTATTGTATGGGAATATTTTAATTGTTGGGCCAGTCCTCTATTGAAGAATATTTAGATTGTTTCTAGTGTTTCACTCTTTGCTACAGAAGAAATGAGAAATGTTGTCTCTTTTCCTCCAAAGCTGAATTGTACACTCATGGCAACAATGCTTTGTTGGAAAGAGGTTGTTTGATTCTGGTGAGGTGTATGGAAAGAACTCATCCCCGGAAGTCAAGCTGATTAGGCAATGTTCTGATCCCACGTTGACTCACTTTCATGAAATCCATCATTCCTGATGACAAGTGCTTCTTGCCCAAAAGTTAGTCTATAGTTGACTGCTGGTGTTTTCCAGATAAGAAAGACTTACTGGTGTGTAATAGGTTATACATGCCCCCCCTTGGTGTTATATGTCAAGTTGACATTATTTCCTTTTTTCATAAATTTAGCAAATGCCTCAAATGCCTTACTTATTGAGAGCTCACAGGATTCTAGTCTCTGAGGATTTAAAGTGAAATATGAAGCCTTTTTACCTCAAGGGGACCTCTGGGTTGCATTCTGGTGACACATTCCTTTTCCCTTGGGAGATACTTTATGCTGGTTCATCTCATTGGAACATTTGCACCAAAATGTAGTCCAGTCCAAATTTCATGTTCCGCTATGATGGAGTAGCTTGCCTCAGACCACCCTTCCTGCCAAGAATAATTATAATGGATGGTTAAAGCATGGAAAAACAATCAAATAAAACCCCAATAAAGGCATATGAGAGAACCAAGGAAGCCGTGACCCACAGAGTCAGGATCCCAAAGGGAAGGAAAACACAACATTTCCTACTCCTTTTCTGCTTGAGGAATTTGCCCATATGTGAATGGCTGGACGTCAATAACAAAAAGATGACTAGATGAATTTCATGTTTGTAAAACTAGTGATATGATTTCTAAAGCATCTATAAACCAGAGAAATACAGTGAGAATTAGAAAGTATTTGAAAAAAATCAAACCTGCAGAAAGTACCAAATACTTTCATATACTTTTCACATAGATTCACCAATGTTTAAGATTTTGACATGTGATGGTTAATTTTATGTGTCAATGTGGTGGGTGTTTTTTGGATGGGATTAACATTTAAATCTGTGAACTTGGGAGTAAAGTAGATTGCTCTCTGTAATGTGGGTGGGCCTCATTCAATCAACTGAGGGCCTAAATAGAACAAAAAGGTCAATTTCTCTGACAAGAGGGTATTCTCCAGCAGGCCACCTTTGAACTTTCTCCCCACCACCAGCCCTACTTGGTTTCCATACCTGCCAGCCCATACTGTACATTTTGGACCTGCCAGCTCCCATACCATACCAAAAACCTTCCAAACAGAATTTTGGCTCAATGGTAAATGTAAACAAAAAAAACTTTTAGAAGAAAACAGAGAAGAATACCTTCATGGTAGGAGTAGACAAAATTTTTTTTTCCAGCCAAAAAATCTATTAACTTTAATGGGGAAAATGGTACAATTAATTATATATAATTAAGAAGTTCCCTTTATCAAAAGAATCAATGAGTGAGGAAAATGAAAGCCACAAAGTGGGAGAAGATATTTTTGGTGCTCAAAATTGATGAAGGATTCATATCCAGAATATACAAAGAACTCCTTTAAATCAATAAGAAAAGATTGAAATCTGAAAAACATGGACTAAACACTTAAATAGGCACTTCACAGTGGATTGCACACAAATGACCAATAAACATATAAAAAGTTTAGTCCTCAGAAAAATGCAAATTGAGACTAAATGAGATACCACTATACACTCATCAGAATGGCTAAAATACATTAAAAACAACAGCAAACCGGCAACCTCAAGTATTGGTAATGTGGAAAGTGGAGGAACTGGAACTCTCACACATTGCTAGTAAAAATGCAAATTGTTAACTCCTTTGAGAAACTCTTAGACAAAAACTATTAAAGCCAAATATACAATAATCCAGAAATCCTAGTTCTAAGTATATATGCAAGAGAAATGTGTACTCTGTGCCAAGAAGACAAGAGTGTTCATAATAGCATTTAAAAAAATAGCCCCAATTGGAAACCACCTACATCTTCATCAAGAGAAGAATGGACAAATCAGTGATGATATATTGATACAATAAAATACTCCCAACAACAAAAATGAACAATTGCTGTTAGAGTAGGTAGTTAGACATGAGCAGGAGGGGAGAAAGGGGGATAGTAGACCACCCTGTCTCCACCCAGTCTCCACCCAGTCTCTGCCCAGAGACTGCCCTGTCTCCCTTAGACCAATCCCTTTTGCTGTTCAGCACAAACTGATAAACAAAAGATACGGGTCACCGGGGCCTTCCCCATTTTGGAGCATAGTGCTTAAGGAAGACCTTGTTGCTAATGACCCTGAGGTCATTATGATGTCATTCACCTAGTGGTTTTGGCCCTAGCTTGGGTTTCTCTTAGACGCTCACGGGAAGACTGATGAGTGCGAAACTTGAGCGAAAAGGCTGAAGGGGAGGAAGCAAGACACACCCAAAGGATGCCGTGAGGATGACAAAATAGGAGGAGGAAACCAAATCACCCCCCCCATAAAAGACACAGTGTAAAACCCAGCGTGCCGTACCCACCCTCGGGATCAATCGGCCCCCCTGTCTCTGGAGTGAACTTGCCTTTCACTTTGCCAAATAAAAAACTCTTTATGGTTTTAACTCTCTATCGGGTCACTTGACTGAATTCTTTCTTTTGAGAAGACAAGAACCGAGGAATTTCACAATCCACTGTCCAGTAACAGGGCCATGTCAATAAAACTGATTGACCTCACACAGCTAATGTCGAATGGAAAAAGCCGGCTACAAAAAGTAAAAGTTGTATGAGATTCTAAAAAGGGCTAAACAGATTTTATAGTGATAAAAGTCAGCATATTAGTTACCTTTGAGGAGGCAGCCTGAGGTTTTGGGGGTCTAGGGATGTTAATTTCTTGATGGTTACATGGGTGCATTTCTAAATGCTCATCATTTAAATGAATGATTTGTGCACTTTACTTATGTTATATGTCAATATAATCTTTATTAATCAAAAAGTGAAGACTGGTTTTTACTACTCCCAAATGTCAATTGAAATTTTGAGAGCAAAGAGGGAAGCAGGGGACTAAGGATAAAGTTGCCATCTTTTTTGAAGTTTATTGGGTGTCAGGAAATCAATAACAACAAATGGCTATTCTATGCTATTTTGTCGTGTAATCAAGGTAGCTGCTGTCACTCTCATTTTACGTATAAAAATTGAGATCTAGAGAAATTAAATTACTTGCCTAGATTATCTGCCTGATAAGAAGCAATCCCATAATGAAGTCAGACTTTACCTCAAAGTAGAAATATTGTGGGTTTTTTAGGATCTGTAGATGTTTTGATGAGTAAGATAGAGGAAAAGAAAAAAAATTTTTTAGATGTGACTTGGGGGCAGCATCTGTGGACTCTAAATCACAAGTAAGGATGCTGATTAATTCAATTTGTTGGAATATTTTAGTAAATAAAGGACATATGAACTAGACACAGTCTATCTTTAAAAGATTCTTTCAAAATACTCTATTTTACCAAAATGTCCCAAACTCATTTGCAGAAAGGAGCTTCTCAGACATCTGTGACAGGTTTTGGTTTTAGAAATGAGTAGAGAATATAGTGAAACACATGAAAAAAAAATCCCTCTAGCCATTTGGACCAGTTTATTGGCAATTTTCAAAATATGCTTTGCAAAGTGTTTCTGTCAACTGGTAGTGGGCTTTAAGGGTTTAGAATCAATTTCTGATCATTTTCATCCCTTTTGTTTTTTGTGAAGAAAAACTATTGACCAAAGTTTTTAGCCTCATTTAATATACTGGAGCATCCTTTAAATTTCATTTACAAGCCACAGCAGGATGGCTGCTTCCACCCCGCTGAACAAAGCACAGATCAGTCTGGCTCACGGTCCTCTATTATTGCAGTCAAACTAGGTCCCTGTCAGTCATTTATTTATCCTGCAACAAACTTTCTAGGATACCTGAAATGTAGCTTGTTGTCTAAATATTTAAGTCGTGGGAAAACTAGAAGTAAGTTATTTTTCAATGTATAGTTTTCAATCTCAGCCACATAAAAAATAAATCACTTCCCAGTTTATCTAATCCTCCCAATATGAGATATTTCTGTGCAGTTAAAATGTTGACTGTGACTCCATATCTTCTTGTTCCTAACATCTTAATTTATAGACTATATAAATCAACATAACCAGGGTATCCCAATGTCCTTGTTTCTAGGGGATATCTCTGGCTTTATGCCTTTTTTTCTGGGAGTAATTATTAATAACACCCCTTTCACCCTAAAATATGTCCTATTTTTTTGATCAATTAAATGAACATAATTAATTAATTTTCTTTTTTAAAAGAAGCCCTAAGACTCAGTCTTTACAATCATATTGATGGAATTCGGTGGAAAACTCATGGACAACATTAAGTGCACTTTATCAGCTCCTTATGTGTTTAAATGATTGCATCAAATTTAATTTTTCATTTTCCCGTTTGGTAGGTATTTCCTTGCTTATTAGATTAATTCTCCTACTCGACTAGAAGCTCTTAAGAGGGAGGGGACCATATTTATTCTTGAACACATTTTCTAGGCCTAGCACAGTGCTGAAGATACTCAATATCTAACTTCAGTTCATAAATATATGAATAACTTTCATTGAGTTTTCAGCTTTTCAAAAAGGCTGAATATTATTTCATTTAATTCTCCATCTATACTGTAAGTCCATTAAGGGCCAATAGTACTGGTTCTATTTACCAAATGTTGAAAGTGTGTCTTGTGTTATTTAGTGACTTATCTATTATTATCTATAACACTGGGGGCATTGCTGATAATCTATTTTAGGACTTTTGGTCTTTACTTCTATGTGAGTTCATGTGTAGTAGCTGCAATTAATAGAAGATTCATCCAAAAGTGACTTTAACTATAAGAAAAATTATTGTTTACTTAATAAGAAGTTTGAAGTTGGCAGGTCCAGAGTATTGTATATTACATCTCAATGATTTTTGGTCTCCTTCCTCAGGATCACAATATAACTGCTTTAGCTCCACATCTAACATCCTCACCTCAGCATTCTAAACCTAAAGGAAGAAGATGAATAATGTAAGAGAAAAAAACAAAAACCAAAAAAACAACAGAACAAAACAAAAAACTTGTTAGGGGTTGTTGAATTGTGTTAAGATTCAAAGAAAGTTGGAATATGACCTTATTTGGAGATAGGGTTATTACAGAGGTAATCAAGTTAAAATGAGGTCATGAGGTTGGATCCTAATCCTATATGACTGGTGTCCTTATGAAAAGGGGAAATTGGGACACAGAGACATGCAGAGGGAGGCTGATGTGAAGACACACAGGAGAGGGTGGCCTTTTACAAGCCAAGGAGAGAGGTCTGGACCGATCCTTCCCTCATAGCCTTCAGAAGGGACCAACCCTGCTGACATCTGGATTTTAGAGCTCTAGCGTCTGGAACTGTGAAACAATAAAGTTCTGTTGTTTCAGCCGACCAGTCTGTGTTATAGCAGCCTGAGCAAACTAATACACACCTGTTATGTGCAGATTTTCCATTATGTTTTATTGGCCAAATGACCTGTAGGAGAATCTGGGGAAGTGAATGTCTATCAAAAGAGAACAAGATAGCCATGCTGTGTGGGTTTAGATACCTCTGACATTGGCCTTCCCTGGGTTTGGAAAGATTGCTGCCCTGAAGAAAATCTTGGTTCTGTGGGCATTGAAGAAAGGGAAGATGACTATTGAGTAACCTAATTGATGGTCCACATATTTGCCACAGCCTGATCAACTTAGAGCAAAATCCTGTGTAACTCGTATCAGACTGACTCTTTAGAAGTAAAATTGACAATTATATGCATGATTCTGTATAGATACATTATACAAAGATAACAAATGACCCCCAAATCTTATTGGCTTCATATAACAGAAATTTGTTTCTAGTTCATGCTATATGTCTGTAAGTCTGGGGAGAGGAAATCCTGGGGCAAAATACCTCTAAAAACCGAAATCAGTCAAAGGAGAAATAAAGTTTAAAACCCATTTATTGCTTACAAACTGCAGTCCAGGGCTGTCTGTCTGCTCAGCTGCAAGCCAGCTCCTCCCTTTAAACTCTCAGGTTCAGACCCACCCTTGCTTGCCCAGGTAATTACCCATTGATATGGAGATGAACTTCTCTCCACCCCCGAGGATATGCAAATGCACTAAAGCCAGGCGAGATACTCTGGAAATGTTACAGTTTTACCCACAATGTCTCACATAGGTTAGCAAAGGGTTCTGCTCCACAGCCACTTGGTGATATAAGCTGATGCTGCCATTGTAGGGAAAAGGAACACCAGAGAATCTTTTGCCTGCAATTAAATGCTTGGGTTCAGAAGTGACACATATCTCTTCCACACACACTAACTGGGCCGTATGGTCACACGGAACAGGTTACCTAAGTCCCAAGGCAGCAAGGAAGTAATCCTTTCATGTCAAGAGAACCAGATTCAGGTGAGCACTAGAAGGCACTATTGTAAAATGCCAAGAGAACTTGCATTATTCTGTGTTTAAACTCCATTATCTTCATCATTAGAAATGAATGCTTTGGGCTGCATTTCTGCATTTTCTGCAAGTAACAGCAAACCTGACTAGCAGTAAATCAAACCATACATATATTTAATTTTCTCATAGAACAAGAAGGTGCACGGCTCCAGGATTGGTGCAGCTGCTGAGTTATGCCACCGAGTTATTCCATCTTTTGCTCTACCATTCTCAACATGACCAATTTTCATTCTCAGAGTAGTTCCTTTATGATTTCAAGATGGATGCTGTAGCTCCAAACATCAGGTCCTCACTCCCTGTTCTCCAGGCAGGATGAAAGGGCAGGTGGAAAAGCAAAGGGTCTCCTTTCATTATAGAGGGTACTTTTTCCTAGGAGCCTTCCCAACCACACTTCTGTTTTGTTTCATTGGCTAGTGCAGGGTCTTAAGGCCTCTCCCAGTACAAGGGGCCCTTAAAAAATCATATAAATGGCAAAAAAGAATAGGATGGCATTTATTAGTTTAGACCAATCATACTTCATTCCTCGGAGCTGACATGACACCTCATTAAAGCTGGAGTTCTAGCAACAAGAAAGGAAGGGTGGATGTCTGTAGCTGTCACCCTCCTGTGGAATACCAGGCTTTCATTTTGCCTAGAGTGCTTGGAAGCAAGAATATATTTATTCCAGAGCAACTGTGTGGGCTGTGGACCAGTGGGTACCCCTGCATCTGATCTATGATAGACCCTAGAGAGCCATTGGAAGAATTAATACCTGGCCATTCCAGTCAAATTCATTTGCCATCAACCCTCTATTGATGGTTCTTGGGAACAAAGTACCTCTCCTCTGGTGTATGTCTCTGGTACGAATGGAAGCCCCACTGGATGGGCCAGACATGCAATCAACAATCAGAGAAGACTGGAAAGAGAGGCAAGAATCAGTTTGCAGCCATGCATAGAGTAATATGTTGGGGGGACTTGTTTCCCCATGTTCTTTTAATTAAACAATAATAAAATGATATGTCAACAAAGTCCTACAAGATACTCTTACCTATTAATATATCTCCAGTTGAAATTTGTATGGCACCACATTCTGAATGCCTGCATAGGACTGACTGATGACAAAGTGTCTGCGAGATGTGAATCTCTGGCCCTCATACTGAAACCTCTGGGCAGATGCCTATTCTGGTCTAAATTTGATAACAGTGTTGGAATCACACATTTTGTTTCTCCCTAATGTAACACTGCTTTGCTAAGATGAATGAGCTGAACTCAGCCTATATTAAAAAGACTGGCAAGACGGAGGTTATTTATTTATTTTTCCTCATCAAATCTGAAGCACCTGGAATTCTAGCTGCCACAGAAAGAGTTTCATATTTAGTTTATAATGCAACATGGAAGTCTGATTAAAGCCAAAACTTTAACCTTTAATCAGCAGAAGTTCTAATTGAAAAGATTCTTTATCTGTGGCTTAGGGAATATTAGTATGTATTGTGTATTTAACATTTTTTAAACCATTCTATGCACTTCAATTTAATGTGGCATAACCAATACACTTCACACTTTTCTCTATAACTGGTACACATTGAATTCAGTTGTCTATATCATCATATGCATAGTCATCCCAGTTTCAGCCCAGTGAAGACTTTTTGGGCCACATCTGAGGATACATGAGAGGTGCAGGTTGGGGGAAATGCTCAGGTTTGTGTTTCTGAAAGATCACTAACTTCTCTGTGGAGAATTAAATGGGAGGAGGCAGGAAGGGGTAGGTGCCCACACCCAGCAGCAGCACCTGTGAGAAGTAAATGGGCATGACGGGCAGGGAGAGGCTGAGTAGTTGGATAGAGAATGGAAGAAAAGGTGTAGTATGTGGTTCATTGTCAAATCCAGGTGGTGGGTACATGGCTGTTGCCTGCACAGCTCTTCCAACTCTTCCCTATGTTTGGAAGTTAAATAAATACATAAAAAGCATAGATACAGAGAGACCAATTAGGAGGGCATTGCAGTAGCCCAGGCAAGAAATGAAAGGTTTAGTTTATGTTTTAAAAACTTTCATTAGAATTTGAACCAAGAGGTAGCAAGCCTGGCAAGAGATAAATGGGTTGAACTAAATTAACTTTTGTAAAATAGCTGCAAATCCTTTCTTCTCTGGCCATGTAGAGAGGACTGGGGCATCTTGCTTATAAAGGCTCTAATCTCTTGATTGCTGACTCTGTTCTAATTTAAGTCTCAATCTACAGCCTCCCCTGACCCTCCGTTTTTTTTTTCTTTAACTATTAGATTGCCTTTTCCAAGGGTAAGCAGGGAATAAACTCTTGATGAATTAGATACTTTTCCCTTTAGACCAGAGGATTTTGCATTTCTGGCTTCTTTGAAAAGCTAAGGAAGGCTCTGAACCCCCCCAGATAAATGCATATATGTACATATAAGGAAATTTGTGTATTTTGGAGGTACATTCAAAGGACCCTTAAAGCCTCAATGATTGGGACCCAGGTCAAGAACTCCCACCCAGGTTGGGTGCAATGTGGAACAGGTCATCTGTCTAGACCTCTGAGCCTCCTCCCCATCTGGGGTCTCTGTGCAGGCTGCTTGCTGCCTGGTACAGAATGTTCTGTGAGTAGCAGAAGAGTAACTAGAGCAAGGCAAGTGCAGGGGCTTCCTTTATATGGTCTCAGGAAACGACACCATCACGCAAGCCGGAAGGTGGCCCAGTTAGCATAGGTAATTAGAACCACTGTTTTAAAGCTTCCTCTTCATTTTTTTCTTGGGCGCCATGGAGGTGACAGCATTGCAGCCTGGGCTGTGAGAGGCAGCAGATAAAGCTTCCTGCACATCTCACCCAGCTGAAGAGTGGAGAGGGTAGAGCTCAGCTTCTTTGAGGACCAGGTGAGATACAGGATGAAAACTGGATGAGGATGAGAGGTAGGAAGCAAATCAAAGTAAGACAGAACCATGCCAGCATGCAGGGGGCTCTGCTCACCCTCTGCTTCACTTCGCTGTCATCTGTCATCTGCACAGAGCAAGGACCCCTAACCCCCTTCCTTTGGTGAAATGTTATTGCAGTTTCCAAGAGGAGAGGGCCACAGCATGAAGTAGTGTGTGCAGGGGTTTCTGTAGGTGGGATGGGATGTGTGGGTGGGGCCTTGGGTATCTTTCTAGGAAGGCCTCCTTGCTTTGAGCATCCCTCCTTAGCCAGGAAGGAGCCAGTATCCCCCCAGGTAGACACAGAGTCTAAGTGACATTGAAATGAGAATGGAGAGCTTGGTTTGTGTGCACATGTGTGCACGCTGAAGATGAGATTTCATCCCAGAGGGAATGAGATTACAAAGCCTACAGGTAGAAGCCCTCTGGTCCCTGATTGCTGTATCCAAATGTGATCTTTCTCCTTATGGTCTGGAAAACTTTGTAGGTCAGGGCCCAACAAGCCACTGTCCAGGCGAAGCTCTTGGGAGGCTCACCTTGATTGCCATTCTGCATCTCCCCTTGCTGTCCCCTTTAATCACCAGCCTCCCCACAGACTGGCTGGGAGCACTCCATCATCCAGGCCTCATTTTCTCACCTCAGCCCTCAGAGATGATATGTTTTCATATCCCATCCAGTGGCTTAGCAGATTGGGTAAATCACTGGTGCCAGCAGCTGATAATGAATTATCTACAGCTATAGAACTTCTAACACGTGTGTTTTAAGAAAAGACTTCATGCCTTAACCCCAAAACACAATGCCTGTGTCTCTGCTAAAACAAAACAAAGAGATAAAGCCCTTGGGTATCCCCTACTGATTTGTGTGCATTCAAATTTCCCTAACAGAACATTTGGGACCCCGTATGACAGGCACTTGAGGTTTTCATTTCCCAGTTTATCCCCTCTATGATCTCTCATGCATCTTACACTCTAGATGCTGAGGAGTCCTTGCTGCTCTACACATTTCCTCCATTATGTCTTTACTTCTCTGTGTCTCCTGCTTGAAAGGCCTTTCTTTTCCTTCTCTAGCTGCTGAAAATCTACTTCTCTTTAATGGCTCATCTCAGACAGCATCTCTTCCATGAGATTTTCAGGACACTTCACCCTTCATCCCAAGTATCAGTGATGATTTTTTTCCTCTCTCTTTTGTTGGTCCTTTCCTTTCTTAAAATGTGTCCTTTATTCATCTATCCACCCAACCATTCATCCATCCACTTACCCATCCATCCATCCATCCATCCACCCATCCATCCATCTCCTCACCTATCCATGTACCCATCCAATTATCCATACACCCATCATCCATCCATCCACCTAGCCATCTATCCATCCATCCATCCATTCGTATCTCCAATTGTTCAGGAAATAAATGTCGTGTGCTAAGCTGGGTTCTAGGAAAAAGCAGAAAACCAGATGCAACTCTTCATCTTAAGTTTGCAGTCTAATGCTGGTGGAAAAAAGAAAAACAAAATTCCTCAACTTACCAGGCAAAGAGCTGCTACTTAAAATTGAACCTACAGAGGTAATTCAACTATGTCTTTGACCCCAAAGGAATCTAAGTCTGATGGAAGAGACAGACACATTGATAACTATCTCTAAAACACTATTCTTTGTGTCGCCAGATAAAGTATGGGTAAAATGTCATAGAATCACAGACAAGGAAATGATTAGTTCTGTTTTGGGATCTAATAAAGTCACATGAAAGGGAAAATCTATGAACACGACTTAACAGGAAGAATAGCATCTTTCCAGGTGGACCTTGTGGGAAAGGATCAAGGTGTTCCATGCACAAGAATCAGAAGGGTCAATAGGTTTGGGGAACAAGCCAGACATTTGTTGTGGCTAGAGGATGGGATGTATGGGTACAAATGCCTTTTGCTCAGGCTGATCATAAGCCAGCATCTCTCCTGTCCATGCTCCAATTTGTCGAGACATCTGGGTGCTGCCTGCCTTGGCCAGCTCCACATTAGGAGAGGCCCTCTCTGGCCAGGGCACATTGCCCTGCTTGGGCTGCATTTCTGGAGATTGCCTAGGTCCTTCCCACACACAGGAGGCACTGAGCACTGGTGCGGCAGGGTTCACCCAACACAATCATCATGATGTCCTTCCCACAGAGACGTGGTTGTGGACAATGGAAATAGCTTTTAATGGGCACAAAGCATCTGTTGGCTGCTTTATTCTATTGCCTTTTTTTTTTTTTTTTTTGATGAGAAAACAATGTTCCTGTGACCCAGAAAGTGAAATTGAAGAAAGTTGGCTCAGTTCTGGTTAGTGAGTCTTGGAAGCCAGAGCTGAACACTGGGGTCCTGCAGTTTGGAAGGCCAACTGGCTGCTTCCCTCTCCAATGGCCCATTTTCAGCAGGAGGTGGAGAAGAAAGCTTTTAGCTACAAGTCAATGTGGAGAGATTTTCCAACCAAATGATTCTCTGGTCTAGGGAATGTGCAGTTATTTAAATGGCAAGAGACTCAGAAATTTTTTGAGTAATATGGACCTATCCTCAAACCAGTGAAAGAGCTGGCAGGAAAAGGAATAAAATGCACTGTCCCACAGCTAGGCTAGCTCTTAAGTGTTTTTGCTGTTCAAAATATCTGGCCTGAAAGTAATCCTGATATGAAATTTCAATTGACACCACTGTCCCTTCCTCCCTCTTGAAGGCTAAGAATCCTGTCTTGTAAGCCCGAAAGATTACAGTGTTCAGATGGGCTAAGCATTTGCATCTCATTTAGTCATCATAGTGTTGCTATGAGGTAGGGGCTGATGCTATCCCTTGAATAGAAGTGCATCTAAGAGGTCACATTGCTTGCAGGGACTTGAACTAGTTTGCCTGTAATTTCCCCTTAATCCCATCCTCTCACCCATAAAGAAGAAGGCCCCTTTCTCTCCCAAGGCATCCCATCAAATAGTTCAAGACAGATATCACAGTCTTGTCTAATTTCCTCTTACAGCTATTGTGGTCCTTGCTCCTTACATCCAATATTTCCAAGTTAGCAAGGTTAATCATCTGGATGAGTTCCAGAAGATCGCTGTTCATAGTTGGGTATATTTTAAGTATGTTCAGAGGAAGAGGCCCTAAAGAGTAACTTCTTCCTTAATCTGGATATTGAGCTCCTATGAATGCAGCCATACTAGCAGTTGAGAAGTCTGTCACTCCCTGGGCAGGTCCTCATCAGGGACACCACACCCAGGAGGGAAGGACGTGGTTTCCAGGAGCACGTGATGCAGTATGGCCTGCTGGACTGGTGCTTGCCTGTGTCTGTTAGCTGCTTTTCCCTGGAATATGTTGCCCATCATGTCCTGATTTTCCTGGGGCAGCATGTGGGCTATGGATTGGGGAGGATCTGGATGACTCTACCCTTTATAAACTATAAACTTGGGCAAGTTTAAGCCTCAGTTATTTCCTTTGTGTTACATTTGGCTGGTCTGGAGTAAGGATTATGGTTAATGTGCATGAAGCCCTGAAAAATCGCTTACTGCCTCGATGGTATTTGACAAAGCATGGACATTAGTATTATTAATTCTTTTCTTGGTTCAGAACAAGAGAGAAATATCTGACCTTTGATTGAAGGGCTGGGATGGCTGGTGGTGTGGCCTCTGGTGACTCATTAACCGAGTGGAGTGAAGCCAACCCTCCCTTGCAGTGTCCATGCTGCTGTGTGAATTCAGGTACAGGGTGGAAAGGCAGCTGGGCCATGCATTTCACCTGGAGGGAGTGTGAACAATAACTTCAGTTTTAGCCAGGAACGCAAAGCACTTGAGGTAACCTGAGGGAGGGGTATGTAAATGAGGTAATGGATGCAAAACTGCTTTGTAAACTGTAAACTGTTGGGTACCTATTTATTGTTATTTTTACATGGCTCTTTCTGTTTTTATAATGCACGAACCTATTGGATCCACCCTGAAGACTTTCTTGTAGAAGGCTACCACATGCTGGCCAGGCTGCCTGAAGCAACAGAAGTCTTTTTATCAGAAAGAAATGGCTGAAAGCACATGGTTTCTGTCGATTTACATTTGCAAGCCATAACTCCTTATCTCTTTTAAGCTCCTGATATCCGTTTGTGTAATATATTAGTCTGGCTAGAATTGATGTCTAGTCCTAAATAACTAGAGAGGGAGTGTTGATTTGCATGGAAAGGTCAGCTGGGAATCCAGGTTATTGGGCTCAGTACCCGCTTCCCACTGTCCCTATGCAGAAGGAAAGGCCAGCATTGCTTCTCAGTAGGGTCCCAAGGATGAATCATTTATGCTATCAAAGTTCTTTGCGATCCTTGGATACTACATAAATGCGAAGCATGATCATTATGAATTATAAGTGAAGCAGACGGAGGTTTTAAATTAAATCGCACCATTGTGTTATTTTTCATCAGGATTCAGAGCAGCCGACCTTCCCAGCAGAAGTAACTTAGATAATTTGATTCTCTCACTTAACCAGGACTGATCACTGCAGGGATAGAAATTAATTTCTTGAAAAACAGCTGCGGGTTTTCCTCCCTACCAGCCTTTCTCTAAGTTTTGCAGATGCAGTCATAATGAAACTGTGGTGGAGGTTCCACTGGGTGACTTGTTCATTCAACAGGAGCCTGATAAGTGGTTCTCTAGCTTTTGGTGTACCTGAAAAATGCTCAAGACACACAAGGGTTCCCCGGGCAGCAATCACCAGAGTCCCATCACCCAAATCAGCTTGAATGTTTAGCAGCATGAGGTGCACACAAACCAAATGATTTGGAGCTATAATAACAGGAGACCCAATCTAGCTGATTGTCTAAATTCAAGTCTCCCAGCTACCTAGAAAGGAACTGAGTTGGTGCTGCTAGGATCTACTTTCTGTCCCCTTGCCAGGGAAATCGACAGGAAGATTATGTATGAGTTGAGCCAACCTATTGAAATGGGGTTGGCACATTCTACAGAAGGTAGCAGAATGACAGGTTGGTGTTGCAGGACTGGCCATCAGCTGTCAGGCTGCATGACAAACAGGAGATATGGGCGAGGAAAGGGAGAAGCCTGGGCAGACCCCGGGAAGACAGAAGCTGATATTTACTGAGGGCACCCCATACAGTGGCATCACATGGTTTGCTCATCCTTGGGCTCTGTCACTCAGGGTCTGTGTGATCTCAGGAAAGTCACTTAACCCCTCTGAGTTCCAGTTTCCTCATTTTTCAGATAGAGGCATGGCAAGGGTGATTTTGAAGATCCCCTGTACCCCTGGAATTGTCTACTGCCATCTACAGGCTACATGTGCGAAAAGGAAGAGGGGTCTAAGGTTTCCCCAAAGAGGCTGAGCTGAGGGGCATCAGTCAGCTTGTCGGCATCCTGCCGTATTAAAATAAGGCTCCTCACACATTCCCTTAGTGTTCCTTCATCTGGATTCTTAGACCTCAGCTCTCCACATACTCAGCTAGAATGCAGATGCTCTCAAACACAGGCAAGTCTGAAAAGTAGACTGGAAAATACAATTTGTGGGTAGGTGAATGGGTAAAAATAAAATTCTGTTTTATTAAACCATGCAAAGCAAATTGTTGTTGCTGAAACAGCCAACAGAACCCTAACTAATCTGCAGGGCCATTTGCTCCAGGTCTATAGGCACCTTAGTGAGGCACCTTAGTGAGGTGGGGGATCCCCTACCCTACCACCTGTTAGCTTAAAAAGGGACACATTAAGGATGCTCCCCAAAGAACTCCAACTTTCCTTCCAGTTTTGTTTTGCTGCATCTTTTTATGGAACAAAATGCTTTTTTCAGCTTGTTCTGTTGCTTCTTTGGGGAAGCAGCTAATTGGATAAGATTGTGAACTCCATGGGAAGAGGGACCATGTCTTTCTGGGGTATGTCCATATCCCCAGTGTGCTGACAAAACACATCATGGCTATTCAAACTATTTGTTGAATGAATGAGGTCTGAAAGTTCCACCTGTATCTGACACATGACACTCCACAACTCAGTCTTGATGTTTTTTTCCAACAGCATTTCCCTCTGCTAGCCACTTCCCAGGCAGACTGCTGTGCTCAGAGAGGCAATTGAGTGTGGTGGATAAGAGCTTGGCCCATGGCATCAGCCTGCCTGCATCTACCTGTGGGTTTACCTCTGTCTAGTTCTGTCACCAAATATGTGACTTAGGGTAAGCTGTTAACCTGGGGCCCTTTGTGCCTCTTTTTCACCTCTGTGAGGTGGGGATGATAGTGGTACTCACCTCATAGAGTTGGAGTTAATGGTTAATACATGCAAGCCTTAGAATAAGTTAGAACAGTACTTTGTAAATAATAAGCCATTGATTAATGCTTCCTTTTCTATCATTGCATCTTTGCTTATGACCTTCTTTGATGGTTAATTTTATATGTCAATATAAACTGGGCTATGGGATGGCCACTCATCTGTTTAAACATTATTTCTGGTGTTTCCAGGGCAGATTATTACTTGACGAGGTGGGCTGAGTACAGCAGACGGCCCTCTCAGTGTGGACGAGCATCATGCCATCTGTCAAGGACCTGAATAGAACAGAAAGGTTGGAGGAAGAGTGAATTTGCTCTCTACCTAACTGCTGAGCTGGGACATCAGTTGTCTGTTCTCAGCATTCCTGGTTCCCAGACTTTCATATTTGGATCAGAATCTACACCATCAGCTCTCTGGCTCTGAGGCCTTTGAGCCACACCCCTGGCTATCCTAGGCCTCCAGCTTCTAGATGGCAGATCACAGGACTTCTCTGCCTCCATAATCATGTGAGTCAAATCCTTATAATAAACCTCATTATATATACATATATATCCTATTAGTTCTAGTTGCCTGGAGAACCCTGGCTAAAACACCTTACTTCATTCAACCTGGAGTGCCTTCTACTTTCCTCTTCCTTCAAGCCTCTGATGAGATTCCACCTTCTCCATGCAAACTCAGCTGCTCAGCAGCTCTAGAATAGGATTTTTCTTCTTCTGAGCCCATTTTGTATTATTCACCTGCCTAGACTCTTTGAGTCTGATTTTCTACTCCTGGTACCCACAATATGCTGCCCTCCACTATGGCTCCTTGCTTGTCCCATGGTGAACCCTGATGTCCCCTTCCCCAGTGCGTATCCATCTTCGAAGTGATCACAGCACCCAACCAGAGAGGGGCATGAAGCATTTATTTACTATCTTAAGAAATGAACTTCTTTGCTCAGGGGGCTTAAAAGCAAAACCTGACTCAAGGGATTGTGTACACATGACTTACTGGGGATGTGCTCCTGGGGAAATCAGTGAGGGAACAGGCGAATCGGTGCAGGAAGGGGAAGAAACTCTGCAAGGGTGCAATTTTAATCAAAGTCCCAGCCTGATTCTTTGGGCATCTCTGGAGGGTAAACTACAGCTCAGAGCTTGTCCTGACTTGAGGCAGGGAGATGAGCTTTCATTCCCACACCTGCCTATCCTTGGCTGAGAGCACCCTGGGGTAGCGGTGGGTATATGCTCCCAGGCAGAACTGCTTTCTGTCCAGGTGGGTACCTTTGGTGGCCCATCAGCATTCTCTGATGAGAGTTACAAGTGCTGTTATTTGAAACAGAGTAATACAGAAGCCAGGGTGGAGGCACAGAGAAAAAGTAGAAGCAAACCAAGGGGATCTGGGCAGAGCACTGATAGTCATCATCCATGATCGGTATGGCAGCACTTTATCTGTGATGCATTTCAACACTGAGCATCAAGCATCCTATTCATTGGAAGTCAGTTGAAGCAATGCTCACTGCTAACTTAGCTTGCCAACCTTTCCTGGTATCCTCACACCCCTACCACCGTGCACCAACACGCTGGATAGAAATATGGATGAGCAAACTGAATTGTTCTGCAATTATGCAGACCCAGCCTTGGGCTTTTCAAAAGTTCTGTTTCTGCACAGGGGAATTTTGAGGCTCTCTGGGAACATGGTTGTGTATAGTTCTGATTTGGCAAGTAATTTTATTTCACTTTAGTAGAGCATGGAGAACTTGGTGGTTGATTGGAGATGAATCTGGAAATGGAGGCAGGGAGCTGATCAAGGTGGGGACTGAGAGTCGAGATCTAACACTGGAAGGGATGTCACTCAAGGGGAGCTTTTAACCTCTAGCCTCATGGGACAACAAAAGGATGCCCTTCTTTTCTGTCCACATGTGGTCTGTCCCCTCCAGTTGTTGATACTACAGTGAGGATGAAATTTCTCTGCAGCTTCCCCAGCTTCTGCATGCTTTCAGTCTGGCAAAGCAATACTGAGTCTTGCAGCTTAGCCAAGACTTTCTACTACTCTTTCTGCCTTGGCATTCTGGATCTACTTGACTTTCTCCTTTAAAGATACTTCAGACACAGGCTTTACTAAAATGATGGCCTATCCAAAGGAGAGGGCTGACCCATGTGCAGCAGAGTAATGGCACTGGAACCAAGCTAAAGAGAGATGAGTGATGAGCATTGTGGGGCATGAGGGAACCACCACAGATCACCAAAGTGCAATTGGGGGGGTAGGGCCAAAGGGATTGGAGACTACAGAATGGAACATTCCGAGACTGAGGAGAAAGAAAGGATAACTCAGCTTGGAAGAACACAGAATACAGTGACCAACAAAAGTGTTTAGTTGAAATGGACACTTTTCCAAAGTCCACTCCTTTGTTTCTCCACTTCATAATCCACTCATGCCTCCCCACACAACCCTGGTCTACAAGGGGAGGTCCAAAAGACTGCAAATTTTTGGCACTCTTCCTGTTGAGAAGTGGGGTCTTAGTTCCCTCACCTCGAGTCTGGCTGGGCTGATACAACCAAGACACTACTTTAAGAGACTGCAGTGTAAACAGTGGCAAACAGCTTCTCATATTAGTCCACAAAAGGGCAAGAAGTTTCTACCTGGTTTTCTGGAGAAAGCCATCTGTCACATAAGAAGTCTGATTGTGCTGGGATCCTCATGCTGCAGAGGCCCTGTGCAGGTGTTTAGGTCAACAGCCCCCGCTGTGATCCCAGTGGGATCCCAGTGATTCCATAGGGAACATCTACCGAGTTCTCCATGCCCTATTAAATTGAAATAAAACCACTTGTCAAATCAGAACTGTGCACAAGAAAGGAAAGATCAGAGAAGTCACGTTCCCAGAGAACCTCAAAATTCCCCTGTACAGAACAAAACCTTTGAAAAGTCTAGGTCTGCATAATTGCCAAAACAATTCAGAATGCCCATCCATTGATCTATCCAGTGTGTTGGGTTGGCATTGACCATCAGCCATGCGTGCCATCTTGAATGCCCAACTCAATCAAGCCTTCATATGCATCAGCCCCAGCCGGCATCTGACTGCAGCTACTTGAGAGATCCTAAGCAAGAATTTCCAGTTGAGCCATTCCCAAATTCTTGACTCACAAAACTGTGAGCAAAATAAAATGGTCATTTTAAGATGCTAAGTTTTGGGGTAGTTTATTACTCAGCAATGGTAATCGGAACATGAAATATGATATTAAGTATTGCAGTGGTGAAGTAGATCCTAAGGGTGGATCTTAGGTGGAGTAGGTATCCTCCAGGATGTCCCACAGGATAGGAGGTCCCACTACAACAGGGCATTCTATGCTTATTGTGCTCTCAGCATGCAAGCACTAGCCTCCCATCAGGGTGGCTATGGCAGTTGTGACTTGGAGTTTTCTTGCGTTGGCATCTGTGCTTACTTGAGGTTAGGCTTAAAAGGTTTGACTGACATCTTGTTTCTTTCCAATACAAAACAAGCTAATTTCTTAAGTTTCACACACTATTTCTTTGAAAAAAGTTATTGATTGTCACAGTTCTCTACAGTGGGCAATCAATGCGTACTAGTTTAAAGGAAAAAGAATGATGGATGGGAATACCAATAAGCACCATTCCACTTGATGATATGCTATGATAATTCAGCTTTTAGAAAGCTGTATGTTTCTCAGAATCCAAATGCAAAAACATTAGGGGATTTACTGTCAAGATAACTGGTAATGTATTTGTGGGTTGACATTTGAAGCTTCTTATTATGAAAGGCATTGATAAACATAAGACCTACTTGCCAGAGAAAAGCCTGGTTCTATTCTTATAGCAGTTTGGTCAAGACACTTAACCTCTCTGAAGTGAATTTTCCCTGATGGTTCATGATACACCAAGGCTAAAATAAGGAAGAGCACATTGGAATTCTAGAATATCCAAGTTGGAAGTCACATTTGAATTGGTCATGTATATCTGTTCAACATTAGAGTGGCTTGAGAAAATTTGAATATTCTTTTTTTCTAAGTAAAGACAGTCTGGGTATGGTAGCCTAGGGCTGGGGTGGCAGCGTCACTAAGTTATCAAGCTCCAGACTCCTTCCTTCATCTCTTGTATATAACATTTTTCCTCATGTTCCAATATGGCTGCTGGATCTACGTTCCACATAATGCAACAAGAACTTAGGTTCTTAGTAAGGAAGAACAAGAGAAAGGATCCTGGGAGGCAACCAGCAGCCTCTGAGGAAGTAAGAGTGAATCAAATATATCTAATCTGATTAGTGAGTTACATTCAAGATATCTTTACAGTGTTAAATGTTTGGGGCTCAGAGAAGAAGTAGGAAAGTTATGTGGTGTGTTGACTGAACTTTGCAACTTAGATGCTCCTGAAAAGCAGCTTTCTTTAAAAAAACGTCAATTCAGTAAAAGTGAAGAGATTATTTTGAACATAGCAACTGAATGAATTCAGAATGCTAGCTATCAACTAAGCTCATTTTCAAAATTAATTTAAGACTGAGCAAATTCAACTGTTTTGTGCAGATTGATACAACCCAGACTTCTAAATTTAATTTCCATTTGAACTTTGCAGGAATGAAGCGTCAACTCTTCCCTGTTGGTTAATAATGATCAGTGGCATGATTCTAGAATAATCAACATGGTAGTGTGTGTTTGTGTGTGCATGGGGTAGGGAGAGGTTTGCAAAGAATGACTCAGAATCACCTTAGAGATTTTTACAAATTATGACCATCTCTGAGTCAATCTCCCAAATTGGGTTGTATTGGACTTAATGAGGGAAAAGGGAAGGTATAGTTTGAAAAATTTGCTAGAAGAGCCCCATGGACTTCTTTGGGTCCTAGCCCCCCAGGTAAGATCTGCTGGGGAAGAGTTATCATCACATACAGCATGAAAAGCACATGAGGACTTTTCTGATGCTCACAAGTCTGAGAGGCCGTTATGGCTGCTGCTCGAGAACAAAGAGGAACTAGCAGGAGAAGAGAGACTTGGGCTCCATGGCTCTTGGACCCCAGAGGGCAATCAGATGTTTCTATTTAAACATGTTATTAATCACCAAAAACAGGGCAGGTGGCAACAGAGGGTCTATGGCCTACTTCAAATCTCTGTGGAGCTCCTATTAATTTTGATACTGAGGAAGATAAAAGAAAAGGTAGGCATGGCACCTGCCCTCAGGAAGCTCCCACTGCAGACCTAAGCATGTGGGCAGTCGAGAGGGCAGTTGTAGTTGTTCACCGGCACTGGGGCTGCCCCTGCACAGCATGAGAGTAATTTCTAAATATATTCTACATGTTGTAGTACACCAGGGGTCCTGAGAAAGATAGTGACATCATGGCTTCTGGAGAAAGCACCTGGTCACACTGTTTTGTGACACCTTCTGCATATAAGGCACAACCTTATTTGTTGGCAAAAGCCCTGCTGCCTCTTCTAGCCTCTCTTTGCTCTCATAGTGTGGTTGTGTGAGTTTCATATTTTGCTAAGAGAGATGACTTCATCTCTCTGTACTTTTCCTGCTTGGAAACTTGGGGGATGGTTGGTAGGGAGCAGAGGAATCTCTGATAACTGGAATTGGAGAAATGGCTGAAATCCTCCCCCAACTCCCAGAGCTTGTTAGAACATTCTGTGAACTCATTCATTTCTGTAAGGAGGAAGAAATCCATATTAGAGAAACTGCCCTAGTTAAGTGAAGTTAACAGCAAATGCACAAATACGTGCACCCTCTGGTCCCCGTTCCCCTGTGAGGACATTGGCTTGAAGCTCAGAAGCTGGCAATGTGTAAGAGCTTCACTCTGAAGTCACACTGTCTTTTAATCCTGCCTCTGCCCCATATTTAAGAGTAATGGTATTACTTAATTTCTCTGTGCCTCAGTTTACTTATCTGTTAAACTGGAGTTTTATTAATATCTATCTCATGGATTTGTGGGGAGACATGTTTAAGATCAGTATTTGGTGTTCAATAAATTTAGCTCTTAACATTATTAGATTTTTAGCTGGGTACTTTCATATTGTTATGAACAGAGATAGAAAAGGCAGAGGAAAATTCAGGTGAGAAATGGAGTTTGTAGGTAGGCATGTTAATATTGAGGGCTCTTTTTGTAAGTTTTTTGCGGTTCTCCTAAGAAAGGCAATAGACTTTATAGAGTAGGTAGTAGGTGCAGGTGAATGGGAGTAGAGCGTGGTCAAGGCAGTTGATTTATGCTAATGTGGTTGTAGTAGGCAGACTTCCAAGGTTCTCACATTCTGGTGCAAAATTCCCTCTTCTGGAGTGTGGGTGGGACCTGTGTGTGATAGGGTATCACTCCCATGATTATGCTACTGTATATATCCAAAAGGGATTATGCAGATGTAATTCAGACTCCTAATCAGTTGACTTTAAGTTCATCAGTAGGGAGACTATCTGGGTGGTCCTGACCTAATCAGGTAAGCCCTTTAATGGATTTGAGCATGACCTGAAGGGAGAGGAAATTCCAGGCAAGGCAGCTTCTCTGTTACTGGCTTTGACAATGGAGGGGGCCACATGGCAAGGAATGCAGGTGGCCACTAGTTGATGAGGGTGTCCCTCAGCTGACAGCCAGAAAGGAAACAAGGATCTTTGTCTTACAACTGCCAGGAGCTGAATTTGGCCAACAACCTAAACGAACCGGATAGTAGATTCTTCCTCAGAGCCTCCAGAAAGGAACATAGCCAGCCAATGCCTTGCTTTTAGGCTGGTGATATCCTGAGCAGAGAACCTACTCACACTGTGCCTAGGCTTCTTCTGACCTAAGAAAACTGGTAACTAATGAATTTGTGCCATTTTTAGGCAGTGAAATTTGTGCTAATTTGTTATAAAGTAATAGAAAACTAATATGGTGATAATGAACAGGACAAGACTTTGAACTTAGATGGCAGTACCAGTCTCCCATGGCTACTATAACAAATCACTATGAACTCAATAGCTTAAAACAACATGCATTTATTATCTCGCCATTCTGGAGGTCAGAAGTCCAGAATGGGTCTTAAATCAAAGTGTCAGCAGGTCTGTGCTCCTTGTGGAGGCTCTAGGGAAAAGTCTGGTTTCTTGTCTTTCCCAGATTTGAGAGCTCACCCACATTCTGTGACTTGTGCCCCTTCCTCCATCCTCTAACCCAGCAGTGGCTGGCGGAGTCCTTCTGTGTCAGTCACTCTGACACCAACTCCTCTGCCTCCTTCTTTCACCTCAAAGGGTCCCTGCAATTACACAGGGCCCATTGGATAATTCAGGATAATGTCCCTCTCTCGAGATCAGTTGACTAGCAGCCAATTTCATCACCTTCCTTAACTCTCTTTTGCCATGGGGACATATTCACAGGTTTCAGGGACTGAGAAATGTGCATCTTTGAGGGACATTATTCTGTCTGCATAATAATCATGGATTCAAAAACTCAGTTTGGCCATTTACTGACTGTACAATTTAGGGCAAGTTGCTTAACTTCTTTGAATCTAGTTTTCTTATCTGTAAAATCAGAGCACTAAAAGTTACTTACGTGCTTCTCCAGAGGGTTAGGGGTCAATTATGAGGGACCTAGCCCAGTGCATAATGATCACTACTATGCACTGAGGGTCTACTCCAATTGTACCTTAGTTTTCTGTGATAGCAGGTAACTTTTGTTAATTGGTATTCCTCAATTCTGCTGTTTTATCTGGTTTAATTACTTTTTTAATGACAAGTGGCCTCAAGTGACCACATTCTTCAGGAAAATTTTTACTATGCATTTGTATATATCTGCATCAGGTTGGTACAGCAGCCATCTAAAAGGCCAATCCAATTCCTCTTTGCCTTTCTGATTTTCTCCAAGCCCTCCCTGCTAGTGGGGACAATCAGTTCAGACTGGGTGCTTGGCCCAGTTACAGCCTGACTGCTCTGGTCTCTGGGGCAGCTTTCCCCACATCTTACTTCAGACTTGGAGTTGTGAACACTGTTGACAACTGTTAAAGTTAATGGCAAGAGCTGGGGAATAGGGTTGCAATAAAGATTGTTGATTGTTTCAGTGGTGAGTACTGGTAGGGTCTGGGAGTGATATGCTGAACATCTCTGAGCGGTTGCCCTCCTATTGCTTGGTGATAGGGACCAGGATTTGGAAAATACTGTCCAGTTGTTGGGAGAGGAATGAAGATATTTCCCTGGAGGTCTGCCTTAGTGAAGAGTGTAGGTATGCAACCTGTGAAACCAGGACACTTCATGGCTCTGTCAGTCATCCACCTTGTGCGGATGTGTGTCCGCATGAGTATCTGCATGTACTACAAAGTGCAAAGAAGCAGGGTCATTACATGTCAGGGTAGAACAGTCTCACCAACAGTGGTGGGTGAGTCAGACTCACAGACTATTGTTTTCTCTTTTAATA
This sequence comes from Manis javanica, assembly GCF_040802235.1. NCBI lineage: Eukaryota > Metazoa > Chordata > Mammalia > Pholidota > Manidae > Manis > Manis javanica. The sequence goes on along the minus strand of NC_133165.1, from coordinate 38,169,017 downwards.
AGGCCATTTTCCCCCAGGAGCTGGCAGGGGAAGGCAGGCCACAGGCAGTGATGTCCTTGCAGCGCACTGTCACCTGTTGCCCTTTCTCTCATCAGTGTGGCCCCAGCCTCCAGCTTTCAGACCTTGCTTCTGGCCTCATGTGGTTTGGAAGCCCTTTTAGCATCCCTTTCTGACTTGCTTAACTAGGACTCTTGATTATTTCTGCTGTTTCTCTGATTTCTTTTAACTGTCTCTCCTGCAATTTTCTGCAAGAAGTTGCATTATTTTTTAGCTTGGCCCCAGGTATACTGCCAGCACGAGACTTAGCTCTGCTATAAAGGGGCCCTAAACTGACCCAGCTCTTACAATTAGGCTTCTTCAGCAGGTAAGGCTGACATCAGGTAGAACCACATCCATTAACTGTCCTAGGGAGAGAACCCAGTTCCACTGATAGACCATAAATGGGTCTGTGATGTGGCAATAGACACATTCGGGTGGCTCAGACAGTTTGCCAGAGATCAAAGGTGTTCCAAATAAGTGGCTAGAGAAAAATATGGGAAATCAAACAGTAAGACCTGTAAGTGATTTAAGCAGGGGCCATATTATATCTTATCAATATCATATGATATCACATCACATCACATCAGTCATGTATCATACACTCATTTGCTCATTTATTAATTTTTCACTTCTCAATACTGTTTATTTTCAGTGTGGGATTTCGGCTCCTGATTGGAACAGGAGTGAGAGTTTTCCAGATGGAAAGAACCAGGCTGGTCTTGTCCTTGAGGGATGACTTACTGAGGAAGAAAGTTAAAGTAGAGAGTGGTCCTTGGGACACAAGCAGGGGAAAGGCCTTGAGTGCCTGCAGAATCCCTCCCTGTGCCTCCTGTCATTTCCTTCTAGAACCTGGGATGTATCACTCTAGACGGGGTCTGCCGATGATGACCAGCCGGCCTCTGAGGCAGGACATTAGGCAGGATTAGGGACATTGACCCCCCTGCACAGTCAAAAATCCATATAAAATTTATGACTCCCCAACACTTAACTACTAATAGCCTACTGTTGATTTTATGGTAGTAAATGATAAAATAGACTATCTTCTACATGTATGCATTTTCAGCATGCCTATCTTTTTCTTAATTTTTTCAGTATTTCCAGGGTATGTGGTTTGTCTGTGATTTTTTTCAAATTGTCACTAATCTCCAAAAATTTTTTTCGAAATGTTTATTGAAAAAAATCCACATATAAGTGGATCCAGGTAGTCCAAACCTATGTTGTTCAAGGGTCAGCTATGCAATAACAACCTTATATAAGGCATCTTAATCTCTGCAGGGTCTCTGTTTATGTGGGTGAGCCATATTTATTCCATTAGTCTTGAGGTCAAGGTAGGAGCCCAGGGAAGTGATAACCTTGGGGAAGGGCCACAGTTCTGTCTGCAGTTTGATAAGCCTAATGGGGAGGGTGCTGGGGACTGGAGTTGTGATGGGGATGTGCCCTTGGTCCCTGGTTGACTCGGTTGGTTTCAGCCAACTGAAAGTGCTCTTGTGATGGGGCTCATCCCCTCATCCCACAGAGACACCAGCCACATTCCTGGAGCACCAAAACAAACCCTTAAAACGTGAGGAATTGAATCAACCCTGATTTTTTTTTTGGTAATGTGGAATAAAATATATAAAATCACCAAAAATTAAAGAAAATCCCTCTTCTTTGAAAAATGAGTCACCGTGCATGGTTATGAGTGAGTGTGTGTGAATTACGTCTACATGAATGATGGCTGAAGAGGGAGAAATTAGCTTATACCATGGGTTATCTGGAAGTGGGAGAAATAATAGAATCTTCTTTGAAGATTTTATAAGCTATGCCCACCCCTCTTCAAGGCATTTGCCAGAAATTCTAAGATTTATGCGTAGGGGAAAGAGTGGGGGAGAGAAGAATTGGCAGGGTAGGGAAGAGAGGGGAGCCAGGAGTGAACTTCACATCACCGCTCTCTGTCGTGGTCAGCTCAGGCTGTCATAGGATACCACAGGCTGGGCGGCTTAAACAACAGACATTTACTGCCCACATTTCTAGAGGCCGAGAAGTCCAAGTTAAGGGTGCAGGCCATGCACGCTCTGGTAAGAGCCTTCTTCCTGTCTTGCAAATGGCCACCTTCTCTGTATATCCTCACATGGCGGAGAAAGTGAGCACATTCTCTGTGTTTCTCCTTATAAGGGCAGTAACCCCATCATGAAGGCTCCACCCTCATGACCTCACGTAATTGCCTCCCCAAGGACCGGCTCCCCAAACACCACCACACTGGGGCTTAGGGCTTCCACGTGTGTGTTCTGGGGGAGGGATACAGGCATCCCTTCCGGAACGTCCTCCCATCTGAGAGCCACTGCTCCATGTGCTCTGGGGGCACTTTTTATTTTTGTGCAGTATGAACTAAGCCGTGCATTGTTTTGCCGCACGCAGACACGTCATGGTTTGTTTTTCAAGAGGAACAAGTAGTTTCACGCTCACCTTTCAAGGATTGCACGGCACCAAGTTAACAGGTTCCTGGCCATGATTCCCATCTGAGAACTGGAAAACGTTAGTCACGATTCAGAGCAGGCAGTGCGTATTAGGGGCTGACTTCTAAATTTAGAGATGATTCATTTAATTTGGAACAGTACTGTTTCAAATCATATTACACACACACACACACACAGCAGGTGGCCCTTAGTGTTAAGTCATTGTTTTCATTTCTCTGGAAGGAAACAGAACTTTAGAACATTGTGGCCGCTCACACCGGGCATCAAAGGGACACGTGAATTTGCTGAGATGACATAGGTTTTAGGGTAGCTGAGCTGGCTAACCTTGACCTCCAGGTGCTCTGTTTAGTTCTCTGCAGTTTTAGGATGTCTCTGAAGACTCCTAAAGGATTCTGTTAATCTGCCCATGATTCTGTTAATCCACTGCAAGAGAGTGTTATTATAACGCAGAAACTTGGAAAGAGGGAAAGGTCTGGAGGATGGTGAGACAGGGTTCATCTGACTCTCTTCTGGTAGTGACGTAGTGAGTCACTGGGTCCTCGCGTCTGTCTTCCTTTAAGTTTCTGGGTTATTTTCCATTTTGTATAGTGGTTTGGTATTCTGGGTAATTGAGACGTTAGAAATAGGGTAAGTGCAGCTGCAACTCTATGGCATGTTGAAAGACTTAGGAACTGATCAGGGACAACTTAGTTTCCATGCCTGTACAGCCTTCACTTTTAACGAAGTGGCATGCTTCTTTAAAGTGGTGCCTAGATGGAAAGGAACCAGAGGCAGCCTCTCTTTCAGGAGTAGTCCTTGATCAGAGGTGCCTTTAAAAATCACCAGGAGAACATTTCTAAAAGATCCATGCCCCTGTCACACCCTGAAAGATTTGATGCAATGTTTTGAGTAGGGCCTGGGTGATTATGGTCTGCACATCCTGGTTAAAATCACGGCCATAAAGGATTGGTCACTGGAGGCAATTTGCTGTAATGTGAGATGCTGTCATTAGTCTGAAAGATGTGGATGGTTCTGGGGAGATGGCTTAGTCTAAGCCTCTACTTGAAGAGTAAATTGTTTCTATAACATCTAAGCCATGTGATTGTCTAGCATCTGCATGAGTATACACACTTAGAAGAGAGCATCGCATCAGGAGGGAATTCAGTCATTCTGTGTGAAAGAAGAAACTTTTCTCTATATAAATGGGAAATCTGCTGCTGATAACTTACATCTGCTGGCGTAACCAGTGGGGTAAAATGAAAACAGGGGACCCCTTGTTCAAAAATTAGTAAGGATCTCAAGACAGCAACAGCAGAGCATCCAACCAAGTAACCCAGTTCAGGGCTGTTCTCGTTGACACCCTGCACAGCAACACAGGTTGCATGGCTTTGAAGCCAGCCCCAGCCACTGGTTCCAGTTCTTTGCATCCTCCAGACCCAATTTCCCTTCTCCTTATCTTTGAACCTTGTTCATATTTTACCACAGATTCATAGAACAATTTGGTTGTGTTCATTCTGGGAGGCAGAAGCTGTAAGTAGAGGCTAAAGCAGGGGTATAGCTTGCTAGTTAAGACATGCGTGTTGATGGGGTGATGTGATTGGGTATAATAATTGCATCTGTCTGATAAGGTTGTTTTGAGGATGAAATGGGGTAATTTGTGGGAAGCACAGAGAATAAATGCATAGCCCAGAGCAGGCTCTCTATAAATGTCAGCTGGTTTTGTTCAATGGGAACTGTTCATATTTTGATCTATGCTTTAGGGTATCCACCATCCTCCCTTAGGCTCTAGTAGTAACTTTTATTAAGCACCCAGTAATCAGTGTTCCATCAGTTAATTATTATTGTTGTTAGCATTGTTGTTTTCAGTAGCAGGTATTTGCCAGGCACTGGGATTTCAGAAGCGAATGATGGACACAGTTGCCTGCCCTTAGAGACATTTAGCTCATAATGACACATATTCTGAGTCACTTAACTCTGCAAACAGGCTGCACTCTTGCCCGTGGTCCCTGAGCCCCCAGGCTACAGGCTGTTTTATCTGGAGGGACACTCTCCCCTGACCCCCTTAATACTTGCTCAATCCTAGATTTCAGCTAGAATGGGAAATCTTTCCCAACACCGCACATTCTGGTTCCCCTTCTCTGTGTCCCCACTTCCCAGAAGCACTGTCCCATTACAAATCTGCTTCCACAGCAGGACTGTCAGCACCTCAAGGGTAGGCCCCCATCCAGTTCAGCTCTGAGGAATGTGTGCTGAGCACGTAGCTCATGAACACACTCCAGTATTTGTTGGAGACATTTTGGGACTTGGAAATGTGAATGTCCAGAGAACAGCCAAACATGTGCCAATGATCCCACACCTCATTCTTCCCTCTTTTGTTGAATGAATAGTCATGTGACCTTAGACTTCGTCTTTCTGAGTTCCAAGCTGTTCCATCTCTAAAATTGGCTAATGCCATGTCCCTGTGGGCTCATGAGGCCCCAGTGAGGGCTGGATGGCCTTTGAAATCATTTCCAGAATCCAACGTGCACATCTGACTCTGCCCAGCTCAGTTCTCCCTGGTGATAAAGGACTCATGCATGGCATTGGGACTGTGTGCCAAGGCCTCTCCTGCACCTGCCATGAATCAGTGCTAGTGAGACTGGGTCCACAGGAGCTGGATTAGGAATTACTCATTGATTTAGTCATTCAGTCAAAAATGTATGGAAGGTCTGTATGTGCCAGGGAACCTTTGAAGTAATAATAGTAGCAAATACGTATAGCTCTTACTAACTTATTCAGTCCTAAGAGCATCCTTATGAGGCACATTGTTATTTCTGTCTCCATTTTATTCTTCTACCTTCCTCAACCATACAGACTTGGACTGTCTATCAATAGAAGATAAATAAGATAAATAAATTGTTTTTGTGCAGCTATGTCTTTATATTTAACTCTGATTTTTATCTTTAACAGTATAAATATTTATACTAATAAGAGTGCTGGATTAGGAATTACTCATTGATTTAGTTATTCAGTCAAAATGTATGGAAGGTCTGTATGTGCCAGGGAACCTTCGAAGTAATAATAGTAGCAAATGCATATAGCTCTTACAATGTGTCATGCTTCCATATACTAACTCATTCAGTCCTAAGAGCATCCTTATGAAGCACATTGTTATTTCTGTCTCCATTTTACAGGTGGGAAAACTGAGACAGAGGAAGGCCAAGGAATTGCCCCAAATAAACAGGTTGTTACATGGTAGGTCTGGAATCCAAGCTCATACAGTTGAACTCTAATCTTTCCCTGAGGCCCAGGGGAGCCATGAGTCCAAGACAAAGAATGTTCCTGCTCTACTGCATTTTTCACTGCCAGAGGTGGGGAGGGTTTCAGATCAAAAGCCATCAACACACAGAGACAGATAAGCTAATTTCAGAGATTGGCAAGGACTATGGAGACATATAAGAAATTAAAACACTGCATAACGTAGGACAGTTCCTGTTGGGGCTGGGAAGGGTCTGGTTATGGTCCAGGAAGGCCCCACTGAGGAGGTAGCATTTGAGGCAGGACTTGATGAGACCTGGATGAAGTTGAAGGGAAGCAAATAAGCAAATGCAGAGATCCTAGGGAGGGAAAGATTTAGTGTGTTTGTGGGACAGAAAGGCAGGCAAGGTGGCTGGAACAGGCTAAAGGGGAAGTGCAAGTGGCAGGAGATGGATGGGTGGCAGACAGGTGGGTCACAGGCATTGTGGGCTGTGGCAGGACTGGGTTCTACTTTCAGTGCGATGAGAAACCATTGAGTGTTTGAAGCAGGAGACTGATTTGCTCTTGAAAAATGCACTCAGAGTTGGGTGTGAAGAGTTAGCTGTGAAGAACCCGGGCAGATGCAGTTCAGAGGCAGCAGGCCACAGGATGCCATTTGCGAATAAAGTGGGTAGTACTCGCTGGTAGACTGGTAGTTGATGAAGTGATGCGTGACCCCGGATTTATGTCCTGGGCAATTGGATGGATTTTGTTATCACCTCAGGAGATTGGCATCTGCCTCCTTGTCTGGCTCCGGAGGTACAACCTCGAGCTAGTCCCCTGGCCTCAGTTACCTTGCCCATGAATACGGGCTTTTGAACTAATGGTATTTGCAGTGGGTTCAGTGGTGGCTCCTCAAAAATTATGTAGATGTTCTAATACCTGGCTCCTAGGGATGTCCCTTTATGTGGATCTTTAAATTAAGGCTCTTGAGATGAGGTCACCCCAGATTACCCAGGTGGCACTTAATCCAGTGACAAGTGTCCTTACAAGAGGGAGGCAGGGACAGATTAGATGGAGGAGGAAGAAACTTGAAGGCAGAGGCAGAGATGGAGCCAAGTGGGCACGAGCCGAGGAAGCCACTGGAGCTGAGGGACTTGCTCTCCCGCGGAGCCTTCAGAGGGAGCTAGCTTCTGCCAGCACCTGGACTTGGGACTTCTGGCCTCCAGAGCCAAGAGAGAATCAATTTTAGTTGCTTTGGGTATGTCATCATCATTATGGCAGCCCTAGGAAGTTAATACAATCTCCCAGATCACTTTCAGATGAACTATTCCACGGTCTGGTTGTCCCAGTACAGGCTGTGGAAGTCACTGACACTGTGCCTCGGGTCCTCCAGCTCGCCTCCGGGTCACCTGCAGCTTCCATGGGAGTTACTGTGTGTGGTGACACTGCTCCACCTCAGTACCTGTGGCTGTCGTTTAGTCCTCTAGGGTCTTTCTTCAGGGCCCTGGGGGAATTGCCAGCCTGGGCATGCAGTAGCCACAGCTGGTAAATAGCAGGCATTTGACACCTCCTGGGACAGCCCTCCACTTATAAGAAACAAGAAATGGGGGAGATAGGTTTGCGAAATAAATACCAGTTGATGCACTGACTCTGAGAATGTTCTAAGTGGCTGCTTGTAGGTCATGGCTGTCTTGAGCCAAGCCTGCTCAAGACAACATCCTTTGCTGGCTTTTCTCCCCTCCCTGCCTCACTTTACTTATTCACTCACCTATTTCCAGGGAACACCTTCCAAATAAAGGGCTTACCTCCAACTCCTTGTTTCAGAATCATTTTGGGGAAGTGAACTTATGACGCTAACCAATATTATTTGGAATAACTTTAATTAAGGCACCTGTTGATGAGCATGCGTGTTATTATGGTATCATGCACAATGTACGACGATGGAGAGGAATAACCATATAGAAACTAAGTGAGCCTCACTCTCTTCTCACCCTGGGTGGGTGCAGCTCTAATGGAATTCTAATCCATTCTGAATTCCAGGAAAATGATCTGGACCAAAGGCAGATAATCCAACGCTGCTTTGGCAGAGAAGTTAACACTTACAGCCAAAATGCAAGTAATGGAAACTTTGAAACTTCAAATAACCAAACAAAGTCTCATCGGATAATAAACGTTCCAAAGTGCCCATCTAGTTCATTTATATGGCTTTTTGAGATGATCATTTTTAAACATGAACTTAGAGAGCTAGAGAACCTCTGGAGGTATTTGCAGAGCTGCTAACTGAAACACGAGTCGTTTGCATCCTATTAGAAGCCCCCAGAGCCGGAGGGCTAAGATCTCACGTGTTGTCATGAAAATACACATACTTCTTTTGAGGGCTAACCAGAAGTATCCCCAGAGAGAAAGGCGCCTCCCTGCCAGGCTGGCAGATGAGAATACCATCCTGCTGATGATAAGAAATGGGGTGAATGAGTTACTCAAGTGGGGACTTAAAATCAGCTCACTCCATGTGCTCTTGAAACAGGAAGTGAACCTAAGCAAATCTCAGAAAACATTTTTTGAACTGCTCCCCAAAACTACCCATTTTGAGGTGAGAGAATAGAGCTGTCTCCCTCATTTTTAGCTTTCGCAGATGGTTTTTTTTCCCCCTGCATTTTAATGGCTTTTGTGTTGAGCCTGTAAACTATACTAAATAGAGTAATTTCACACAGGGAGAAAACCTGCCCACTGGACACTGAGCAGTTCTGATCCTGCCTGACTTGAAAAGTGGAAGGGAAGCCCAGCATTTCAGATTCACGAGTCACCTGTGCTCTGAGTGCAGCAGCCTTTACCCGCTTCCATGTACCGATATACCGCAGTGGGAATCTGTAGGAGGACATTTGCATTGGTAAAAGTTAGGTTTTAGTCTTTGAATTATAAGTCATTTAACTTCTCAGCACCTCCAACCTGGTAGGAAGGACACCACTCCCTTCCTACCTAAGAGAGAAGCATAAACTCAGTAAAGCAAGAGCTGTGAGGTGGTTTGGGAACAAGTCAAGCACACCACCACCACCCCTGTCAGAGATTAACTTAAATAATTCATTTTTATTTTGAGGGGTTTTTTTGGATGCTGCTGCTATGATTGTGATTTCATAGCACCCGGAGGATGCCTGTGATTTTTTTGCCATGTCTTCATGAGCAGAAATTTCTATGCTCTAATTCTTGTTAAATGTGGTGGAAAACACATTGCAACTTCCCAGGCATTTTAAGATGTGACGGGGTGAAATGTAGGCTAAATAAAAATCCTCCCTTTTCTTTGGAAATTATGAATATGGCTCTGACAAGGCACGCAGCTGGTCACTAGTTATGTGTAAAAATCAGCCACCTGGGCCAGGGGTGAGTGGAGTGGGAGGAAGGTGGATTCTCGAGACTGGCCTGCGTTCTGAGGTTCAGGGGGCACCGCTGATAGAAACGTCACTCTCACATCTACCTGGGTCCCTGTGACAGCACCTCTTTCCACCTGGCAAAGTCCTTTTTCCAGTGGAGGTGTCTAGTCCTTATATCCACTCCCTCTTTCTCCTCCCAGCTCCCCACAGGGAAGGACTTGATTGACGTACTTTATCTTGAGGTGGAAATACCGGTTAAGCTGCATGTGTCAGGTCTTAAAAAATATCAGCCTTTAATGAAGATGACCATTTAGGCTGAAAGAATAAATCTCTAGTACACTTTCAGGTGTAGCCTTGGAGAAACCTGCTGTTCATGGCTGATGGTGAGGCAGGCCGGAAGCACATTGCAGAGGGGGCTGCTAGCCCTATGACTGCTTTGATTAAAATCTGTACATCACTTTTTCATCAAATCTGTATTGGAATCACTCTCCTAAGGAGCTTCTTCATTGCGGCTCTTTTGTGGACGAATCCACAGTCAAAGAGATTCTCTGGTTGCCTTGCCAGCTTTATCTGAGGCTGCATGGATCGTGTGAATGATAGGAATGAAACTGTTTTACAGTCTGCAAACTCCCAGAAGCCTGACTCTGTCATGAATTCTCAATTTGCCTTGCTGGCAGTTTCATAGCTCAGAGGGTGGGGGAAGCCCGCGGGGAGCAGCTGTTCTGGATGTAACAAAGATGAATGGACGCTAGTCTGAGGATGCAGAGGTGATGGGAACCTGTGGGGAGGTGACGGTGCTGCCTTGTCATCTATGATCTTGAAAGCATGAAGGCCCCAGCCAGGGCTGTATGGTGGGCTTGGGAAAGCAGGTTTCAAAAGACCGTAAGAGATGATGGGTATGAGCTAATGATCAGAACCTTTGAAAGAGGTGTTCTGTGATTGTGGGTGTCACAGAGATGCCTTCTCCCACTGGGGAAAGTGGGGAGTCATTTTACTGGATCAATGGTTTGTTCTGGGCATCTGTTCACTGTTCTTTTGTTTATCTGTTCATTTCATTGAGAAAATACTTAGCTCATAGGCACATCTACATGGATGTAGGGTCTGCTTCTGCAATTGAGCATCTGGTGATGATGCTCTGGGGACTGCAGACCCAGTAGTCACATACTTACTGGAAGTGCGAGAGCCTGAAATGTGAAGCGGTGATGGGCTCTTTGCCTTCGTTATACATTTGTGCTTTGATACCTTGCCAAGAGGTTCTTGCCCCAGCATTTTATAAATGAAGACTCTTGGGTTCAAAGTGAGTAAGTGGCTTGCCCATAGCAAATAGCTAGTGACTTCAAAGCCTGCACCTTCTAAGTTATATCAATGAATTGCCAGCATCCCAGTGCCTGTGGGTGACACATGGTTGGAGAAGCTACTTTTGCACAGCTGAGCCCTTCTGGCTGTGGTCCAGTGAGGTGGCCTCTGTCCTCCTACCTCTTTCCTGGTCCCAGTCAGTGGAGCCTCTGCCCCCTGTTGCCACCCTGTACTTCCACCTCCTCCACTTCCAGTGTGACCACTTTCCCTGTCAAGTTCAAGCTATGCCCATCTGGGGCAGGCAGCACCTGGCATTAAGCCCCTCTAAACAGCTTAGAGACTATGTTATTTGCACTGGCACTGCATACTTATTAAGAGCACGGGTTTTGAAATTTAGAAGACCCCAGTTCACATCCTGACCCTGCAACTACAAGCTGTGTGAACTTTGGCAAGTTAGTGAACCACTCAGAGCCTCAGAGTTTTTTAAGTGCAAAGTAGAGTTGACAGCAGAACATAACCTTATAGAACTGCCATCAAGATTAAATGAGACAGTGTATATGAAGAGGTTAGTACAGTACCTGCTGTGTTGTAAATGCTCAATCCACATATGTTATCAGAATTATCCTATTATGCTATCAGTATTGTCAGTATGCTATCAGTATTATCTAGTATTTCCTGCCTGTGTTCTGACACAGAAGAGCAGAAACAAACCTTAGGTCATTGAAAGAAGAGCAGACAGGATGGAAAGACTCTGACACCTATCACGTGGAACTTTGGGAATGTAAAGAATAAATGATTTCAATAAGATTTAAATGTGATATTCAACACCAGACTTTTCCTTGTGGTCCCCCAGGGCTGAATCAGAACCATGGAGAATAAGCCGTAGAAAAGCAACCCTGGGTCAACAAACACTTCAGCTGTGGAATGGATTGCTAATTAATAGCCGACCTCGTAGAAGGAAGATAACAATGGGCTCCAGTTCTTGGGATTTTCTCAGGGATTTAGTAACAGATATAAAGCTCCTGGCATGGTGCCCGGCACTTGGTCATTGCTCAGGAAACATTAGCTGCTGTGATACTTATTATACGTACAGTGCTTTACAGTCTAGAAAATGCCTTCACATCCTAAAGTGAGGTACTGTGTCATCTTAGCAGACATGCTCAGGGGCTGTGAAGATGGTTGGCCCAAAAACCCCTCCTGAGGCTAAACAGGCAGCCACAGGAGGGAGCAGACAGAAGGGCTCGGGAGATAAGTATTGGAGTGCCATGTTTTTCTTCATCATCTCCTCCTGATAGCCAGGTGAGAGGGCCTTTGTCTTGGAGAGCCTGACCTATGTCCCTGGATGGTGGGGGTGCAGACACTAGCCTGTGGTTCGCACAGCCCCCACTGCACCCTCCCAGAGGTCAGAGCCAGGGTGGGTGTATTCTGTATATTCTACATAAAGAGGGAGTCTGATGTGGGAATGTGACCTGGACCTGGCTGGAGGGGCAGAGGGGTCTGCACAGTGAGAAGCTGAGAGGCAGCAGCCAGAAGTCAAGGGCCTGGGGGAACTTGGAAGGAGGTGCTGGCAGGGAAGGCCTGGCCTCTGTGAAGGGGGCCAGGTCCTCAGTAGGAGAAACTCTGAAAATACCCACTAACTTGCCCCATGAGAAAGAGTCAGCTCCGGACACCCTCCACCTGCAGAACCAGCACCACACTATAACTGGGCCTACCCTGCATGCTGTTTCAATCCTTTTTTATCCTGGGCTGATCACCCGAGGGGTCAGGAGTGGGGAGCCCATATCATTGATTGTCCAAAGTGGGAGGCATTCTCACTAGTCACGTCTGGGCAAGTGGCACCAACCAGGTCCCTTGTGGACGGACTCTACAATCACCCTGGGCAGCTACCGGGGGAAAGAGAGAGGGAGGAGGAGGAGGCGGCGGCAAGGGGAGAGCTGAGCACCCTGGCTCTGGGTGCTCTGCCCCTGCAGGCGTCCAGGTTGACACAGGCCCCCAAGCCCCCCACCTTTCCTGGGAGATGGGGAGAAGCTTCAGCTGGAAGAAGTCTGGAGTTTTATTACACTGATATGAAACTGTTCTTGTGACTGATATTGGCCAGTCTGGGACAGCTTTGTTATCCCTAAGATTTCGTGCAGTGACAGGACAGAGTGGCTCTGGGTGGAGCAGATTGCAGGGCAGTGCAGAGAAAACCAAGTTGCTTGGTGAGCCCCCTGATCAAGTGTGGCACCTTCAGTCACACCTTACAGTGTCGGATCACCATAATGATGGTGTCCATTTAACAGACAAAGTTGTAGGGGGAGAAGGCAAAGAGGTTCCAGCCCTGTTCTTCCTGCCATGCATGCTCCCATCAATGCATCCTGCCAATTCAGCATGTCTTTCTGGGCACTGGCACTGGGTGGGCACAGGATGAGCTTGGAAGGCATACTGTGGAGGCCAGCCCTACCCAGGTGGAAGGCTGGCTCAGAGAATGCCGTTGACTGAGTGCTTATCACTAGATCAAGTGCTTTCATCATCTGCAGTCCCCACTAGGCTCCACAAAGCAGGTACTTTGATCTCTTTTTGTAGATACAGGATTTCAAGCCAAGAGAGATTAAGTGTGCCTGTGACATGGCTCCCACTGTGGCAAGGCCAGGCAGCAGATCCATGTCTGTTCATTAGGAAATCCACGGTCTTTTCACTCCTCTGTGTGCAGCCTCTGCAGACAAACCTCTGATTTCTTCTAGTTTCTGTGAATGTGGTTTTTGAAAGAGACATTTTTCTGGGGCTCAGTATTCATGTTCTCTTGTCCAATGCCATTTGTTGAAATTCTGACACCAATTGTCTTTGTCACCCAAGGAAAGTAGGCAGCTGGGAATGCTCGGACGTTGTTGGGGAGGGTGAGTCATCTGTTTTGCTAACAAGGCCGGTGAATTCTAGGGACTGCTTCACCCTGAAATAATGGGCAAGAGATTAAAATTGATTTCTAAGATAGCGGTGTCAGGGAACATCTCTGAACTGCTGTTTGGGATCTAATCTCTCTGTCCACTTGGGCAGAGAGGTTGGGTGTCATTTAAAAGGATGTCAACATGTTTGTCCTTGATGGATGAGCTGACTTAACAAAAGCCTCAAACTCAATATGGGCCATGGGGTGATGAGCTCCTGAAAGAACCTATACCACTCTGGATGCATTAGTAGGAGCGCAGTGCCAAGCCAAGGAGGTCATGGTCTGCAAGACTCTTCAGCCTGCTTTAGCTTGGGCAGACTCAGGGGTGTTAACAAGATAAAGTCCATTTAGAAGAGGGTAGCACGTCTGGTGAAGGGTCTGGAATTCTGATGGTGTGATGAATGTTGGGAGTTAATGAATGAGTGTTCATGTGGGAGGAAAGAAGAACATGAGTGTTGTCTTTAACATTTAGAAGGCCTGTCTTAAAGCTGAGGGTATAGATTTTGTTCAGTACCTTTAGGAGGCTATGGGAAGAAATCACAGGAAGGCAGATTTTGGCTTCTTACAGGAAAAAGCTTCATAACCTTTAGGGCTGCCTCACGTTGCAGTGTTTGGCCTGAGGGGGTCTGAGCCCTTCATCCCTGGGGTCTGCTCTGAGCTGCCTTCTTTGCTCATCTCCCTGCACAGAGGCCCAGAACAGAGAGAGGGCCTTTGGCTGAGGGGCTTCTTCTGGGCCTCATCTGCCAACATCCTGCTTTGGTCTCACTTAGATATCAGCCCCTTTAACTCCCAACAGTCTCCTCTCACCTCCACCTCAGTCTCTGCTACAGGTTCTCTTCTTCTGTTTGTCCCTGCTCTTCTGTCTTCTCTCTCTGGGCACTTGCTTCCAGTCTTTATTCTTGAGTTGCCCATCACCATTTATAGGCTGGTGACGTCTGTATCAGAAGTGTTAGATTAGATTTGGCTAATCCAAGAGAGAAAAGAGGAATGACTTATGTTGCCATGATGCTGAGTCACTCCTCGTGTAGAAAACGCCCGAAGTCCAATGGCAAAGCAAGGAAGGAGTGCCATTCTCTCTTATGTTAATGAGGCAGGCAATTGAGGGCTGCAGCCAGCTGCACGAAGCCGCCATGGACACAAGGACTCATCCTTCTTGCCCAACAGCCTCAGAGCCTGACTTCTACCTCATGGCCAAAGACGAGCCCTGGGGGTTCCAGCCATCACATCTGCACCCCAGGCAGCAGAAAAGAAACCTGGCAAATGTTTCTTCACAGTATTTTATTTTATCTTATTAACTAGATCATAGGCTGAGAGAATTACTTGTTTAGCCAGATTCAAAACTGCCCTGAAAAGAAACAGAGTTCCGTGTTGAGAGAAAAAATAAAGGATATAGGGACAGGTGACTGAGAAATCCGCCACAAGTCCCAAACTCTTCTGGGCTCTCGCCTGGGGTCCACCCCTCCTACGGATGGATCTGCTGGGGTATCCACAGAATCTCCCAGCATGCCTCTCTCTCTGGCCCCTCTTTGCCAGGACTGGCACCTCCACTTGCCCTGTTACCCAGACGGAACCTGGCTATCACCGTGTTGCTTCCCTCACTCTCCCCAGAGCTCAATCACTGAGTCCTAGACGCATTCTGGAATCCATCCACTTCTCCCCATCTCTTCTGCCTCTATCCCAGTCTACACCACCATTGTCTCTGGCCTGGATTACTGGAGAAGCCTGATCATGACCCTCAGCTGCTTCAACATTATATTGTGCTTAAAACAAGATCTTCTCTCTAGCTTGCCCTGCCATGCTCCTCACGAGCACACCTTGCTGACGCTTCTACCTGAACCTTCTTCATTCCTTCTCCACCCTCTGTCTCTCCAGCTACCCTGACCTTTTTTAGGCCTTTGCTTTCTCTTGCCTCTGAACAACATCACTTGCTTTCCTCTGTGCATTACACTCCCTCCTACCTTCCCTCTCTTTGCCTGATTTAGTCCTGTTACTCATCCTTCAGATCTCCCTATAAAAGTCACTCTCTATTTTTTTCCTAAGCTAACATATATTGAACATTTACTATGTGCGTGGCAGGGTGGTTAGCCATTTATATGGATTATCTCCGTTTGTTTTTCTCTAGGACCCTAGGAATTGGGAACTATTATTATTTACACTTTATATATGTGGAAACTTGAGGTGTTGGTCGCATTGGTGGTAAGTGGCACACCCAGAACTTGAACAGCTCTGTTTGTAACACTCTTATAAATTAATGTGCTTCCCTGGAAGGCTTCTGCTACTTCTCCTACTACAGACTCTACTAGGGATGTGCTGTGATGGTGGGGAACCCCGACACACTGCCCCCTCTGTCAAACATCCTTAGGCTACTTGGCCCCCTGATAGGTCCTTCCCATACCTGAGAGCCAGCATCACTAGAGCCTCTGGATTCTCAAAGCATCCTGCATATCAGATTTGGCATATGTACCCAGGTACAGAGCTGGCCTCTGGGTCAGACAGCCTGAGTTATCATCTGCACCCCACTCTTCAGCATGACCTTGGGCAATTGCTTAACCCCTCGTGCCTTTGTTGGATGTGTAAACAGTGTAAAGTGGAGGCTAATAAGAACTTCTGAATGGAAATGCTATGAAGGATGAATTAGGTAATGCTATACACCTCACTCCCAAATTAGTAGGTTGCAATCCTAACCCCCAACATGATGGTATTTAGAGTGGGGCCCTTGGATGGTGATTAGGTCATGGGGGAGGGGCCAGTGTCCTTACAAGAAAAGACACAGGAGCTAGCCCTGCCTCTCTGCTTTTTGCCATTTGAGGATATAATAAGCAGGTAGCTGTCCAGATGTGCCTGCTCCTGATCTTGGGCTTCCTACCCTCTAGACCTGTGAGAAACAAATGTTTGCTGTTTAAGCCACCCAGCCGGTGGTTCTATCAGAGCAGCCTGGACAGACAACAACAAGTAATAAGTGTGCAGCTCTTGAGAGAGTGCCCGGCACTTGGTAGGCCCTGCAATGATTCTCCTTGTTATTATTATAATACACAGACCACAGCACCTCTAATGCTTTGTTGCAGTTATTCAATTACATGTCTGTCGCTGCTACTAGACTGTCAGTTTCTTGAAGGCAGGCACCCTGTTGAGACATCCTTGGGTCTCCAGTGTCTAGTGAACTCCCCAGAGCAGCCCTATTTAATAGCAGTTGGTGGAAGGAATGGATGGCGACTCGTCATCCCTGAAGCCCCTTCTAAAGAAGCAGCACTGGGAAGTCAGGTGGTTGAGTGGAGGCTGGTGACAGATTGGTTTGCCCAGGGAAACACAGCTGGAAAGCCCAACCACATGGGGCTCTCCTCTGTGCTCCTGGCTCTGCGTTTGTGCAGATTTCCAGAATAACAGATGAACAATTTATTTCCAGAAAAGGCCTTGGAGGGTGTACGGGCAGAGGCAGAGATGAGGTGCAAATCGCATTTTCTGTGCCTGAGCCATCTTTCAATTGTCCGAGAGAGCCCATCTTCAAGAAGGCTTAGAATGCAGTGGTCACGAGTGGGCACACCAGAGGAAGACAGCCTGGGTTCCGGCTTAGTTCTACTGCAAACCACCCCTATAACCTAGGGCATGTGAATTAACAACTCCAAGCCCCAGTTTCCTCCAACAAATGGGGCTCATTATTATTATTGGGACTAATTATAATGATTACAGAGCGTATTTCATAGAAGTATTGTGAGAACGAAAAGAAAATGCCTGAAAAGCCCGTGGCAAAACTTTCAGCTGGCAACATTCATTAAGTGACTGCTAAATTATTTTTATTACTATTAACTGCTCCTTTACAGGGTTTCCCAGTCTGTATTCAGGGCTCTAGCTGAGAGATGAGCTTCAGGCTAATCATTAATTCATTCTGATGTTAATCAGTTACTCAGTGATTATA
Organism: Manis javanica; assembly: GCF_040802235.1. NCBI lineage: Eukaryota > Metazoa > Chordata > Mammalia > Pholidota > Manidae > Manis > Manis javanica. The sequence continues at coordinate 38,151,827 of NC_133165.1, read as the reverse complement.
AGACCTTTTGCTAAATTCTTTAGGGGTATGAATCATACAAAGATCGAGCCCACAATGAGCTTCTGCTTTTACCTAAGAAGATATGACAGATTCACAAACTAAAGCAAGTGGCTAAACCTCTCTGGGCCTCATATATCTCACTTAAAAAGTGGAAGACTGTGGGCCAAGAATGAAAAATCATTGAACAAGTTACTGTGTTTTGAGGATGCAGATAACAGTGGCTGGCTGGCTAGAAAGGGGATGACTTGAAGTAAATGATACAGAGTTCTAAATAGTTTGTAACTTCTCTAAGAGACTGCAACCCCTCCACTAGAATGCAACCTCCTTTGTCCTTCGGCCCCTTTTATCCTTATAATTTCTATTTACCCTACAGGACTCAACCCAGTCATTACTTCTTCTGGGAAGGTGATATTTATTTCCATTAGCCCCTTGTGCATTTCCTTTTTATAGAAGTTACTATTCAGTACTTTGCTAGAAACCAAACTTTGAATTCTTCAAGGACCAGGACTGCTTTTCTCTGACACCTAATATACAGATATTTAATATTTGAATGAATAAGTATAATTCAAATGAATGAATAAATAAGTTAATTAACTATACCTACTGCACAATTAATTGCCTTTTTATTTGAGGGATGGATGTTTGCTGTTTGAAGCTGCAGATAACTATTTCTCCTCTTCTTGACAGCATGCCATTTTTATGTGGGTGTGTGGGGGATCCACTATTCCCTGTGTAGCCCATGCAGGCGAAAAATGACACCACTCACCTCTTCCTCAATTACTCAGTAAAACCTTGCCCCCATGAGCAGAGGATTGGTTAAGGAAAAGATATGTGGCAGGAGTTGTTCAATCAGACCAAGGCCAGGGAATTTGATCTAAGACTAGCAGAGGGAGGGCTCTTACCAGTTGGATTAAGTAAACAACAGGAAGGTCAAAGGTGCAGCCCAACTTCAACATGGACTGGAGCCAGGAATTTAAACTCTATCAGAAATTTTCCTGTTTGTCATCCCAATTTCTCTCTGCATGTTGACTTTATTCTGTCAGATCAGCTTTCTTCATACATCGGAGTCATGGTAACCACAGACCCTGTGCATCATACCTGGAGGAAGGAGTTACAGTTCTGGTCTCCAACCTGGCAGTGGCGAGAGGGTTTGATCACAATGAAATGTTCTAAGTCCATCTAGTTGGTTAGGAGGAGAGAAGAGAGGTTGATAAGCTCTAGATCTTGGTTAGCCAAGTAGATATGTTGAACTTTTGAGGATGATCACTCATCAAATAGAAACGGAATATGTAACTTTGAAGTAGCACAGGGCAGTGAAGCTGTAAAGGAAAGTTGATCAATCTAAGAATGAATAAAAAGAAACATTAAAAGGCACAAAAATAATGGTGAGGAAGCAGAAAACAGAATGGTAAAAATGAATCTACAGTTGAACAACAAGTGTTTGAACTCCATGAGGCCATTTAAACATGGATTTTTTTCAATAAATATATTGAAAAAACTTTGAGATTTAAGACAATTTGAAAAAAATATTTTATTTTCTCTAGCTCACTGTATTGTAAGAATATAGTATATAATCCATTTCACATGTAAAAATATGTGTTCATTGACTATTTATGTTATTGGTAAGGCTCCAGTCAACAGCAGGCTGTTAGGAGCTAAGTTTATGGGAGAGTCAAAAAATTACATGTGGAGTTTCAAAAAATTACATGTGGAGGCAGGTGCTGGAACCTCACATTGTTCAAGGGTCAGCTGTATAAAATTCATTTTGCATGCTCACTGTAAAAGGAGTCAACTCATAATTTGAAAGGTAGACATTGAGAGAATAAAAAAAGTCTATCTCAGTGCACATTGCAAGTGATTTACCCAAGTCCTAAAGACACAGAAAGGCCGAACATATTAGGATGAAAAAAATTAGGCAAGTCATCTACTAACCAAGAAAAATTGCTGTATAAATATTGGACAAATAAATTGGACAATAAATTGAACAAATACTTTCTAAGGCAAAGAGAATAACTAGGTATAATGATGGATTCCATATGTTAAAAGTAACAATTCTTCAGAAATATATAACAATTTTAATCTTTAAATAATAACAGTCTCAAAAATATGCAAGAACAAAATATGGCTAAATTACAAGAAGAATTGGGCAAATCCATATGATCACGGGGGATTTTACTTCACTATCAGTATTAGATTAAGCAGATGAAAATTTATAAGGACATAGATTAAATATCTTTCGAAGCTCTCTGTACCCAATAATTAGTGAATGTGTATTTACTTCTAACACACATGGCATGTCTGCAAAAATTGGCCAGTAGGCTATGAAGAAAATTTCAGAAAATATCAAAATATATCATATAGACCCTATTTTCTGTCTACAATACTATTAAATTAGATAACCAGTTAAAAGAAAGTTTAAGAAATCCCATATATTTGCAAGGTTAAAATTTTACTTTTAAATACTTCATGAAACAAAGAAATTTTAATGGAAATTAAGATCTATTTAGAACTGACCAATAGCACAATGACTACATGTTAAAACATTGTAGGCTAAATTGGGGAAAAACCAGGTGCAAGACACATGAGACCTCTCTGTGCTTACTTTGCAACTTCCTGTGGCTCTATAATTATTTTAATATAAAAAGGTCATGAGTGCACTTTCTCATGCATGCCCCTGTGTTGGCACCCTCTCAGTGAGACACTGCTGTGGGGTGTTAAATTTGTATTTTTAACCTGAACGTGGAGCATCTCAGGCCCGTGACTTCCCAGGTGTGGGAGGAGCAATCATGGAGTGTGAGGTGGAGGAGGAGGGCCCAACTGTGAGCTGAGATTTCTCAAAAGTCAGAGACATGGGTCAGGCTGGGCATGACCTTGTGCAGCTCCATAAACCTCTTGGAGACTCAGAAGCCTCAGCTATAACACAGGGATAACGTAGCTTAACTCAAACGTTTGTTGCCAGGTCTAAGGAGACTAAGTATTTTAAACTAGTATTAGGCACATGGTAGTGCTCAGTATACCTAGATCACTTACCTTTTCCCTGCCATGACCCTGCTGCATCCTAGATTACCCACCTACTTTCCCCACTGCCCTGTAGGTGTACCACCTCACCCTCTTTTTGGAGGAGCTTGACTTCTGAAAACTATGTTGCGGCAGATGTGGCTTTGGGGGGATGGTCACTTTATAATAAACTGGGAGGAAGGCAGCTCCATGTAGCTCAGAGGCAGGCGTGAGCTGTCTGAGGAAATGTTTGGTGGTAACCAGAACAAGGATGCAGAGAAAATAAGAGGTGAAGAGAATTGGTGGAGGAAAATGGATCTAGTCAGAGAAGGATCTAGAAACTAAGCTCTGAGGGACTGATCAGCAGACACAGGGTGAACATCTGTGGTCTGGAGACAGAGGACTTTTATCTTTTGGAAAGATCTGGTCCTAAGAAACTGGCAATTAAACTGATATTTGTCTGATGTTTGTCTCAGTGTAGCAAAGTTATCTGTGTGTCCCAAACAGCTCTCTGTGCTTAAGTAAATTAGATGATTCACAGTGGAAGATGGCTGTATATGGTCGTAAGTCAGGTATTGCTGTGTTTCAAGACCACAATCCAAGAGAAGGATCCTGTTTGTCCCTGGTGCAGAGATCATGGATAAGGCCAGTGACAGGCCTGGGAAGCCATTGCTTGAAGGGTGGCTTCATTACGTTGGTGCCGGCAACAGGCTACCACCCCTGAGTTGATGTCTTCTTGGGAACGGATCATTGTTGTTTCCTTCTTTAAAAGAGTCCAGAAGGAGGGGGAAGATGAGGGAGCAGGCTGGCACTATACCTGTGGGAAAGAAGGAAGAGTTAAGATTTTTAAAAAATCACATAAAGCAATATGAATTCCCACAGTCTCTGTCCTTGAACTACTGAAGCAGGAAAAGGACACCTTACCCCCAAACACATAAATCCACTCAATCAAAAGTTGCACAGAATAGGCAACAATTGAGTTTCCTAAGTATGAATAAGTCATTTTAAAAATTGGTAAAAGTAAAGCCCACCACCCAGTTTGACTAAATGTTTCCCATGGTTTCAAAGCTTGTCTTGAATCACTTGGAAGGAATCAGAGCAGGTGCCAGGACATGGAACACTATCTGTCAAGCACAACAGGGCTTTCTCAGGCTGCTGCCCAGGGTGTCACTGGAAAGCTGCTGGCATTACTATTCCTTTGGGGATGGGACAAGGCAATACTGTACCAGATGCTACAGGTCCAGGATTCAGGACTTTCTACAAATATGCACACCTTGAGCAACTTCCCTCAAGATCCAAATAATTATGGAAAAGAGATTTTGAAAACCAACCCTTATTTTATCTCACCATGCAGAGCTATTTCCATGTTTAATATTACTTATTACTTTGCATAGGCTAACATGCTTTGAGAAGGTGTGTTACTATAAAAATGAGGCTTTGAGATTGCAGTTGAAATTTGTGTGTGTGAAGAAATGGACTTACTTTACAACCTTGTATTTCCTTTAAGCAGATTGTGCTTTATGTGGTAAATCCCTGCTCTGAGGCAGGTCCAGGAGCTTTGCTGGGTTTTCCTAGAGCTCAGGGAAAGGAAAAATGATTTATTTGATCATGGATGAAGCCAAATATTTGCACACCTTGCAGTTCACCTATTGCTCACCTGGTGGTTTGGCCATGACTGAGGGGGTGTGCAGCACATGGGGAGGAAGTCAGCAGAGCTGGCCTGGTGAGTGAGTTCAACCTCCACTGCTGTTTAAACATCTCTGACTTCAAGGGGCTCTGGGGAGATTAATGCAAGTCAGCGAAGATCATTTCCCCCTGCATGGTGCTGATAGGCTGCTGCTGCTCTGGGCCGAGCAGATGGCTCTTGGAGCCTTCCCTGCCTACTCTGCTGGGCAGCTGCCAGGCAATTACTTGCTACAGCCAGCCCAGTTGAAGGATGGGAGTTCAAGCAGCCCTGTGGAGCGGGTGTGGTAGGCATTTGACACTGAGATCCCTGAAGCAAAGGAAGGTGTGTTTCTGGCAGGATATGCTATACACTGGAATCAATAATAGTACAGGTGGTTGGGAAGCCCACTGACTTGCATGCTGCCTGACTTGCTCATAAATAATGTTTTTGTTTTGGAAGTGTCAAAGAAATGTGGAAGTCCTCACTTAGAGGCATAGAATTTTAGAGCAGAAAGGACCATTAAATCCAAGCACCTGGTCAAGGTCAAAGCTGGTGCTCATAGTAAGAGACCGTGTCTGTCCATTTCCGGTTCACAGGGTGCCCTTTCCACTTATTCCCCCCAGTTGCAGAGTACAGCTGTGATTAACTCTGCCAACCTGGAGCCTTCCACACAGAAACGGCTGTTAGCAGGGCTCCCCAGGCCCTGATTCCACCTGGGAAACCCAAACCTTTCCTACAATTTCTGTAACTTCTCTAAGACTTGGGATCTCCTGATCCCCTTGGTCTCCCAGATTCTGGGCCTGTGAAGATCGTCTAACTAAAACTCAACCTCTTTACTAGTTTCTCATGCAGTAAAAAGAAAACAAAAGTATGCCAAAGATGCCTTAACTTCAGTATACTTTGATACTTCTTGGTGGAAGGGGCTTGGAGACAGGGGAGAAAGAATTGATTGAGGACAGATTTACATAGCAGCAGTGGAAACAAGTATTTAAAGGAAGCAGTAGCAATTCTTTTCTCCTTTTCAGTATACTCCATTTTTTAGAGCAGTTTTAGGTTCATGGCAAAATTGAGCAGAAAATCAGTTCCCAAATAACCCCTACCCGCTCACCTGGCCATCTGGCTAAGGACATCCCCGACTATGGACATCCTGCCCCAGAGTGGCCCATCTACTGCAGTTTGTGAGGCTACACTGACAGATCCCTGTCACCCAAGGTCCACCGTTAATGTTACAGTTCGCCCTTGGGCCTGCCTTTTATGGATTTGGATGAATGGATGATGATGTGTATCCACCATCGTGGTATGTAGAGAATAGTTTCACTGCCCTAAAAAGCCTGTGTTTGCCTGTTCACCCCCTTCCCCTACCAACACCCTGGCAACAACTAAACGTTATGGTCTCCATATTTAGCCTTTTCCCTGAATGTCATATAGTTGGAATCATACAGTATGTAGCCTTTTCAGATTGACTTCTTTCACTTAGTAATATGCCTTCAAGTTTCTTCCATACAATATCAATTCTGAAGCACCCTGTGCCCCAGGCCCAGCCTTCCTGCTCTTTGCAGATCCCTCTCCTCATTCCCCTTCCTCACACAGGACCTTGGGCTCTCCATTCCAGCTGCCCTCATGAATTCCTCGTTCTTTTCTTTTGCTGTGCTGAGCAGCGTCCATCCACCCTGCGAGGTCTTCCACGTGCTCCTGCGTATTCTCTGCAGCACCTCACCTGCTCCCTGCCAGCTCACTGAGGTCTGCCTGCAGACCAGCTGAGCTCTTCTAAGAGGGATTCTGTGAACACAAAGCTCTCCATCTCTGCACCCACTAGAACTGACTAAGATGCTGGAAATGCTGGGACTCCCACCTGAGTTGGAGCTGGGATGAGCCTCTCAAGAGAGGGCTGGTGGGGCTGCCTGTGCTGAATTACTCCCCCTACAGATGGGCCACAGAACTGCAGATAAAGCACCATTTCTAGATTAAAGTGAAAACACAACTGGTAGTAAATTCAATTCCGTGACCTCTGCTGGCATCCCTTTGCCTCCCACACATCTATGGTGCGGCTCTGGCCAGGCACCTCTACCCTTCTCTGCCTCCTCTTCCTCCTTCAGCTCCATTCATGCAGCTTCCCCAGGGGTCAGCGCTTGGCATCATTCCTTCAGTGGCATCACACATTTTCTTACAGACGTGTTCAGCCCCACACCTTCTGCGGCCACTTTGCTCTGTCAGCTGATTCTCCAGTCCAGATTCTCAGCCCCACCCACCTCCTGGATTCAGGCCCAGACACCTCCGGTCATCCCTAGAGCAGCAGAAACTCAGCTTCTGGCAAATCAAATGCACGGTTTTCCCGCCCAAACCCAGTCTTCCGCCTGACTTCCCTTTACTGTGTTTGGGTCATCAAGGTTTTTGATCCTTTGTTTTCCTTATGCTTCTTGCTTCCATACGTCATCACAGCCAAGTCTTGATGACTCTCCTTGTATTTCTCTCTCCATTCCCTGGCTGCTTCTGGAGTCTCAGATCTCAGTATTTCCCACCAGGTCACATACAGAGACCTCCCAGCTGGCTACCTACTTCCCATGCTTCTGCTTCAATCCATCCAAACATAGCTCCTGGATTAAGCTTCTTGCAGAAATTATTCTGACCTGCTCCCTCCCCTGCCCCCTGCCAACCCCGGTCCCATGACCTTCAACAACTCTCCATTGTCTATTGAAAAAAAAAAAAATTAGGCTCTGCAGGCACTTCATGAGAGAGTTTCAACCAGACTTAATAACTTCATTCATTGCTCCTTTTCATGCAACCTGGCCAAATCACATGATTCTGTTTCCAAAATTCACAGTCTACTTTCTCACTCAATACTTTCTGCTTATATTTTTCCCTCTGTCTATAGTGCTCTAATCCTCTATCACTGTCTATCATATCCTACCTATGCTACATAAATGCCACCTTCCCACAAAGCCTTCCCTCCCTGCCTCAGGGAATAATGCTCTCTTCCTTTTCTAAAAGAATATTATTTTATTTTTATTTTTGTACTGGATGTTTTCCTACTTATAATTGTGTGTTAGGATCCCCTACCTTTAAGACTGAAGGCTCCTGAGGAGAGGTACTATCCTTGTTCACATTTGTATCTTTTAAAGCAAGTAATATGTATTTAAATGAACCATTTCATAAGATTGACAGAAAGTACACTGGGTCCCAAAGGAATGGAACAAAAGGATGGTAGATTTTGAGGCTCCTATGGGAGTAGGAAGTGGTTAGACCATGTGTTTTGGCCCTAGTGGGTGATGTCAGGGAAGTGAATACATTTACCTGGGCAGGGGGCATTGCCAGGGAAGACGAGACATTGACAGCATCCCTCTCTAGCTGTACAATGTTGCCTCCAGCTGACCCTGACTGTGGACATGGGTAGGGCTCAGACAGCATGTGTTGTGCTGGATTATTCATTACACTCAGAACAATAGGGAATTCTGCTGGGGAGAGCAGGAGAATTTGCTGGAAGCCTGTGTTACAGCTCATAATATTACATCCAATTCTTTTGTGTAATGTAACCCATTACCATATCCCTTGGGTGGCTCAAAGTCACAGAATCACAGAATGTTAGAGTTGGAAGGAAATTCAAAGAGGATCTTGTCAAATCCCCTAGTTTTGTGGGTAGGGAAATTCAGCTGCAGAAAGGTTAAATAACTATTCCCCCAAGGTTACACAGAGACCCATGACAGAGCCAGGATGAGAACTCAAGGGAGAAAAGAGTAAACATTTATCAAATGCCCACTCTGTGACGGTGCCATATGTCAATGAAATGAGGTGACCCTCGAGTTTCCCATTGGTGGGTGGGAAGTTGCAGAAAGGTGAAATGTCCCAGGTAAGTGATAGAGCCATGATTTTGGTCCCAGACTGTTCACAGATGGTTATTTGACACTATACGGGTCAATGCACCTCATTAGAAGGTAAGTGGGCATAGGGGAGTTGCATCTCCCACATACACAGGGCGCTTGGGAGGTCCTTTGCAAGAAAAATCTGGTTTACTCTGCTCAAGGATCCCACAAAGCAATTACCATTTTTTCTCATTTTGTTCAATAGTAAGTAAAGCTAGAGAGGCGACAGCTGCCCTCCCAAGGTTGCCTGCTTGTAACTGGTACAACTAGGACGAGAACTATGACTGTTTTGCACCACGTTATACTACAATCTCTTCCCTATAAAAATAAGGGAGACATTTCTCAGCCTAGGTTCCACAGAATTTTCCTCCTCCCTCGAGGCCTGGCGTCAGTCTCTTGACCTCTAAGTTTTCATTATATGACGGGGTTGACCAAAATTGAAGATGAAAACCATGGAATTCCTAGAGCTTGACTGTTTCTGCCACTCAGTGACATGTTCTGTCTTACACCAAGGGCATTGTCTTAAATCCTTGCAGGAAGAGGGTAGACTCATTGCCGGGGACCAGGATGCCTTTATTAGGTAGGAGATGAGGACCAGGTGGTGGTGTTCTCAAGGATTCTTTTTACTGATGACCAAGCCCCAGGAAGAAGGGAGGATCTATGTACTGGCTAGGCAGATAGCACCCATGGTTACAATTTGGGTTTATGGCCCATTCTGAAGGCCTCTTGCCTTGGCCTGTAGCATGTAGATGGGAACGTCTAGGAGAGCTGATGAAGGCAGCATTAAAGTGAATGTGAGGGGGATGGAAAAGCCATGGCGAGTCTTATTCCCATGGAAACAGTAATTGTGGCCTTGGATCTTGAGCACAGCATAGGTAATTAAGTGAATCAGAGATTAAGATAGACCCACCTGTATCAATTTGATGGGTAGGAAGGGGCTCAGAACAACCATGTGGCCATGGCACAAGATATAATAAAAAAGAGAAAGACTCTGTGAACTGGGTACCTTTTAAGGCCGCTTTGAGAGTCAGTGATTCTGAGACCCAGCCCTTGGATTTCCCATTTCTTAGCACAGACTCAGAGTCTGAGGGTGCTCAGAATGAGGACCCTGTCTGGGCTTGACTTAGCTCCCCAACTTAGCTGAGGAGTATTGAGAATAACTGGTTTTTCATATCTCAGCTTTCCTGTGATAACTACAGGACAGATCATTCTCAATCTCCTAAAACCAGAGAGTTAGAGTGCTTGGTTTACAAACAGCAGCCATTTGGAGTCTGGGGCAGCGTCTTCTGTACAACCTGCCCTCAGTCTTATTTCTGAAAGTAAACTAAAATTTAGGTCTCTCCCTTCAAAAAACAAACTGATAAATCAAAACATAAGGCAAACAAAACGAAATCCTTGCTATAGAACTCCTACCCACCCCCATTTTCAAATGTGTAGTTTGGACTTTCAATTCAGCTGGTATTAGAACTCTCTTGCACAAATTGTTCAAATAGAATGGCAAGTAAGAATCATGGGATTCTAGTTCTAAGGATCTGATGTAAATTTTAAGACCACAAAACGGAGACTTTTGTGTATCTGAATGAAATGATGAGCAACATGTGAACCTATTCCCCTACCTAAACTTTCATTTTGAAAAAATAAAAAAAGATTAATTTGTATATCACCTCAAAACCCAAATACCTTGATTGTGATAAGGGTAAAAACAAGAACAAGGGGAAATTAGAACATCATTTAAAAAGCCTGATGATACTGGTTTGACGGAAAGATTTCATTGGAAATCTAATGTGAATTCCTATTTAATTAACATGACGAACAATTAGAGAATTTCATTAGCAAATGCTAGTCACGAGTTTCTGGATCTCCAGGGGGAAGTTTTTGAGACGCTTGCATTTCCTGGTTTTTAGAAAGGCGTTTTGAAAACAAACAAGCAAAAAGCAGAAACTAGAATTTTTTTTTTCATTGTAATACAGCTCAATTCTCAGCGTTCTAACGTCCATCGCTGTCCCGGTATTCTCACTGAAAGCTGGCAGATATGTTTTGGTTAGAGGTGCTAGCTTCCTTTCCCCAAGCTCTCTCCCTCTGAACAATCTTCTGTTCCTTGCCCACCCTCCTCCCTTTTCCTTTTTATTAGAATCTTACCTACGGTTTTCAAGGCTTTTTTTTCCTATCACATTTACATACTGTTCATAAGACTTGCTTCTAAATTCAGGCAAAAACACAAGTCTGTTCAAGTTTCCTGATGTTATAACCACAGCAGAGCAAATGTTATAACCACGTGAGCAACATGTGAACCTATTCCCCTACCTAAACTTTCATTTTGACAAAAAAAAAAATTAATTTGTATATCACCTCAAAACCCAAAGACCTTGATTGTGATAAAGGTAAAAACATAAAAAAAAGGGGAAATTATCCTAGAAATTATTAGCCTGCCTACTTTTCCTCTTTTTTGACTGAATCTCATCCTATCACTGTCACTGTCTGCACTGACCTTGGCTGCCTCCCGTTACTGAAATCTCTACCCAGAGTCACACAAGGGCAGCCATGTTTTGTTCGGGTTGCAAAGCGTTTTAGATATGAGGGACTATCACATAGAATTCCCAATAGAAGACTTTTCTTTCAAACATCTGAAGATTTGGTGGCTTAAAGCCACATTCCTGCATGGCAACATCCACTTCTCCACAGTTTCTCCAGCCCTTTACTGTTCTAGGCCCGTGGTGGTCAAGGCCCAGCATCCTGCGGGATTGTTAGAAATGCTGATTCCTGGGTGCCACCCCAGACTCCCTGGATCAGGATCTCTGGGAGTGGGGCCTAGCAACCTGTGTCTTCACAAGCCCTTCAGAGGCTTCTGCAACTCCAAGTTTGAGAATTGCTGTCCTAGGCATCTGGGGCATTTGTGACATCTGGGGTCCCTCCTCCACCATCTTCATTATTCCTAATCCTTAAAGCTCCCCAGGACAGGTGTTATTTTCCTGTTTGATCACTTTTTTCCTATTACGTTGGCATGGTGGAACGCGTTTGGAAGCACATTTCTACTGCACTTCAGACAAAACCAGGGTGTGCGTGGTTTGTCCCCTTCTCTCTGTTCCAGTGAGTGTCAGTTTCTTCCTGTGTTGTCCTCGTGCTGATTTAGAGCTTACCATGTGCTCAGCATTGACTGAACTAAGCCTTGTAGGTGTTCACCCATTTAATCTTCACAAAAGCCCTATTTTACTCATGGGAAAAATGAGGCTTAAAAAAGTTCAGCAATGTGCCTGGGGCTGCCCAGCTAGGCAATGGAGGAGCTGGAAAACCTGGGCAGGCCATTCAGCTCTCGGCTGTGTTCCTGACCCCTGTGCTGGAAGGAATGCCTCTCTGATGGGCAGTTCTGCATCGGGTCTGGAGACAGTATTTGGCTTCACCAGTTTTGGCCTTGGCACTCCTGGTATCTGGCTCCTGCCCACCTCCTAGATTGTTCAACTAGAAGAGCAGGTGTGTTTTTACCTTTTCTATCCCCAACATGGTTCACGAGGGAGAATCGGTTGCTCATTCTCTGGGCATCCTCCTGGAGATGAAGGCTGGTTCACGAGGTGGCCTTGGGAACACGCCTGCCACGTGATTCTTGCCTGGATTTCTCACCCTTGCTATTTGCCTCTTTCCATCATCAGCTTTCCTCAGTACTTGACTGATTGTGACCATGGGGCTTGTACAGAGGACACAGCCAGTCACCTTCTGAATTTCCCTTTCATCTGAGAGAGTCCTTGCTTCGGTGTGCTCCCCTCTTCCCCAGGCCTGTGAACTACATTCTCAACTTATTACCTTTAGGCCGTGGAGATTCACAGTTTAACATAACAGACTCTGGGAGGCAAAAGTTTGCATGGGAATCCTGGCTCTGCCATTACTCTCTGTGACATGGTGGCTTCATCTGTAAAATGGGTTCATGTCAGCAACTATCTCACATGTTTTATGACCTAGGTTTAGAGTGGTCCGCAGTTTTGCTGGCCTGTGTTTAGGGGCAATACTTTCCCTCCATTTACTCCATTAAGGTTGTGATTTCAGTGAGTATGTGTGGCATGCCTGAAATGTAATGGAAATCCCCTTTCCCACTGACTTCATGTGACAAAGCTGGACAGGTGCTTCTTTGTGGGAGAAAAACCCTCAGTGATTGAGAAGTAAATGTGAAGTTGGCAGAATTAGGATGGAAAGTGGCCAGGGCCTACTCTGAGTTTGTTTAAAGGCCATATCTCAGCTGCTGCCTGTGTCAGCCTCACACACTTTTGCTCCCAGTATTCCCTACTAATAAGATAAAGCTGAGGGCTCGCTATGTGCCAGGCATTGTTCTAAAAGCTCTTAAATCTCAAGAGCCCAAGTTAATCTGTTGCCAGCGGGCATTGTGGAGGAGAAAGAAAGCCAGCATCTCAACTACCAGAGCTGAACTGGCCCCTGAAATAGTGCTTTTGGACAGGGAGGCTGCTACATGGCAGCTGTGAACTTGCAAGAGCGCGCGGCCAAGTGGGGGCCACGTGCGTGCCAGTGCACATGGGCAGCCTGACTCCCAGGAGGGACTGTTTGGGTCATGTTTGTCTTCTATTTAGGCAGTTAGAGGAATGGCTGAGGTCAACCAAGTAGGCCCAATATGCCTATCCACTGTCTTTCCCTTCTGATCCAATCCCCACTCTTTCAGGGTCCTTCATACCTACACCCCAGGTCTCCGGCACCTCAGCCCCCTGACCCACACTTAACGTGTGCTCAGCACAGAATCAGCCCCCCTGCCACACAATTCTCTGTCTCAGGACAACTTGCTCTTGACCTTGGATCTCACTGTGGAACCCAAGTGTGTCCTCTGTAAAACATCAATTCCAGGCCCCAGGGGCAGGACATGGGGACGGTCAATGGGGAGGGGTGCCTCCCTGCTCCGCCCCAGCACCCCAGACCCCTCACCAAGTGGGTGGTCCTATGCTTCACATGAAAATCTGTTCCCCGTCTCCAGTCCTGCCCTTTAAGCCCTCCTTCCGTGGATCTCCTTGAGCTTTCTGACCCTCCTAGGACTGGCCCTGAGCCTGCAGTAGAACAAAAAAAGGAATCTGATTAAAAACTTCATCATGGAAGCCGGGCAATCAGGTGTTCATTATCTCATGACATAGGAGTACTGAAATGGAACATTCACATATTTTAAACTTGTGGAGAATTGTGCTTTAATATAATTATTTTTGAAAGATTCTTCATCAGAAAGGTTAATAAGAGCAATATAGGTTAATAACAGCACCAAGGAAGCTGACATGCTCTGATAATTGACCTTATTGATATGTAAAGTGCCCTGTGCCTTCACCTTGGGGTCTGTGGCCACTCTCCCCAGTCAATTATCCCTAACGACACCTGCCTCCTCTGTTTATGGTGTAACTGTCAGGGCTTTCTCTGCAGTTACTCCTACCTGCACTGAAGGAGAGCCCCCCTTAGGATTCTTGCAGGTCCAAGCCAGTCCCTGCCTTCTTGAATCAGGATGGTGGGAAATGGAGCAAAGGGAGGTGACATTTATGAAGTGCATCCCATTTGCTCAACCCTTTGACATGCTTTGATCTTGTTTTGATCTTGTTCTCTCTCACAGCCAGTTTAAGGTGGGAGCTCAGCTTGTCTCCTTTTAAAGATGGGGAAATGGAGGTTTCGAAAAGTTAAGGGATATGCTTATGGTCACAATTAAAAGTGGCACTGCTATTTGCTGGTTTCCCCCATTGTTCAACCCTCTTGAGGCAGCTCCTCCAGGCATCTTTTAGTGCCTCAGGGAAACCTGGGGGCACAGAGGAGGCAAAGACACACCTCTTGGTCTGTGGTTATGTCACCATCAGATACTGGGTTCAGAGTGTTGCATCTCTAAGATGGCTGGAGGCAGAAGCTGAGGTTCAGGGCTGCTGGCTCTGCAGAGGGGTCCTTGTTTGACTGTCCTTGTTTTCCACAGAAATCCATTTGGAATCACAGCCTTTGCCTTGATTCCTTGTCACCCTGTTTTGGCCCTGAATCTTCACTTCCTTTGAACACTGGTGCTGAAAGCTTAATGCACTGACATGGTGCAATCAGTCAACCCTACATAAAGCCCAGTATATAGCAAGATAACGACCCTCAGTGAAATTGCCACTGGCACCTGTCCAGTTGGTGTGTCAGCTACTTTCTGCCTGGTTCCACCTTAAAATGGGTGTCCAAGAACTCAGAGATCTCAGATATCAATAATGCCATCCTCAGCAGTGAATTGCTGCTCAGAGCTTTGTCTGGGACCCCCACCCCACTTGCGGTCCCTGCCCAGGAGGTCATGAGCCCTACCTGAGAGTGTGACAAGGCATCAAGACCCATCTGTTCCAGGTATCTAGGGGAGCTATTCAGGGAGCTGTATCCTTTATAATGAGTGTTGGTGTACAAAGTAATTCCCTGAGTTTTGTGAGTCTTTACAGCAAATTACTATTCTCTAAAAACTCTATTCCCGAGAATGGAGTCATGGGAGTTGTAGGTTTGTAGCCAGGCCAGGCAGAAGTGTGAGCACCCTGGGGACCCACATTTGTGATTGCAAGGACAGTTGTGTGGGATTGAACCCTTAAACTGTAGGGTCTGCTCTAACTCTGGGTAGTTAGTATCAGAATTGCCAATGTGGAGGAAAACGCCACACATTTGGTGCCAGAAGTGTGAGTAAAGGAGTCAAGAGAGGTAAGCCACTTGCTGCAAACAGACTCTTGCAGCCAAGCCTTTGCACTTTCTGTTCCAACAACTGGAATTATCTTTCCTACTGCTTGGAACTTAGCCCAAAGGTCACCTCCTCAGAGAGGTCTTCCTTGACTTGTTGGCTAGAAGAACAAACTTCTGTTTTGCTACCATGGCAGAATCAGATCTTAGGGTGATACTAGGGAGCAGGAAATCAAGGGTATTTATTTGTTCAGTTAGTCAATAGACACCAGCTGAGCACATTGGATGTTCATGGCATTGTCACAGGAATGTCACTGGTCACTGGGAGAGCAAATGGTAGGATTTGGTTCCTGCCTTCAAGGTGTTAAAAATCTAGTGAAAAGACTGAACTATGAACTGCGGCCAAGCAACAGAGAAGCGTGAAGGGTGTCCTGTGTGTTAGGCTTCCTTGTGCTCAGATTAAGATTCATGCCCACTTGTTGACTTCCAGTTGCTTCCTCTGACTCATTAAGTCATAGCTCATGGAAAGACCCCTGAATTAGAGACAAAAGGTGGGATTGGGTCCAGGCAGTGCTAAAGAGAATTGATCTCACTTTGGGGTGGAGAGCCTTGAATTCCCATGACAAGGGTACAAGGTGGCATGAAAACCAAGAGTGGATTGAATTAGCTTTGCCCTCAGGCTCCAAGGAGAGTACATCCACTGACTAGAACATGGTAAAATATTCCAGGTAACAGGAGGGAAGAAGTATTATATGCTCAGTCACAGAGAGGTACTAGCCATTTGGGAGACATGTCTCTTTTGACCCAGAATAGAGAGGTTGCACACCAAGTTTGAATCGCAGGGTTTTAGCTGTTCTGTCTGCAGCTCAGAGTGGGGCTTTTCAGTCTCAGCAGAAAGCTACTGTAGAAGCCATGAAACAAGATATACCCAGAGATGTGGATGGGGGTTGAAGAAAGCTACCACTCAGAGGGCTGGCTCAGAGGATGGCAGGGGGTACAGTCAATCCTAACCCCCACTTGCTGATAGTACTGATTTTAACTGTTCCATATAAGCTGAGCTGGACTAGCATGGGAACTGGCTAGGGAGGACATGATAAAGATTATATTTATAAATAAACCAGATTACCTCCTAGCTCTTCCTTTGCTACACTACTTTAGTGTTTGAGTTGACTTCTAAAATTCCAACTTGTAGGCAAAGTTTAAAATGCAGTTAAAATGCAAGTTGCTGTCATGATTTCACAAAAATAATATTAACGTTTCTTAGGACAAAGGATTGAATGCTGCTGCTCACACACAAATTGAAAAATAGTGGTTAAATCAGCTGGACCAATTTTAAGACATTTTAATATCTAATAGCAATAATAATAATCAAGTAATGTTTTTCAAGACCTTATCCTATGTCAAGCACTATACTAAGGCTGAATCCCAAAGGGAATGTTTCCAGGGACTGGAACCACATAGAGAATCAGATCAAGCCTGTTTCCACTAGTAATGGAGAAGTGTTGGGTTTTCAACATTCTGTGCCTTCACATTAGTCTGAGGAATGTCTGCCAGAAAACCTTTACCTTTTCATTTCAAGCAGTAAAATGGGGGGAGGTGGATTTGTTGAATCTCAAGTGGTCCGCATCCTGTAAGATGATTCAGCTATCAGTTATTTTCAGCGATTAGTCTTTCTCACTGGGGGAAGGTGATGAGTACTTACAGACCATTTTAGCATGATTCAAGAAGTGATGATTATTAAATGATCAAGGCATTTGGGAATTAGATTTCTTGCTGACAACCAAGTGTCTAATATTTGGAAGCAGATCATATCCCTCTTTAGTAGACAAATGTCAGAGCCTTAAAGAATAAAATGAGAGTTCTATTCTCTGACAGTGGCTGCTTAGTGGACCCAAAGCCCTAT